>NC_034590.1:82811073-82849177 GCF_900095145.1 Mus pahari | reverse complement strand
AGAAGAAGAAGAAGAAGAAGAAGAAGAAGAAGAAGAAGAAGAAGAAGAAGAAGAAGAAGAAGAAGAAGAAGACCTCTGGAGATGAATGTGGATGTAGAGCTCCAAGTCTGAAAGGTTTGGCTTCCAGAAGGTGGTGCCTTTCTCAGATCTCTGATAGGAAAAACAAAACAAAAACAAAAACAAACAAACAAACAAAAACAAACAAACAAACAAAAAACGTGTACCAAGAATGGAAATACTTAATTGCTCTAAGATTTCAAGAGTGTGGCTGGTCTGAAGCTATAAACCCTGTGGTTTGTGACATCCATCTTTCTCTCTCCCTCCTTTGCCCTCCCTCCCCCTCTCCTTTCCTTCAGTCTCTTCCTTTTGCCAGTTTTTGGTGGTACTATGGGTTGAACCTAGGGCTTGCACATGCACAGTTTCTGTGAGGTAATGAGCTAAGGCTTCCCTGTACTGTGCACCCTAAAGTGTATTTACATGGTTGTTTCTAAGTGAGCTGGGCTTGAGGTTGACCAAGGATGCCTTCCTGTGACTTTAAACGTCTGGAATGATGACTTTGTACGATTTTCCCTTTTACTTTCAATTTTTCTGAATTAAAATCGTTTTTCAGGCCAGCTGCCACGTCTCATGGCCAAGGAAGACACTATGATGAGCAAGTATATGTTGGAGGGAAGGGAGAGAAAGGGAAGCGGAGTGGTTTGAGCACTATGAAGAGAGGCAACTGGAGACTGGAGGATGGAGAGCACCAGCCTGATGTGAGTAGCCAGAGCTGCCACCTGAGGCCATGGTGAAGTCCTGCCCTGGGCTGCTGCTGAGAGCCATGTCTGGGTGTGTGGCCCTGCAGCAGCACAGTCTGTGTTGATGTCCGTGGCTCAGGTTACCAGAGGCCACACTCACCAGGCCAGTGCTGGAGAGCTAACTGGCCCTGGTGGCATGGGTGCTGGAGAGCTAGCCCCAAAGGCCTGAGCACAGGCGAGCCAGTCCTGACCTTTGCAGGCTGCTGCAGGCAGGAGAACTGGTTTTGCCCCTCACCTGGGCAAAGCAGGAGAGCTGGCATTGGTGGCTGGGGCACAGGAAAGCTGGTGGGCTGACCAACTCAGCCATCACTCAGGCTCAGGTCCAGGGCTTTGGTTTTGTGCATCCCAACATATCCCCATCTCTGAACTGCTGGAGCACGTGACCAGCAGTCCTCCAGAACCAAAGCTGCAGGATTTTCATAGCACAGGGCAGCAACAGGATAGCTGAGAAGAGTCCTAGTGGAGATCCAGTATTGATGGTGCAGCCGAAGCCAGAGGCCTCAAAGCAGACCCATGACTCATTGTAGTGAACATTTGCAAGGTAAAGCTGATGTGTTAGAATGGCGGGTCGCATCTCAACAGCACACTAGGCCAAGGCAGTTCCACGTGGAAGAGATTGTATTGGAAGGGAGAGACAAGGTAGTGTCAGAAAGAGAAGAGGGGGAGACAGAGTGAGGGAGGGGTGATCTCCTTATTTATATGGAAAATGATGTAACACAGGTAAAGGTGGGAGGTGAGCCAAGTGGATGCTGGGAACATGGTGCCTATTGTCTTGGCAACCGGTCTGCAGGTCGAAGGTCATGCTGTTGCCTATGTGATGTCATAGGTTTGAGATGTTCTGATGCCAACAAAAGCTGTTTGAGCAAAAGGGCATGGCACACTCCAGCTCCCATCATAGATCTTTGTTGTTGTTTTGTTTGTGTCTTTAGTTTAGGGTTTTTGTTTTCTTTTGGCCAGAGGTTGCAAGGGCAGATATGAAGGGATGGGAGAAGAGTGGGATCAGGGTGCATGGTGTGGAATTCACAAAGAATCAATAGAAAGTTAAAAAACACAGTTTTCATTGCACCCCTATAGTTTTTATTATGTATCTACTAAGAGTGTACCCAGCTACAACAATAAAGGAACTGACTGTCAGGTGTCATGGGGTAGAGCCTCTCCCCCACGCCTGTCTTTCTGCTCTGTCACCTTTAGATGCAAGCCTTCATCCACATCCTTGTAACTGCCTTGTGACAGATGGCTGCTGCCCTCCAAGGCTTCAGCTCACATTAAGGGAAGAGACAAGAAAAGCAGCTTTCTGAGAAATCCATCTTAGCAGAATGATGTTGGCTTGTTGACCATGACCCCACCCCCACCCCCACCTCAATGCAAAGGACTCTGGGAAGGGGAACTCTGTGACAAGGGATGTCTAGATCTGACTTGTTTGTTGACTGTTTGTATGAAGCATTGTTGGACCAGCCATGACACTCATGTGCATGTCACTCATGGCTGCTTCTGCTAGGACAGCAGAAACTGAGCAACAGGGATGTGTGCACTCTATTTGCTGTGCAAGTTCTTTACAGAAAAACCTGGCAAACCCTTCAGCTAAGGAAGAAGGAAGAGCAAAGTACAGATCTTGGAAAACCACAAGGGAAACCGTAAGGGAAAAATTGGATACAGTGCAGGCCTATAATCCCTGAAGAAGAGGCCCTCCCCTGAGGAAGGCAAACTGATTAAATATCCACCCTCCATAGTGAAAAGGGCAGAAGCTGGAAAAGCAAAGAAAAGCTAATGCCTTCCTGCAAGGGTCCAGGCCCTGCTGACAACCACCCCAAAGCTAGAAGGTCAGCAGTTTCCTCTTCCACTCCTTTTGTATTCCCCTATTGTTCTGTGCAATGGGGACAGACTGTAATCTCAGGTTTCTCACATCCCTCCAGGAGGAGAGTGAGAGGCTGGACTGCTGAAGAAAGCAGGCCTCCCTCCCTTGCCTTGCAAGCAAAGCCAAGAGGAAATGGTTCTCATTGTGTCCTAGCAATTGTGTTGTGGTGGCTGACCAGATGGCAGTGGCCTGGGGATGTGTACTGCAAGTGTTTGTCACAGGGACTGCTACTGTTCTAGGCTAGGTCCTCTGAAAGGGTCTGGGTCTTGACTTTGACCGTGAAAGAAGAGCCTTACCATCCTGACAAACGAATGCTGGTGACCACGCTTGGCTTGAAGCAAAAGAAATCCGTATCTCAGGCAAACATGTCATAATACTCTCCCGCTAGCCTCTGGGTGAACTTGACCCAGTTATATGGCATGATGCAAGAACAGGACAAGCAACCTATGGCCACCAGAGAACAGGATCCCTCCCCTTCCGTTGCTTTATAATTTATATTTCAGATGTTTGAGGTCATAGTTTTAGGCTGAGGCTAACTTGGGAGACTGAGGGAAGAGGGATTAACCTTGGGTATAAAATAAAACTTTCTAAAACAAGGTTAAGGTGGGGCTGGAGAGATGGCTGAGTGGTTAAGGACATTTGTTGCTCTTCCAGAGGACCCAAGTTCTATTCTCAGCATCCTTATCAGACAGAATACAACTACCTGTAACTCCAGCTTAGGGGACCCAATACCTCTGGCCTCCAGAGGTACCTCCTCTCTCTCGCTCTCTCGCTCTCTCCTCTCCTCTCCTCTCCTCTCCTCTCCTCTTCTCTCCCTGTGTGTGTGTCAGAGAGAGAGAGAGAGAGAGAGAGAGAGAGAGAGAGAGAGAGAGAGAGAGAGAACAAATCAATCATAATAAAAAATTCTCAAAAAAAAAAAAAGATCGACGCCAACCATTGACTCATAGCTACAGGGAACTCGACTCCCTTGTGTCTGCGAGGTGTGATTTCAAATGTAAATCTTATAAAGGAATGTCTGGGAGCCTCGTCCAGAGTCTGAATTGTGTGCTTCTGTGGAAGCATGAGTCACTGTCACTGAGGAGGCTGATACTGACTGACAGTTCAGTCTCAGGCTCTTGGTTACCTGGGAGACAAGCTTGTGGACTCCTCTAAGAGGGAGTGTCGAGACATTGGGTTAACTCAGGTGGGATAACCCACCCTAAGTGTAAGTGACATCGTTCCCTGGCTGGGGTCCTGGGGATGAAGAAAGAAGATGAAGTAAGTGGACCGCCAGCCAGCATCCCTCTCTCCTTCCTGAGTTCAGACACACTGACCAGCCGTCTCATACTCCTGCCATGGTAACTTCCCCACCACGATGGACTGCCCCTTGGAACCAGGAGCCAAAGGAAAGGCTTCCCTCAGGGTTTGTTGAAAAAAGCAGTTGATGTGGTTTCTGAGTGGGAGAGAAGTGGCCCCACGGGGGAAGAAGTGGTGCAGCAACTGTACACGTAGCAGTTAGCAGAGAACTTGAACTTTGTGCAACGGCTGCTGCCAGCGTCTCTACTCTTCTCTAAGTTAGACTTATCAAAGTCTCCTTCAGAGGCAACCCAACCCCAAACTTCCCCATTACCCTGGCTTGGATTTATCCAGCCTTCTGCCTCTATATGGAAACAGTACACCTGTGTGTGTGCACACACCACTGCTGTGATAACTGCCATTACCTTTCCCCACCTGCCAGACTTCAAGAGAATCTGTGGAAACACCATGCGCCCAGGACAATTCTTGGCACATCACAGATACTGAATCTGGTTGTGCATCTAACCCCAAATCCTCTTTGTAGGTAGCTGTGGGCATTGCCTGGAGCAGAGACCCAACCGAGACAGCAAGGACAGCAAGACAGGGCTGAGTGGCTGTTGTTACTTTTAAATCTCTCTGCGTGCGTGAGCACATGCGTGTGCATGTACACCACATGCTTATGCATGAACACCACATGCGTGTGTGTGGAGGTCAGAAAACAACCAGGAAGAGACAGTGCTTTCCTTCCACCCTTGGCTCCAGGCATTAAACTCAAGTCATTCGGCTTATTCTACAAGTGCTTTTGTACACTAAGCCCTCCTGCCAGCTCCCGACTGGGTTTTGAGGGCAAAGGAGGTGACCAGACTGTGGTGAATCCTCTGAGCTACTCTGAAGGCTCCAGCCTTCATGGTAAAGCTGAAGAGGATGGCTGAAGGAGAGAGAGAGAGAGAGAGAGAGAGAGAGAGAGAGAGAGAGAGAGAGAGAGAGAGCAGTATGGTAGTATCTGAATTTCAGAAAGTGTGTTTTGTCTGCAGGGTGGGCTGTGGCTGGATGGAGCGGGGGAGCCGGGTGGTTCTGATGCAGTACCGAGATCAAACGCTGAGTGCAGAGTGGAGAGGAGCAGGTAGGTTAGCATATCCAAGCCTTAGGATTGCTGTCTCTGGACTCCGTTAACAGCATCCAAGGAGATGCCCTAGGTAACTATGGCTTGGGGAATTAGGGAGAAAATGTTGGTTTTCATCAAGATCGAGCCTTCCAAACCAGTTGTGGTGGCTCACACCAGTAATCCCAGCACCCAGGAGGTAGACACGGAAGGATCAGAATTTTGAGGCTGTCCTCCATGCATATAGAGTTCAGGGCCATCTTTTTTCCTTCATCCATTCTGCGTCTCCACACGTAGAGTTTGGCTCTTGTCTTACTCTCAGCCCACCAGCTTCCCTCTTGACTTCCACTGTGGGCTGAGCTTATTCTGCTCGCTAATTCTCTTTTTCTTGGTCTTCACTCTCCACTGTCTCTTTTTAGGGCGTTCAGGGCCCTTTAGTTCTCTGTAGCACTTCTGTTTCCATTCAAGTCTGTTATAACTTTAATAGTTTTTATATTTTAGGGGATTTTTTTCTCAATTTTTAAATCCTCTTATACTCTGGTTGACTTTGTGCTCATTATAAAGCTTAGACTGGTTGAGAATCCTCCTGCCTTAGTGTCTCAAGTGCTGGGAAACATGTATGTGTGTGTGCACGGCTCCTTCCAACCTGGTTGTGACATACTCCTGCCTGCGATAATCCTACCATTCTGGTCCTTATCTGGTCAAACACTCAGAATTCCTGCCTTGGGACCTTCAGCCACACTCAGCGTTCACTGTCTTTGTCAACTTTTCAATCGCCGTGATGAATCACCATGACCAAGGTGACTTACAAGAAAAGGTGCTTTGAGCTTATAGTTTCAGAGGATTAAGAGCCCATTGTGGCAGGGTTGCAGGCAGCAGGAGTGTTAGCCGGAGCACCTCCAGTGACACACTTGGTGCAACAAGGCCACACCTCCTAATAGTACCAGTCCTGATACTATGGGGGCCATGCTCCAATCACCACACTCTCCATTCTTCCTCCTGCCTCTCTCTTTCTTAGGACCAGCTCCTTGCACCTACCAGTCCTCAGCTGTAACCCCGGCATCGTAGCAAAGGTTTTTAATAAAGATCTTGCTGAATCCAATTCTGTCCTGTATAAACTTTTCTGTATCTTAAAAAGTCCATCACAGGGCTGGAGAGATGGCTCAGCAGTTAAGAGCACTGACTGCTCTTCCAGAGGTCGTCAGTTCAATTCCCAGCAACCACGTGGTGGCTCACAACCATCTGTAATGGGATCTGATGCCATCCTCTGGTGTGGCTGAAGACAGCGACAGTGTACTCATATACATAAAAAATAAACAAAACTTTTAAAAATGCCCATCACATTCCTTTTTTTATAAGATTTATTTTAGTTTTTATTTGTATATATATATGCATGCTCACATGCATGCATATGTGCCAGTGTGTGTGCACATGTGTTTGCACAGGAATGTACATGCCCACAGAGGTCAGAAGAAGGCACCTGATCCTCTAGAACTAGAGTTACAGCTGTTGTGAAAGGCCTGATATGGGTGGCTAGGAATAGAACTCTGGTCCTCTGCTCTGCATGAGCAGAACTTGCTCCTAATTGATGAGCCATCTCTCCAGCCTCCTTATCTCACCATTATTGAAACCTTTTCATGTTAGTTGTCTGACTCACCCATAATTGGATGATGTGTGAACATACAAAGTGGATAGTACTTTCTTTTAACTTACCAAAGAAGTTATTGTCTAGCTTCCTTGTACATATTTACTAGGATGGCCAATGGAGGGTATCTATTTTTATGATAAGAGCAGATAGCATGAAACCTACCCTCCTAGCCCACTTGGTGCATAGTACAATCACACGAATGGCCAGCACGACTCTGAGTGGCAGGACAAGAGGTCACTCCGAAGTCACTTCTTTCCAGTGTCCTGCTTCACATCTGCACACAGTAGGTTGTCTGGAGACCGTCTCTGGCCCTGAGTCGTGGAGGAGGCTGCTGCCACCTCTGTGCATCCTCCCTTCATCTGCCAGACAGAACAACAATGCACCCCAGTGCCCAGCACAGGAAGGCTGGAATGTGAGGAACCAACGTCCCTAGCTCAACTGTCTTTGAGGCAAATGGCAATTGTTCAGTTGTGTCCATTCAGTGCCATGGGTTCTGAGATCAGAGACACAGACAGACTGTACTCTTCTGAGGTGTAGTTGGGGCAGGAGGAGAGGGGATGGAGGAAGCTGTTTTCCTTTGGAACAGCAAGGGTAGGAAAGACACAGGAGTCCTTCTTCACCTTCAGGGCTAGAGGCTAGAAGAGCAGGGCCGCTCTGCCTGACTTACTATTGCTTTCTGTTTGCATTATCGCCCTCAGTGCTGCTATTGTTGGGGTTTTGTTCGTGTTTTGAGACAGGATCTTGCTATGTATCCCTAGCTGGCCTCGTATTTACAGTATCTCCTTGAATGACCTGAAACTTGAGGCAGTTCTCCTGCCTCAGCCTCCTGAGTGCTGGGATTATAGACATGAATGCTACTTCCTTATGCTTTTTTCAAGTTTGTCTGCTTTGGGTTAAGTTTGATGGTACCCTGGCTGTCTTTTTCTGCACACATTCTTTGTTATGGTACCGCTCAGGTCCTCTCTGGGAGGTGATGAGCTGCTCCCACTGGAATTAAAGGGCAGTTTGTAAAGGAGCTCCGCACTCCAGATGGGAGGAGAGGAAGGCAACCCCTCTGAGATAATACAGCACTGTCTTAGTCAGGGTTTCTATTCCTGCACAAACATCAGGACCAAGAAGCAAATTGGGGAGGAAAGGGTTTATTCAGCTTACACTTCCATATTGCTGTTCATCACCAAGGAAGTCAGGACTGGAACTCAAGCAGGTCAGGAAGCAGGAGCTGATGCAGAGGCCATGGAGGGATGTTCTTTACTGACTTGCTTCACCTGGCTTGCTCAGCCTGCTCTCTTATAGAACCAAGACTACCAGCCCAGAGATGGCACCACCCATAAGGGGACCACCCCCCTTGATCACTAATTGAGAAAATGCCTTGTAGCTGGATCTCGTGGAGGCATTTCCCCAACTGAAGCTCCTTTCTCTGTGATAACTCCAGCTGTGTCAAATTGACACAAAACTAGCCAGTATAAAAGTCCCACAGTCTTTACATATTAAAAGTTCAGTCCTTTTAAAATATCCAATATCTTTTAAAATCCAAAGTCTTTTTACAATTCTAAGTCTCTTAACTGTGGGATCCACTAAAATATTTTCTTCCTTCAAGAGGGAAAAATATCAGGGCACAGTCACAGTCAAAAGCAAAAATCAATCTCCAACCGTCCAATGTCTGGGACCCAACTCATGATCTTCTGGGCTCCTCCAAGGGCTTGGGCCACTTCTCCAGCCCTGTCCTTTGTAGCACACAGCTTTCCCTCTAGGCTCCAGATGCTGTACTCCATGGCTGCTGCTGCTGTTCTTGGTGGTCTTCATGGTCCTGGCATCTCCAAAACACTCCATGACCCCTTCAATCCTGGGCCATCAATTGCAACTGAGGCTGCACCTTCACCAATGGCCTTCCATGGCCTCAGCTGCTCTGCATGATCCCTTCATGCCTTCAAAATCAGTACCACCTGGGTAACTCTTACACATTACCAAGTCCAGCCACAGCACGAGGTGGCCACGTGAAGGGCTCTAAAACTGGCACAACATTGATAAGCTTGATAAATCAACATCACGACTCTTCATTAAATCCCTGTTTTAAAGACAAATCTTTGACAAGAATTGTAGCGTCTAAAAGTGGGGAGATAGTTAAACCCATGATAGGACATTAAAAAGCTAGGTCCAAATTAGACAGCTGTTCATCATGGTGAATATGTGCCTAATGAGCACCTGCCATATGGCTGTCCTGAACTGAGGTGAATTGTAGGCATGCAATAGATGCAGGACTTCTGAAAACATAGCATCAGGGACTAAAGATGTAATTCAGTGGATGGAGTGTTTGCTTAGCATGTGTGAGGCCCTGGATTCGATCCCCAGCCTGTTAATCAAATATAGTTGTGCATGCCTGTGATCCCAGCATTTAGGAGGTAGAAGCAGCTACGTGGTGAGGTGGAGGATAGCCTGGGCTACGTGAGATCTTGTCTCAAAAACAAACAGGAAAGGTAGAATTCGAACTTGTTTTAAATATCCCATTATTAATTAATTAATTAATTATTACATTAATACATGTAACCATGCATTGATTACATGATGAAATGATAATACTTTAGATATGTGAGTTAAAGAAAATATATTGCTAAAATCAATTTGACCTGACTTTTGTTATTTTATAAAATTGAAAAATATTGAAAAAATTGAAGTCAATACATATTTGCAGTATGTATCTGTAAGACTAAGTGATTGTTTCTTAAAAGGTTTTTAAAAATGATGTGTACATGTGTGAGCCTATGTGAAGAACTGGAGTTATAGGCAGTTGTGAGCCACCATATGGGTGCTGGAATCTGAACTCAGGCCCTCAGCAAGAGCAGTCAGCTCCCTAAACTACCGAGCCATCTCTTCAGCTCAGACAGAGCAATTGTAAAAGAAAAAAAAAATCCACATAATGGGGAAGAACATTTTCCCAAACAATATCAAACAGCAGGATGTTCTAATGGTTTAATACTCTACCTAAATCAGCACACATCTAGTAACAGGGCAAAGTGACATCATGGGTCTCCTGGTGTGAATACGCAGAACACAGCTTCACTCAGGAAGCGCTCTGTCCCAAATATATGGTCTGGGTCTAATCAGGGGGAAACATCAGACCATTAAAATGAGATACACTGTAAAAAACAATAGCCTGTGCCCTTCAAATGATCAATATCAAAAGACAAAGATCTATGAGAGAGGGCTATACCAACACAAAAACGCTCATCTAAAGGGAGTACGAGATAGTTTACTCTGGAGCCATTTTAAGAGGCCATGACCCAGGGAACACAGATTTAGGTTACCCCAAATTCCATGTCCCAACATGGAAGCAGGTTCATGAAGTTTTTCTAGTTTCACAAAACAAAGAAAGCCATAAATCAAAGCAAATTTAAAGTATGTTGGTGGGTACACCAGAGAGGAAGAAACATCAAGATAAGAGAAGCCTTTCTCTAGGCCCAAGATGCCCTCTGAGGACTTCTTGGATTGGGGGAAGCTAGTGTTCTGCTAAGTTAAGTGTCTAAGATGTTTTTACTTATTACCATGAGGAGTTAGTTCAGATTCAGAGTTGGAAAGGAAATGGCTGTTCCAGAAGCTAAAATTAGCCCAAGATAAAGTAATCAATTAACCTCTGAACCTACAAAATTCGTCTCTTCATAGTAGTAAGATTCCAATCTGTCCATCAGTCTCTACAGACACAGACGCCTTCCAGGAGCTTCTGGTCAGTCAAACAGTTTCTTTGCAGGATTTTTTTATTCACTGTTGTAAATTAGGAATTCAAAGAAATTTAACAACCTAATGCCACATTCTTTTTAATGCTTAAAGGATCTCACTGGGAAAACTGTCAAAAATCGGAATACACAGTACACAGTAGTTCTTTTCTCCCATAGTTCAATGTCCTTGCTTTGATGGTTGTGTTCTGGCTACGTGAGAAAGTGCCCTTGTCCGTAGGACGTGCACACCAGGGCTGGGGAGATCACTCAGTCAGAAAAGTGTGAGGACCTCAGGTCACAGTCCACCCCCAAACTGAGGAGTGGTGGCCCTAGTTGTAATAGCAAGGTGGGAGAGAGCCAGGCAGGCCCCTGGAAGCTTCCAAGCTAGGTAGGCCGCCTCTGGGGTAAAGTCCCAGGCCATGAGGGACCCTGTCTCAAACCAAACCTCCAAACAAACAAGCCTGAGAACCTTTATCAAGGTTTCCCTCTGCCTTGCCTGTGATTGCAGTGCAGGCATGAAGTGGCACGTGCACACACACACACACACACACACACACACACACACACACACGCACGCACAGGAGGGGATGGTGAGAAAGAGAGTGCATACTGAGAGATTCGAAGGTAAACATGTCTGCTGTTTCTTCTCTAATGGTTTAGCAAGCCACTGCAAGCATGGCGGTGTTTGTGTTTACAGAAAGAGAGAAAGCAAGTGGGAATCCATTAAGCTCTTTTTGCATCTTCTCTATAAATTTAGAATGTATGAGAACAAACATAAGTAAAGTTCTATTAAGAATGGAATTGTTTGAAAACCCAGGAGAGGCAGGACTATACAAAGGTACTAGAAAGGCTTTGTTCTAAACAGCTGCATCCTTAGTCTAAGCAAAGGGTACCTGGGCTGCATCCTTAGTCTAAGCAAAGGGTACTTGGGCTTTTCCACTTTTTCCAGCTGTGCTCCTTACCACACAGGGTGAGGAAGCTGCAGAGCCAAACGGATATGCTACACGCCCCGCTCTGGAACTCAGTCCCCAGAGCCTTGGATTTTCCTGCACAAAATTCTACTCACTTCTATGCTTGTCTGTGTCTGAGCCCCTTAAGCGTCCAGGACCCCCCAGTATGTTCACCCCTAGACCGAAGGACAGATGTTTGGAGAGGACATAAAGGCCGGGGTGTCTGTGTGACTCTGAGGGACTCTGCTACCCTTGCAGCCCAGGATGGAGACAGGCATGAGATGAGATGGCACTGTTTACAGGCTGCAGGGGGCCAGAACTCCTGTTCCCTGTACAGAGACATGCCTGACCTTGTGGGTCACTGGATTTGAGTGAGGTGTGTTTCACTCTAGCTAGTTTGTCAGCCAAGATCTTCTTCCCAAGAATTTAGACGTCTCACTACAGGACATGAAGAGATAGAAGCCAAGAGAAGCTGCCCACACAATCCAGTACTAACCTGAGCCCTGTGGTGACTCGGGGAAGAACCTGGACTGCCCAGATAGGGTGGGGCTGAGATAGCCCAGCCCCCCCAGCCCCCCCCCCCGGGAAAACAAACACTTTCTAAGAAAAGTTCTCCCAGGGGATCATGGGTCAGCACTGAGAACAGAGTGCTTTCTGTTTGGCAGGAATCTAATCTCCCCATGATTGGGAGTGCCACCTAGAAAACACTTTTGAGATTCTTTGAGATTCAAGTCTCACCTACTTCCACAGAACACACTGGAGGCGGGAATAGGGAGTGGGACCTAGGCTCCTAGGGTAAGACCAAGAGCTGGGAGCCCAGGCTGAAACCACGCTGGCCTCTTGGATCTCGTACATTTAGAATACTGAGACCTCAACGGACTTCCAGGATCCTGGGGAGATTTTCCAGCTTGGGCTCAGTCCTAGCACTAGTTGAAGCTATCTGCCTCACTGTGAGGAGGCTTGCAAGGCCTGGGGATGCTATTTCCTCTGCCTCTTTATCCCCGTCCCTTCTCTTTTCTCTTTTCCTCTCCCTCTCCCCTCTTTCCTCCCCTGCCCTAGCTCCCCCCTCTCCCTTTAAATCTTATTTGAGTGTGTATGTGTGTGTGTAGTGTGTATACACATGCACATGGCATGACATGAATGTGGAAGCCAGAAGACAACTTTCAGGAGTTGGTTCTCTTCCACCATGTAGGTCCCAGGGATTAAACACAGGCCATCGGTCTTGACAGAAAGTTACTGTGCCCACTGGGCCATCTCTCCAGTCTTTCTTTTCCTCAAAGTAGGATCTCATTGTATTCCATGCTGTCCCTGATCCCAAGATCCTTAGCCTCCAAAGTGCTGTAGCTGAGGTTTTTGTTTTTGTTTTTGTTTTTTTTTTAAGGGGGAAAAAAGCTGTCCTTTTAGAAGTATTTCTTTTATGTTTATGAGTGTCCTGCACCATGTGTAAGTCTGGGATTCACGAAAGTCTGAAGGGGAAGTCAGGTCCACTGGAATTAGAGTTATGGGTGGTTGTGACCCACCATGTTGGTGCTGGGAGCAGAACCCAGGTCCTTTGCAAGAACAGCTAGTGCTCTTAACCACTGAGCCATCTCTCCACTCTTGTAGCTGAGATTTCTAATTCTTTGCATAGCTGGCTTCTCTCTTTTATTGTATAGGTGTTTGTCTGCATTTATGTTTGTGTGCCACGTGTGTGCAGTAGTCTCAGAGACCAGAAGGTGTCAGATCCCCTGAAACTGGAGTTGCAGATGGTTGTGAGCTGTGATGTGGGAACTGGGAATCAAACCTGGATCCTCTGAAAGATCAACCAGTACTCTTAACTACTGAGCCATCTCTCCAGCCCCAGCTGACTTCTTTTTCATCTTGGGTCTCAGCTCCAAGACCCCCTCTCGATGCCCCCTTCAGCCTGCCAGGAAACCCCATACCTAAGAGCCGCAGTTCTGCTCAAGCACGCCTTACCCTACAGTTCTCGATACTTCTGGGTTGTATTCTTTATGCCCTTTAGTTATCTTTAGTACCTCTCTCTTTAGAACATAGCTTTATCAAAGCAGATAATTTTACCCGAGTCATTTACTACCACAGCCTTGGCCCATGACTGGCAGATAGTCGATATCTGTAAGTAATAGATAACCAGTATTTATTAAAGGAATTAAGTTGCACCTATCAGCCAGCCCTTCCAAGCTTAACTCAAAAACTTTTCTCTGCAGGATATTGAAAAGACTATGGTTACATAACTTTTAAGAAGTTTAAAATTTTCATTTATTATTATGAGTGTGTGTGTCCTTGCATGGTGGAGAGGCATCTGTGTGTTATGACACGTGTGTGGAGATCAGAGAGTGACTGCGTAGAGTCAGCTCTGCCCTCCCACTTTTATGTGGGTTCTGAGATGCAGGTCGTCAGGCTTGGGCAGCGAGTACCCTTACCCCCTGAGACGAGCCTTGGAAGTTTAGTTTTTTTATTGCTGAGTAGCAAGTCACCAGAGTGTAGCTCCTTAGAACCTCAGTTTACCACCTCAGTTTTTGTAGGTCAGGAGCCCGGTGACTTTTAGCTGAGTCTGCTCAGGGTCACACAGGGATGAAAGAAGAATTTGGCAGCTGTGTCTTCATCTGGAAGCTTGAATGGGAAGGATGTGTTCCCAAGCTCTCCTGGTTGGTGACAGAATTTGGTTCTTTAATAGGGTGGGATGGTGTCCCTGGTGTCTTGCTGGCTGTTGACCAGTAACTAGAGCCTGCTCTCAGGACCTTGCCCTGTCACCTACTCCACCCCAGCAGGAGACAACTTTCTGAACACCGAATCCCTTTCCAACTTGGGTTTCTCTCATAAGTCCATTCTCTCCATCTGCCATGTGGGTTTCTGGGACTGAACTCAGGCCATTAGTCTTGGCAGCAAGCACCCTTGCCCACTGAGCCCTCTCACCAACCCTCTCTTTGAACGATCTTTCCTTTATAGTTTGTCCAGACTTCCTGGATAGTCTCCCAGTCCTCCCAGCCCCCAGCTTCTCCCCTCCATTCTGTTGTGACTGGCAATATTGGTAACTGTTTTGTCCTCCTGAAAAGAGGAAAACCCTTTGGTCCTGAGCAGTCAGCCCTGATGATGGAGAGAGCTGGTAGCAAAAGACACACTTCCATCATATACACCCCAGTACAGGGGAATGCCAGGGCCAGGAAGCGGGAATGGGTGAGTTGGGGAGCAGGGCAGGGGGAGGGTATAGGGGGCTTTAGGGATAGCATTTGAAATGTAAATGAAGGAAATATCTAATTTAAAAAAAGAAAAAACCAAAAAAACATTGTAAGTCATGTGGGCTCATCTCTCCTTCTATAATTAACTCTATAAAAGCCTACCTAATGCATACCAATCTGAGGAATATCACATTCAATTCATTATATGTTGAAATCTTTCAATAATGTCAATAAATTAATAAATAAGCACTACACATAAAAAAAAAAAAGACACGCTTCCGGTGCTAGGACGCTTGGGGTGTTGGGCAAATCAGGAAGCTCTGGGATTCCCTTCATCAATGGACAGTCCACTCCACTTCACCTGGCTAGAGCCATTCCTGTCTATCTAGCCTCCCTCCCCTGCCCTCGTCTCCTTCCCACCTACAGTTGCTCCATCTGCTGTCTCAGCAGCTATCTAGCCTAGCACGGAATCCAGCCACCACCTTTTTGTTTGTTTGTTTGCTTAGACAGGGTCTCGCAATATATTGTGTTGGTCTCAGGATCTCAGTCCCCCTGTCTCACCTTCCCAAGTGTTAAGGTTAGGAGCAGGTGCCATTCATTTTTGCTTGGCCAAGTACCCTCTTCTGAGGGGCTCTCACAGAACAGAGAAATATCATGTGACCCACACTTCCCCAGGCAGGTATGTCTGTGTGTCATGTGGCTGGTGCCCACGGAGGCCAGAAGAGGGTGTCCTTAGAACTGGAGTTACAGATAATTGTGAACCGCCATGGGTTCACTGGGAACTGAGTTGTGTTTCCTGGAAGCAGCAAGTGCTCCCATGGAGGCATCTCTGAGTCTTTACACACCATAGAAGAATTGGTGAGGAAGGAGGGAGGGAAAGAGATACACACACACACAGACACACACACACAGAGACACACACAGACACACACACACAGACACACACACACAGAGAGACAGAGAGACAGAGACAGAGACAGAGACAGACAGAGAGAGTCAGAAAAAGAAAGAGACACAGAGAGAGAGAGAGAGAGAGAGAGACAGAGACAGAGACACAGAGAGAGTTAGAAAAAGAAAGACACACACACATACACAGAGAGAGAGAGAGAGACAGAGACAGAGACAGAGAGAGACAGAGAGAGAGAGAGAGAGAGAGAGACAGAGACAGAGACACAGAGAGAGTTAGAAAAAGAAAGACACACACACATACACAGAGAGAGAGAGAGAGACAGAGACAGAGACAGAGACAGAGAGAGACAGAGAGAGACAGAGACAGAGAGAGACAGAGAGAGTCAGAAAAAGAAAGAGACACATACTTACACACAGAGAAGAGTGCAGCCAGAGAGTCTTGAAAAGTGGGTCAGAAATGGACTCAGGCTGACTAGGAGGTAGCCAAACATCTCTTCAATGCAAAGATAAAATCAAGGCGTCTGTCCTGCCCAGGCCTGAGACCAACTCAAGGTCTGGGTCCCAGTATTGTTTTCCAAACCATGTAATCTTTAACCATATCTTTCAGTTGCGGGTCTGCCCTATCCCACACATGTTTACTAAGATGGAGGCTGTCAAGGTAAGACTCTCTAGGGTCTTAGCACTTGTTAGTCTTTCAAGCACTCTGGGTCCCACCAGTGACATGGATGCCCTGAAGTGACTCACAAAGTGGAAAGGACAACTCCCTCTCAGCGAGTGACCCAAGAGCAGGTGCAGGAGTCTATGGAGCAATCCAAGGCCTGGATTGCTTGGAATCAGCAACAGGCCTCAGATATGGAAAGTGCCTCCACAGGGTGACTACCTGGATGCGCCCTGACCTGAATAGTACAGGCTGTAATTAGCCAGGTTGTCTTGGAATTAACAAATGAACTAATCGAGTTATACGAGGATAGTCATAAAGCAAAAATAAAACAAAAATGCTGAGCTTGCAAATTCTTTAACTCCATCTTGTAGCTTTTATTCCTATTAATACCTATCCTGGGCACTGTGACTTGTCTTCCTCAATGTCCAGACCCTTGTATGGGTAGTCAGGAGCTCCAGAGAGGAAAAGGAAAGGGAGGAGGGAGAGGAGAACAAGAGGAAACGACCAGTTATGATACTTCTGAGCAAATAATTGGAAAATTCTATAAACTGGGAGGTTTAGTGGGGTGGGAAGTGGAAGGGAAAAAATCAGCAAAGAACAATGAAAGAAGAAGAGCAAGAAAGAGCTGGCCCTGGGCATTTGCTTTTCCTTGGTACTCTGCTCCTGAACAGAATCCAACATTGCCCCTGACAATGAGAGGAACAAGAGGGACAAAGCCAATAGGGCCTGAGGATGCTGAGATAGCACCTGGAAAAACATCTGGCTCAGAGAAGGCCCAATACCTGGAGAACACCAGAATGCCTGGCCCAACACCTGGAGAAACAACAGGCCTGGAGAAGGCCCAACACCTAGAGAACATCAGAACATCTGGTCCAACACCTGGAGGAACAACTGGCCTGGAGAAGGCCCAACACCTAGAGAACACCAGAACGCCTGGCCCAACACCTGGAGAAACAACAGGCCTGAAGAAGACCCAACACCTAGAGAACATCAGAACATCTGGCCCAACACCTGGAGTAACAACTGGCCTGGAGAAGGCCCAACACCTAGAGAACATCAGAACATCTNCCTAGAGAACATCAGAACATCTGGCCCAACACCTGGAGTAACAACTGGCCTGGAGAAGGCCCAACACCTAGAGAACATCAGAACATCTGGCCCAAAACCTGGAGGAACAACTGGCCTGGAGAAGGCCCAACACCTAGAGAACATCAGAACAGCTGGCCCAACACCTGGAGGAACAACTGGCCTGGAGAAGGCCCAACACCTAGAGAACATCACAACAGCTGGCCCAACACCTGGAGGAACAACTGGCCCAGAACAGGCCCAACACCTGGAGAAACAACTGGCCCAGAGAAGGCTATGTGGGGCACTGCGGTAAGACCCACAGTCCTGGGTAGGGAATGAGCTAACAGGTGCAGGGCTGCTGCTAGTGGGCACTGAGGGAGCCCTGAAGACAGTGTAGGAAGTGTTCAGGGACGCGTTCTCCACAAGAAAGCAAGCTGCTTTCAGCTGCAACCAAGTAGGGAGGAGCAAAGCTCTCTTCCCAGGGCCATAACGTGTCTCCCAGCACAGAGCAACAGCCATAGAGTAGACTCTGGGCCAGCAGAGAGCTGGCAGGAGGCAGGCTCACAGGCGGAGCAGAGTAGAGAAAGCACCATGCAGAGCTCTCTGCCTCTCCCCGTACCCCACACCCCAACTTCCTCCTCAACCCACCCCCCCCAGAACTCTGTCTCCTCTGTCATAGTTACTTTTCACTGTGACTAAACATCCCACAAGAAGGGAGAGTTAATTTTGACTCATGCTCCAAGACGATACAGTCCATCACAGTGGAAGGCAGGAGAGAGAAGCAAGTGGCCACATCATAGCCACGATCAGGAGGCAGATAAAGGACACGAAGTAGGGCAAGGCTGTAAAACTCAAGGCCCACCTCAAGTGAGCCACTCTCTCTAACAAGGCTCTCTCTTCTAAAGGTTCCACAGCCTTCCCAAACAATACCACCAAGCTCATGAGTCTGTGGGGGACATTTTACACTCAAACCTCATCTTCCAAGCATTATAGAGAACTGCCTTTAAGCACACATCCTCTCTTGTGTCACCATCCTGTAACAGTGTTAGTGGGTCTTCTGCCTCAAGTTTTGATCAGTTCCTCACTGCTTGCTACTCTGTCTCCCTGGTAATTCTCGAACCCTGGGATGAGACCTGGTTTGCTGCAAGCCATTTCCTGGATTCCCAGTGTTCACTTCTACCTACACATTTCTGAAATATGTGCAAAGAATTTTGTATCTAGGGAGAAAAAGACCCCTCAGACCTAAGTTTGCCCTGGAGGTTATTCTAATCTATCCATTCTAGAACCAGCATTTTGCTTCTCCGCCTCTGAGAGTGGTTACCCGTTTAAGCATTTATCTTGGACAGTATGACGGACAGAAGACAAGACTAGAGACATCACAGAGACAAGCCTGTTGCTTTGAGAATGCCTAGGGCGTATTTTCTAATGAGGCTTGTGCCTAGGACACACAAGGGGCTACAGTTCTCTCATTTCCAGCCAATGGGCTCGTGGCCTTGTCGTCATGTTAGGAGATCTTCCAGTGAGTTCTGATGTGACTTGGGAATCTAACACTTGATTTCCTTTGAACTTTATTACCCCATTACTGATGTCTGAATGTGAAATGTCTCCCAAAGACTCATATGTTTGAGCACCTGGTCCCCAGCTGGTGGTGTCATTTTTAGAAGGTTGAGGAGCCTTTACAAGGCAGAGCATCTCTGCAGGAAGTGGGCCACTTGGGATAGGCCTTGAGGAATTTTATAGACAAAGCCTACATCTTGTCCATTCTGTTTCCTTCTCCACCAAGATGTGAGGGGGTGTGGAGTCCCAGCTACACATCCCTGATACCACAGATCTCCGTTTGTTGACATACTTTCCTGTCTGTGATGGGTTGTATGCCCTCAGACTGTGAACCAAAATAAAACCTTCCTCTTTTAATTTGCTTCATATCAGATAACTAGTCATAGCAACAAGAAGTGGCAAATGCAACCATGGGTGTGTTTGGGCCTCAGACTTGTAGGAAGGCTCCTTTGAAGAGCAGATTAATCCATCTATGTGTGGGCTCAGCAACCTAGGCTGTAATTCCAGGGAACAGACCTTGGTTATGAGTGTTAGTTTACACCTGAGTTCAAATCCTGGGACTGATACTCATGATCTACACACCCTTGACTCAGTCATTATCTCCTAAGCTTCACTTTCTCCATCACTGAAAACGATAATAGTATCCAATAATATATAGCATTTGGTGGCAAGTATCTATTGACTTGTTTGGTCATCATCCCTCTTGGATTCTTAACTGTTACTCACTATGAAATAAAGAAGTCTCAGCCAATGAAGCAACGAGAAGGGAAAATCTTAGACTTTCCTTCATCTCCTGAGATGGCCTGGGCTCTCCTTAAGCTAATCCCACCTCAAGGTCTGTTCTACCAGGAGCACAGAGGCTTCATCTGACACATTAATAGACACATTTTCCAAAGAACTTCCTTTGGGAACTTAGCAGGCATGACCCACTTCCTTACCCTATAGCTTGCCCTTCTGGGTTTCTTAATCTGGGTGTGGCCATGCCTCCCAGTGCCTGGCCTCATCTAAAAGGAGGCAGGACATTTGCCAGTGACCTCCGTCTATGGCTCAGAATGCAGTTGCTATTCAGCTTTGGATCCAGTGTGGAGGGGAAGCTCCTGCTCTAATTATCCCTTTGTCTCTTCAAATCCAGCAACAACTGAGCCAGGAGTAGTTATAGACACGTGCACGTCCTCCATGTGTCCTCTGTCACATGACACTTACCCTGTGCCTTATCATGCGTTGGCTCGCCCTAGAGACTGGTCTTTTACCTAGGTGTCTTCTGCGTTCTCGTAGGGGTGACCTCCTCCCTAGATAATAACGCAGACCCTGTTCTGCATCTTAGCCAGTGGCCAAGGTCGAATTCCTGACCTAGATTCTGGATCTTCCCCCAGGCTGAAGTCTCCTTCCCCTCCTCAGCCCACAGATCCATTTGCATCCCCTTGACCTGGGTGCATAGGTACATTTGCCCTGCCCACTGGTCAGGATGAGTTGCTTTTCTACCTCTATATTTTTCCCTGTTTCTTTTGGGCTGATTGAATCCCTTGTCTTAGAACAGTTTCTCTGGCTCCACTCCACCCAGTACAGATGCATGGACTTTTAAGAATCTAACTCCTAGGTAGGTATGGTGGCACACGCCTTCATCCCAGTGCTCAGGAGGCAGGGGCAGGGGGAATCTCTGAGTTCAAGGCCAGCCTAGTGCACAGTATGAATTCCAGGACAGCCAGGACTGCATGGAAAGACCCTATCTTAACAGACCAAACCAAACCAAACCAAATAAAAAGAATCTAGCTCTTGCTAGTGGCATGGTCTTGGGAAAGAAACATAACCTTAACATGTTTATGTATCTGTATTTTCTCATCTACAATTGGAAATTAAGTGAGACCATCCATGTAAATTAGCTCAATGCCCAGCACACAGACACCAATAACACATGGGTGAAAGGTGATTTGGTCTTGTGAGAAGAGGAGGGAATGGGGGGATGCGGGGTTGCGGGACAGAACGCAGACCTTGGCTTTTTGTTTACAGTTCTCATTGCTCCCTGGAAATCTTTGGTGATGTCCCTCCTCCACCCAGCCTTGGCTTGTTTCCCAGCTAGCACATAGAACCCAAAGAGGTATAGGAAGGGCTCTGAGGTAGAGTGACAAAGGCCATATACTCTCAGGTGTTGGGCAGAATGGTCCAAGGGCCCAGTCATCTCCTGGACCAAAGA
Source organism: Mus pahari (assembly GCF_900095145.1). Lineage (NCBI taxonomy): Eukaryota > Metazoa > Chordata > Mammalia > Rodentia > Muridae > Mus > Mus pahari. Next base: position 82,828,278 of record NC_034590.1, on the reverse strand, counting down.
TACAGGAACTACTCCAAACTCCAGACTGGAGGCTCTGGACAGAAATGCCAGCCTTGGAGAGGAGAAGGTGTAGGGAAAGATGGGAGTCGAGGTGAGGACAGAGGAAATGAGGGTGGGAACACAAACTGAGAGAGGCAGAGGCAGCCAACTAAAGGCTCTTCTGGGCAAAGGCAAAGTTTATGAAAGCCAGATGCCCTCCTATTCTACTCCGTCAAGCTCATGGGCAGGGCTGAGTTGGGATTGAGCTGTTTGTTCCGTCATTAGCCAAGTTAGCTCCAGCCCTCCAAGGCCTTGACAAGCCCTAATTACACTTCCCATTAGAAACACACTTCTGTCCACCTCACAGATGAAGGAGATAAAGAACAAGGCGCCTGGAGATCGGATCTGCCTTTGATCCTGGAGGCTATTGACACAGCACACACTCCCTTGAGATCGAAAGCAGAAAGGACGGACCTGCTAAGTTCGTAAGCCTGGGACCAAAAGACACAAAACAAGTTCCTAGGATCTTGTTCCTCTGGTCTCAAGAATGTCAACTCCTGCAGAGTTTATCTGGGAAAAAATTCAACTATAGCCACATGAGAGGCAGTTGAGGATGCCGCAGCTGAGGATCCCGCCGGGAAGACTATTGGGAGATTCCAGTGCCAGGACAGCATGGTCTTCTGACTCCCCAGTGCTAACAAGTTGGAGACATCAACCACTATCAGTATTATCCCCACCCTGACCCCTCCATCCTCAGCACAAGATGGTGTGGGGTCATCCCGGTGGTGCTCCGAGTTTCCTGCCCAGGGCGTGCCTTCTTTGTGTTGCACTAGTTCAGTAAACCTCAGCTTCTCAAATGGTGGGTCCCGAGTGTAGGGTTTGTGAAACTTAGCAACAGTACGGTGTGTTTGAATGTATGATGAGCAAACAATTAATTCAAAGTCAAACACCTAAGGGAGCCAAGGTGTCAATAGTAACACTACTCCAGCTCTATCACCCAGCTATGTGGCAGGCTGGGCTCTGAACACACAGCACAGACACTTTGCCCTGCCTATGCCTTTATGCCAGTCAGGGCCAGGAGGCTCAGCCTGGAACAAAGGTAACTCAGCCCTCAGCTGAGATTCCAGCTGTGAGGGCTTTGCTGGACTTTCTGCCCCCCCCCCCTTTTTTTTTCTTTTGGACAGGGTCTCCCTGTGTAGCTCTGGCTGGCCTGGAACTCACTCTGTAGACCAGGCTTGCCTTGAGCTCATAGAGATCCACCTGCTTCTGCTGGGATTAAAGACATGAATAATTTTCTGCTCTTATAGAAACAGACTGATTTAATGGTAGGAAGCAAGGAATTTTAATATTTCCCCACCTCCAATCCCTCCTCAGTGTGTATATCATCAGATAGCATTCTGTTAAGATGTGTGGTTTTAGAAAATTCTGTTGGAGTTGCTTATCTGAGTTTCTTTAAAAGAAAATCAGTCATACATAGTAGCTCATGCCTTTAATCCCAGCACTCAGGAGGCAGAAGCAGGCAGATCTCTGTGAGTTCAAAGCCTGCCTAGTCTACATAGTGAGTTCCAGGATAGCTAGACCTATAAGGTAAGATTTTGTCTTGAAAAACAAAACAAAACAACAAACAACAACAAAATCCAAAATATATCATTCAATGGAGCTGGAGAGATGGCTCTGCAGTTAAGGGCACAGAATGAATGTATCACTCTTGTAGGGACCCAAGTTCAATTCCCAGGACCCGTATCAGGCAGTTTACAACTACTACCTGTAGCTTCAGCACCAGGGAATCTGATGTGTCTGGCCTCCCAGGACACCTGCTTTTGTATACACAAGCACACACACACACACACACACACACACTTTTAAAATATTTTTAAGTTTTTCAGTTAATTCATTTTAGGATTGGAAGAAAAATACCACTGCTTTCTGACACGGCCCTGAACATATGACTGCCATTTAGTCCCACATATTTACACAAGGCAATGTTTTCAGCATTGACGATTATAAAGTCAAGACATCAGGAAGCTCTGAGAACCCATTGATGACTCTCTGCATTCTGAAGAACCAAACATTCAGCCACAATTGAATTCTCCACATAGAAATAAACACACCTGTTTCATTAGTATGCAAATTTGGTTTTTGTCTTTAAAAGTGATAAAATTATGTGTATACCAGAGAATTGTTTTAAAATAAATTTCTTTGTGATTTATCATCAGTAAGTGTTTGATTTGCACACCTATTTTAGATATTTAAGTATTTCATTTGTGACTGCTGCTGGTAGCACAGTCAAGAGGGTCGGATGAGGGACTAAAGGCACAGTTGTACAAAGGACAGAGTTTGGGCCCTAGGCATTGCCAGGACTAGCCGCAGCTGCCGGGAGCTGGGCTCCAGGGAGCTCTGCTCTGTCTGCCTAACTAGGTAAAAAGGCCACTGCCTGACATCCTTTACAGTACTTTTAAATCTCAACTATGCATAAGAACCATGAAGAAACACTAGAAAATAATTGTGATAGATCTTAGTCGGGACTGGAGGGAGATTTGGTATTTGTGTTGTTTTGTTTTGGTGTGTGTGTGTGTGTGTGTGTGTGTCTGTGTGTGTGTGTCTGTGTGTATGTACTCTCCTCTGCAGGTGGGCCAGTGAGGATGCTAGACGTTGATGTCAGGATGTCTTTCCTTTATCTCGTCCCCATCTTATTTTTTAAGACAGTGTCTCTCTCTACCTCTTACTGAACCAAAAGCTTGCCATTTTGCCTGGACTGGCTAGTAGCAGGCTCCTGGGATCTATCTGTCCCTACCCGTCCCTGACCCATGCTGGGGTTACAGTCCTATGAAATCCATGCCTAACTTTGATTTGGGATCAAGGGATCTGAACTCGGGTCCTCATGCTTGCTCAGCAGACACAAATCCATCCCCCCAGCCCCAGAATTTGCATGCTTTTGACATAGTTAACAATAACTAATGGCAATGGCAATTCTCCTCTGAGCTGAGCTGGAGAAGGGCAAGAGAATGGGAGAGGAAGGCGTGACAAATGGGCTTGGGTGGGGGACAAGTTCACCTGGATTCCTGAAGAGCCAAGGTGGTTTGTGTCTACTAATGAACACAACAGAGCTAAGGTGTGGGTGTTTCCTCCTTAAGTACTCAAGGCCTATGGCCTCTTCTCCTCCAGATGTAAAGGACGCACACACACACACACACACACACACACACACACACACACGCCAGCTGCAGCCGCAGCCGCAGCAGAGCATTAGTCCGCTTAGACTTGCTGTACCTGCTGCTCTGCTGCACGAGACCCCAGGTAGGGACTGTAATTCAGGTTGGTCCACCTGGTTGAAGTTCCCCTTCTGAATAATACCTAGGAGGATATGTTACCAAGGACCACAAATTAAAGGCAACACATACTCTGTCGCTAAGAAATGAACCCACACTGTGGAATAAACTATGAATTGTGTTTATAAACACACACCTACAGCCCCCGCTATGTATCAGTGACAAAGCCCCGTCGCCATGCAAAACTCTGCTTCTGCAAACTGGTCCATGGCTGTTCAAACAGAAAGTCATTTAGGCTTTCTCATCCATCCTTTCAGCCATACCACCTTCCCCTCAGGACTCTCTGGCTACTTTTGTGGACCTAAAGGATTTGCTGTGATGGAAAACTTGGCATGTTTAATCTCACATTCATGTCAAAGGTCCTCCCTGCTACTGCTGTGAATCCTCAGAGCCCAGAGCGGAGACCCACAGTGGGTGTGAGGGTGAGGGTGGGGTGGGAGTGCTGCGGCCTCTCCTCTTCCCCACTTCGCTTTCCCTCCTTCCTGCTGTTCATTTCTCCAGGGCTAGGCAGGGAAGAGTGTGCACCTCCATCTTTACCTCTCATTGCAGAAAATCTCCTTTTTCCTGTTACCTCTCCAGGAGCCACAGGTGTTCAAAGCGCACTCTAGGACAGGCCCGTGGGCTCTCGGCTGTGGGGTTCACCTCCTAGTCACTGCAAGTCTTTCAGAAACCTCACCCAACATCACCTGACAGCCTCTCTGGTCGGGTCCCCACTGGCGGGTCCTGGCTCCATCAGTACTTGTCATTGGGTTTTGTATTGTTTTGTTTTTTTTTTTCATTTGTTGTCTGAAACAGGGTCCCATGTAGCCCAGGCTTTACCTTTCTACGTAACCAGAATAACCTCGAATTTCTGATCCCCCTGACTCTATCTGTGAGTTACAAAATATGTGCCACACAGTTGAGTGTATGCAGAGCTGAGCTTCGAACTGAGGAATTTGAGCGCATTGGCAAGCACTCTCTAACAACTCCCCATCCTAAAAGGAAAAATGCATGCTTTCTTTTACACAAAAGCTGGCCTGTCTTCCACTCACGTTCCGGACCCTGGTTTAGTAAGAGAATTCAGCAACCTCTAGCCCTAAACTTTGTAGGGTACAAGGCTGGAAGGAGGTGCTATCTCTGTTCAGGACCCCCCCCCCCAAACTCCAGGGGCCTAACAACTCCAGGTGGCTTCACAGAACCCCCCCCCCCAACCTCCAGGGACCTAACAACTCCAGGTGGCTTCACGGTGTCTGCAGCTCCCGGTGACTGAGATTTCTGCTCTGTGTTTTTCCAGTGTCAGTGTCTGTCAGCCCCGCCCTGGGTGTGGATGTAACAGGAAATGGACACACACCAAGGCACTTCCTGTGACGCCCGACAGTCTTTTATCTCAGCACCTCTCCTAAATGGCCCCCTTCACATTTCTTACCTGTAAATCTGGATAGATTAACATTTGCCAGGTCTATTTTCTCTAATCTTTGGGAATTCCAGCAGGGTACAGATAGATATGCATGACATCTTAACATCAATTTTATCCAAAATCTATGCATAAAACAATTTAGTCTATATTATGTGATATATGCATGTGTACCTAAGTATAGATGGCAACTTTGGACACCTGTGACTTCAAGACTTATTGGTCAAGTTTTTGGGTCATTTCATACTGACAGTTTTGATGTCCTGGGACCCTCAAACGGAAGTGCTGATCAGTGCTGACTCCCCCAGGCTCTCATGCTAGGTTGTCATGTTGCCAGTTCATTGAATGGGGATATCTGTCGCCCACCATGAACAGAATCCCCGGTAACTCTGGTGACGTGTGTCACACTGGGCGATACTCTGAACCCACACGCTGTTGTTCAAGCTTCATAACCCCAGGGCTTTGGGGTGACTTTTTGATTCTGTTGCTTTATTGAGGTCTCTTGCTAGGTGGCCCATCATAGAGATGTTGATGGCGTAGCTCTCCATAATAGATCTCTGTGCATCTTCTTAGACCTGGCCAAGGAAGAGGGGAATGGAGGAAACCTGGGGGCAGGGGGAGGAGTATCCTGAGCTGAATGCCCCCATCCTACAGTCCCTTCATGAGGGCTGTGAGCCTGACTCTGGGCTGCCAACCAGCTGCCACACTCACAGGACCCACTTCTTGTCCAACCTGAGCGCTGCTGACCTCCTGTTCCATGCTCACTTTCGTTTGGGTGGTATGCCTTGCCCCCTCCCCCGTCTCTGCGGCTTGTTTTCTATCTGTCTCTGCCCCTCCACCCCCATCCGTCTCTTTTTGTTTGTTGTTTTTCCTTTCTTTCCCCACCTGTGTCTAAGTGACTCGGTGAGACCAGAGACCCTGAAGGGGCCTGTCTAAAAGCTCCAGGCGATTGCACCAGGAGTTTTGTTTCTTCTGGCTTCCGGCCACTTGCGCGCCAAAGCCACCCTGGCAGAGGCTGTGAGTGTCTCACCTGTAGCGGCTCTGCCCTCTCCATCTCCGTGCTTCCCAGCCTGCTTCCCAGTGCAGCACCTGGGCCTGGTGCCCGAGGCTTCCTCCAGCTGCAAGCACACACCTGGAGCAGGCCAGGTGCAGAGAAGCAGCAGCCTCCCTTCCCTGCAGCAGGAGCTTGCCAGCAACTGATAGGAGCTAGTGGCCGAAATGCCCAGTGCCCTTGTTCCTCTGGCGTGCAGGGTGCGAGCGGCTCACGACATGCTTCCAGGGAAATCCAAACTCAAGACCTCCAAGCTAAAGAAGAAACTAGCATGACCAGATAGATGAAGCAACGGACTCTGGCCCAGAGCAGCTCCCAGCTCAGACACAGTCCCAACTCAGCTCTCAAGGGCATCTTGCAACCTAGAAGCAGGCAGCTAAGAAAGGACCAGAAGAATGTGTCCCCTCGCTCCCCCTTCCTTCCCTGTTACTTCAATATGACTTCTTGCCTTCTCCCTACCTCTAGTGGTTGGAACCCAGTCTTTCTCTTTCTGCTCACAGCCCCCAGTGTGGTGCTGACCCGTTTAAGGGGTTGTCTGTATCCCTTTTCTAGTCCTGAGAGCCGGCCTGCCATTGTCTGTGGCCCATTCCACCATGCCAACAATTGTCTTAGGCCTTTGGGAGGAAGTCAGCAAGACCACTCACTGACTATAGACTGCTCCCAGGAAACAGATCCAAAATTAAACCTACACACTCTACTCTTCTGTCAGATGACAGGCAACCCTTTATCTCTGTCAGCTGTGTCAATCAAAGTGATGACTAATTCATTATTTAATATTGGCAAAAGTAACATGAGGACCTCAAATGAAGCCAAGGAAATACGTACTACAGCAGTGATGGGTCCAGGTGCAAGCATTGCCCCACTCCTGCCTGCAAGCCTGTCAGATCTCTTCTCTCTCTCTCTCTCTCTCTCTCTCTCTCTCTCTCTCTCTCTCTCTCTCTCTCTCTCTCTTTCTCTCTCTGTAATCACATTCATAAGGTTATGCAAAACTCTACCCACTGACTTGAGTGGTGGCCTGAAGGGAAAAGACTTGTCCTTGCAGCAAAGTCACACCCATTGAAAACCAATGTTAGCTGGAAAGAATGATAACCCCAAGGTTCACAGACTGGAGGGTGCTGTGATACACAGGTTGCTCTCCAGCCATGACGCCAGGATTGGCATTTTGAAACTAGAGCAGCCATAATGGCTTGCACAAGATCAGTTCTATTGAGGTTCTCTCAGGTGGCGTATGGGTACTCCCCGCTTTCTGGGGATATATAAGGAATTAACTGTTGCTGGGAGGGCTGGAGGGGGCCACTCTTCTTGGGTGGTGTGGCTGCCTATAAATTGACCTGTAAATTATCCTTCAGCTATGGTCCTATAAAGAACCCTAATTAAAGTCATTGGTTCAACAAGCTAGACGTGGGCGGAATCATTTCTTAATTCTGTTGTTACCTTCTCTACTTGGAGTGACTGGAAACTCCACAGGAACTCACAGAATGCTTGGCATAGAAACAGGGCCATGGCAGAAGCCAAGATGGGTTTGTGCAGATCAGCTGCATGGCCCTTGGGATGGGTGGAAGATTTATGACTGAAGTGAAGTCATCTGAGGGTGGAGCGTCAGGGGTACCAGTTCTGATATGCTGCTCTTCCCCATGAGGCATGAAGTAGTGTGGCTCTTTACCGCAGTTGCAGTTGCTCTGCCCCCACCATTCATGATAAGAAATACAGCTAAGACTGTTTCATTGGAGGTAGAGTGTCTACTGGGGGGATTCCAGTTGACCGTTCTAGTTTGCCTTTCTATTGAGTGTGATAAACCACTCTCACCAAAATTAACTCGGGGAGGAAATGGTTTCTTTTATTTTATACTTCCCCCAACCCCCAAATCAGCATGGTCAGATTCAGTACAGCAACACTCTACTCTTGGTACCGATTTCTGTTCAAGTTTGTTTTCTGTTATAATAAAGTTCTTTGACCAAAAGCAACTTGGAGAAGAAAGGGTTTATTTAGCTTATACTCCAGGTTACGATGCAGCACTGAATAAATTCAGAGCAGGAACTAAGCAAAAACTATAAAGAAACACTGCTTATTGGCTTTGCTCCCTGAATTATGCCCAGCTAGCTTTCTTAATAGCCTAAGCCCACCTGTGTAGGGATAGTACCACCCGAAGTGGACTGTGCCCTCCCATATGCAACATTAAACAAGATAGTTTCTCACAGACATGAGCACAGGCCAATGTGATCCAATGCTTCAGTCTTCTTCCATATCGTCTAATTCTTCAATTAAGGTTCCCCTTCCCAAGTGACTCAGGTTGTATCAAATTGACAATAAAAATTAATCAGCACACCAGTTATGGTGGCACATGCAGGTTGGATTTGCTAAAGGAGGTGGAAGCAGAAGAATCAGGAGTTCAAGGCCAGCCTGGACTATGCACGTTTTTAGGGACTAGAGAGACGTCTCAGTGGTTAAGAGCACTGGCTGCTCTTCCAGAGAGACACAGGCAAAACACCAATGCACATAAAATGAAAAATTCTAAAAAAAAAAAAAAAAAAAGAAAGAAAGAAAGAAAGAAAGAAAAGAAAAGAAAAGAAAAGAAAAAAAAGAAAAGAACTCCTACCATCACATCTTTTATCTCTTCTGATGTGGTATAAAGTGGCATATCTCTTTGATGGATGATGTCATGCCATAAGACCACAGGTATGACCCCAGTATAGCTAAAGGGGCTCAGAAATATCTTGCAATTCCTGAAAGTAGCACATGAGGCATGGGACCGTGAGTAAGCTGGGCTGCTTTGTGTGGCCTATAGCTTCTGATTTATCAGAAAAGCAGGGAAAGACAGAGAGAACCAATTAAGGAGGGAGATGATGAGGTAGACGTGGCAAAAGCTGCCCTTCACATCTAACCTTTAATGTGGAGGACGAGGACTCTGTGTTCCAAGTAGGCTAGGGCTATGCTGATGGTCCAGTAGAGAAAACCCAGACAGTCAAGGAGTCCTCTGAACTGATCAAGTTGGGAACACCTTTTTGACAAGAGATGGAAGCATCTCTCACAGCCTAATGGAGAAGGCTGTGGGCCCCAGGCCGAGGAGCTGAGTGGTCAGTGTCTATACATCCATCCTGGAGATACAGGCTGCAGAATCTGAGGCAAGATGAAGAATGTCAATCCCAGCAGACTGACTTAGGAGAGCCAAGGGGAGTTAGAAAACAAGACAGAAAGCTGGACTTTTCTGAAGAGCTGAACATGAGAGAGGCAGTGTTTAATTCCCTGTTCGCTGGGCATGACAGACCATCTTCAAGGGAGAGTTAAAGAAGTGAATTGTCAGGGACCTTAGGACTGCTGAGGCTCTTGTGGCTTTACTGAGCCCAGTGATGGGTCAGGCTAGCATGACAGCTAGGCTCACAGGGTGCAATCAAAGAGGGTAGAAAAATGAAAGACCAGATAAAGGGGCCTTTCCTAAAAGAAAGAGGCCAGAACCGTGTTTCTGCATTCCTAGGGAAGAAACTGACACAAGCCTACTGCTATGCACTTCTGGAAGGCTTTAGAGTCTAAACAACTGTTCATTAAAGGTTCTGTGAAAGAAGTGCACTTCATTATCACTGAACTTGCTGCTATGAAGGAAGGAGATCTCATGGGAACTGCCTTAACCACTTCTATAATTGGGTAGCCAAGGTTGCCTATGAGTGAGGACTTCAAAGGATACCAGAGATCCCATATTGAATCATGGATCTATTGGTGTCTTGCTAATATAAAGGATATTTGGGCTTCAGTGGATGCTAGGGCAGATAAGTAGGTTCCTGGAGGCTTCCAGAAGCATGGCGGGGTGGGGGTGGGAGGGAGTAGACATCACTAGATAGCTATGGAAACAGAGTAGTACAAATGATTAAGCTTGTCTCAGACACGTGGAACAATCCCTTTAGACGATGCTGTATGCATTCCTCCCCCAAGGTACAGACTGACCATCCACCCAGAGGCCTTTCAGCAGCTAGGCATGGCCAATGGAAAGGTAAAGGCCACAGCACTGATCAGGAGTTTGTCAGACCCAGTGTCTGGAGCCATAGGGATGGCAGGACCCTGTTTCCCCTTGGCAGCTAGCTCAGAACAGTCCTTTCCCACCAGGCCTGTCTACGATGGGGAGGCATACAGAGGTCTCAGAATAGTGCCCCAGAATGAGAAAGCTGGTGAGCTTCCACAGAATGAAGAAGAGCTGGCCAATAAGTTGTGGGTTAAAAAGAGCTAAATGAGCAAGTGCCATCCACCCATGACACTGTACCCAACACTGCTCTTCGGAGGAAGCAATCAATCACACGGATAGGGTTTGGGGAGCCTGTACTAAATCTTGGTAATTTTTCTGTTTGGTGCTGAATCCTGAGACCAATTAACTTGTTTAGATTAGATGGCTGTAGTCTTTACAGATCCTGTTCACCTGCTAAGAGTAGGTCCATTGTATAATGCTAACCTCTGAGGTCTTTTTCACTGATTCAGAAAATCATTTGAAAGACATACATCTACACTTAATAGAGTGAGAGATGGGAGTCAGCACATGCAAACGTTTTAGACTTGGATGAAGTACAGATGGTACTCTAGAGGGTGATGGAGAAAAATACCACAATTGCCTGTACCCATAAATGTAAAAACACTGATTAAGTAATCCAAACTGAAAAGGCACTGTATGAGTGGGAGAGGAAGCATACTCATAGATTTTAAAAAAAGGAATTCCCAGTGCTAGGGATGGGTTACCTCTATGCAAGTTGTTGGCTGGGTGGGTCCTGGTCTTCCCTTCCAGTACAAGCTATCATCATTGCTATTGGTTATACACCAGACTCGATGGCAGGTCTCTATTTCTGATGGCACTGTACATTTTGGTTGGAGGACGAGAAGAATCAGTCTGGGACCGAGCTAGAAACTCTCTTCCTACTGGCTAACACTGATAGTGCCAGTGGGGACTACATAGGCTCCTGGGGGAGAATTTTCACTACTCAGCAATGGACCTTTTCATTCAGAAAATGTGTCTTCTGGTGTAACAATGGTATAACTGATAAGGCTGAAAACAATTGCTCACCTGGTAGATTTAAAACAGCAAACCATAGCAGGGGGTGGGGTTAAATAGAAGGAAACCCACGCTTGGACCCATAAGCTAGGACAAAAACCTGTGGCTTTGGAGGGGATAGCCCTGAGTCTGAACGTACAAACTCTTGACAGATACTGAAGACACTCATATTGGTCAAAATGCTAAAAAAAAATAAATGCCAATTGCCATGATATGGCAACCTAATACTTAGCCCTAAATGGAAGAAAATACTCATGCAATTATTTCGCCCTCTTCTAAGGCTCAGGGAACATTGATGAAAGGGGGGCAGGGAGAAAGAGAGAATAGGATGAAGTACTGAAGAACTCTGTTCTCTGAACACAACGTAACCATGGCTGTCTCAAAATCAGGGAGCTGTAATGAGACCCTCCCAAATTCAGACCCACTGACTAACAATCCCTCATTGACGAAGGGGAGAGTTCAAGACACAGGAGACCTTTCCCTTCTTTGAGAATGTGTAATCTATTAACAATTGCTGGGGTATAGGGGGGTCCTTTTCTTCAGCTATGTATCTACTTTTAAGTTGTCCACTCTCCTGTAAGTAGCTCCTTGCCCACGTTTCTGTAGACAACCCCAGTTAAACTCACTGCTTCACCAAGCTAGACTCGAATGGAATCATGTCATCATCTACTTTATAAATAGACTCCCTGCAAACTGTTACATAGCAGGGGTGTAACTCAGAGGTAGAGCACATGCTTAGAACAGATAGGTTTGTTTTCCAGCACTCCAAATACAAAGTTCATGGTGGAGGTACTTCATTACTTTATGACAACACCATCCTATGCAAGCCCCCACTGAAGAGGTATTGACGAACCCACCTGCCAAGTCTGTACTTGGATGGGGCACGATCTCCACTTCTGTCCCAAGACTGAGTTGGGAAGGGAGGAATGCCACAAAGGTAGGCCCCCAGCAGCAGTGCTCCTTCCCAGAGGGCTCCAGCTCCGAGTGCCCTGGGCAGGTCAGAGTACTGCTGGGATCCAAGCTCAGTAGCTGGAAGGGAACTTTCCCTGCATGTTTTGCCGACACACTCAGAACTTGGCTGCCAAGTACAATGATTTATTTGTATGTCTTCATTGAGGGCAATTATTTTTTAGCACCTTGCTGAGCATGCTGGGTGATCTCATCTTAGGAAAGAGCTTGTCTCCTTTGGAGTGAACAAACGTGAGAGGTGCAGCCTCCCTTTTGCTTCAGCCAGAAATTCTATCCTCTCTCTTTGGCATCTTCCAAAATGATGTGGAACCAGGTGGCCTCTGTGTCAGGAGAGCCACACACAGGTTTACCTATAAAACTCGCCTGGAGTTGGAAAACAAAAATAAAAACATTTTTATTCTTCTTTTCAAGTTGAAAACAGGTCACATAAAACTCTAGTCCATAAGTGAACCTCACAGGACCAGTGCCTCCCATCCCCAGGTAGAGATAGCGGGGCAGGGTAGAGGAAGCATGGCGAGGGACCTACAGAAATGACCAAGGGGACTGAGCTCATGGGGACTGAGAATAGGCCAAGCAGAAGACTCTAGGCAGAGGGAAAGAAAGGGAAAGAGAGACTGAGAGTCTTCCAGAAGTCTGCTGCTTCTTTTGCTGACTGACCAATTTTTCCTCAAACCCTACCCCACTCCTCAACCAGGATTTGAATCCCTGTATACACTGTGACCTGTTTCCCACAAGGAGGTCTTCGTGTGTGTGTGTGTGTGTGTGTGTGTGTGTGTGTGTGTGTGTGTGTGTGTAGTGTGCACTGTGGGGTAGGCAGAAATGGGGAACACTGTGAACCGTAGATGTTTGACTCAGGAGTCAACCCTCCCAAGCACTGGCTCTTCCTGTCCCAGCTCTCTTGGGATCTCCTCTGTGAGTGACCAATCCCACAGCTTGCCTTTTGCTCTGTCCACTCCTTGACTCCCTTGGCCTATCTCCTCCTCTGCTCACGCAATAGTAACCTATAGCCGCGATTCGCCGACCCCACCACCCACCCATCCTCTCTAGTGCCCTGATCTGAATCAGGCTGGGCAGCATGTGTGTTTCCATGGCCACAGTGTCCCAGAAGGGATGGATGGAATGCCCGGGCTTGCTTCAGCCTAAGCAGAGGAAGAAGTATGGTTTCATGGACACACTTGGTTTCCAATCCTATCATGGATATGGTGCTTTGTGGAAATATTTTCATCCATCCACAAGATAGCCATGATAAAACCTGGCTAAAACAGGCCATGATTCCCTGCCATGCAAATCACTCAAGGGTAGCACCTGAGCTGAGAGACCAAAGAGGCACATTTAGGGCTGGAGAATCTGGGGTACTTCGCAAGCACCAGAGATTGTGGACCTCAAGAGGATGATACACCTGCTGGCAAGGGCAAGATCTAACTCAAGGGAGTTGGCAAAATAACATGGGGCTTCTGACACAAACTGGGGAGCCAATGTTTGGCCGTGCAGTTCACTCGCTAGCTGTGTGATTTCAAGCTCACTTTTTAGCCTCTTTCTGCCTTGGTTTCCTTGCCTCAAGAATGGGAATCAGAGCAATTACCTCTGTGGAGCTGACGTGAAAGATGAAACAAGACAGGTTGGCATAAGCTGCTTATGACGGTGCCCGGAGGGAAGAAAGTACCAGGCAAGGATTTATGAATCAAATGCTATGTTTGCTATGAGTGGAATTATTGATCAAAGATTGCGTATTTTTCTCTACTCATAAGGGCTGTGGAGGGAGCCTGTTTCATCTTTCTTTGTCCCTAATCACCCCTCTTTGAAGTGACACCAGACAGAAGTCCTCCTCCCTTGCCTAGGAGCCCTGGCATCAGCTGCTTTCTGTGGCCCATATGAATCCAGGGCAGTGACATCACCAGGTGAGATGGATGTGCTTGTACAAACAAAGGGATGACGTGCGGGGAGGGCTAGAGACTCCCCAGGACCTGCTTCCCTGCCCTTTGATGTACAGCAGCACCTCTGGGTGACTCAGCTGCATGGCATCACGGGTCACTGTAGCACTGTGGTCGGTCTGAGGGTGGAGAGGGATAGGAGCCTGGTGGAGAGAGGAAAGTGTCGTGTTGTCAGAAACTTGGGCCAAGAGGATAAGCCTGGGATGCTAAGGGGCGTGTCTTGTAGATGGGGCTGCACTTCAAATAAGGGCATGGAGGAGAAATGGGCTGTGAGCTGTTTTGCTTGACTGTGGATGGAGCAGAGTCCTGGCAGACACAGACTAGGTTGAACACGTCAGAGCCAACAATGTGTTGGGTTCGACGGCCAACCTATCATCTCAGCCACACAATGCTCTGTGGAGGGTCAGTGTCTCCTCCATGATATTTCTGTGACTGCTTGGGAGCGGCGGCTCTCTGTTACTGAAGACTGGGCCACACATCACTAGCTGGAGGCAAGATCAGAACTCAAGATGTGTAATATGGTTTCTACTGAACTGATGTTGCTTTGGTACTATTGTGAAGTCAACGACCCTGGGAGGGATCATCTGGACAAACACATATATACATACATACATACATACATATGTACATACATACATACATACATACATGCAGTCTATTTAAAATACATCCTGTTACTTGTGACAGTATAGCTGGACCTAGAGAATATTATGTTACGTGCAATAAGCTGGACACAGGGAGGTGAATAGCATGTGATCTCACTTCTATGTAGAACCATAAAAACAAAACAAAAAACAGCTCAAGAAAACAAATGGTGCATGTGAGGGTAGAGGTGATGTAGCCTCCGTAATGCATGACCAGTGTGCTCTGAGTATAAAACAGGGCTGTAGCTATCAGCACTACACTGGATCATTGAGACTTGTTCTTACCACACACCCTGATGGGTAGGTTCACTGGCTTGAGAGCAGTAATAGTTTCATACCCTATGCATAATTAAAGTGTGTGTTGGACACCATAAATAAATATGGTTTCTATTGTTCAGAATACCTCAAAGGAGCTGCATAGGGAGTGAGGGGAAAGGGTCAGAACTGGAGAGAAAAAGGAAGCTACACTCACAGAAAATCTAGCACCAGGCATCTAAGGTCGTGACTGAAGTTCACACAGAATAATGAGGGTGGCCAGGATTAAAAGGCAGTGGGTGGTGGTTGTGGGGTGTCTGATTTTGAAGCCTGAGCCTTTATTTCTAACCACAGTCATCTCCCAAAACCCCACATTCCTGCTGGATAAGAGTGGTTCTTAACCTGTGGGTCATGACTCCTTTGGGGGTTAAACGACCCTTTCACAGGGACCACTTAAAACCATCAGAAAACACAGATATTTACATTACAATTCATAACCGCAGTAAAATTACAGTTATAAAGTAGCATTGAAAATAATGTTAGAGTTGGGGTCACCACAACATGAGGAACTGTATTAAAGGGTTGCAGCATTAGGAAGATTGAGAACCACTGATTTAGAGAAATCTTGTTGATCCATGTGGCTTCATGAAGGGGAGTGGCCAAAGAAACAAACAAACAAATACAAACAAATGAACAAAAACCCTGAACCTTATTGGTGTGGCCCCAATGCAGCCCAGGCTGTGAAGTGGGGGCCTGGTCAAGGATGCATCATACCCGAGCAGCATCTCCGTTACCTCAGGGGTTTCTGTGGGGCTGCAGCACTCTTTCAAACCTGAACCTTCTGTGGGGTATGCAGTGTACATTTTACCCTGACTAATGGGAGATATAACCTCATCTGCTTCTGTCTCTCTTTCCCAGCCCCAAGCCCTAGAGACATGTCTACCGTGATCCTGCCTGTGGTTTACAGAGCTCTTCTCTACAGCGTGATCAGATTCTGCATTGATCCAAGTTCCACCATTATTGGCTGCGGCCTTGGCTATGTTGCTTCTCATAAGGAGCCCCATGAGACTCCCATTTGGTCGATAAAGAGCTTGGTTTCAGAGAGGATACCAAAATCAATGGCAGAAACATATATTCAGGTTGACATGACTCCAACTTCTCTAGTGTCCGGCCCAAGGAGAAGTGAGAATCTCCCCAAACACACTGGAACATCCTTGCTGCTTTTTACCCCCAACCATTTGAAATACAACCAAACTCAACCAACCAAATTCAACCAGCAGCCACCCCCGTGTGCTAGGCAGGAGGACTTAGAAAAGAGCCCTTGCTGTCTGCTCAGGCCACTGGTAACAGTGGCTATGTGAGACTCCTTCATGAGTCTATGACATCTTTGTGCACATGTTCTCTTGTGGGAAGCTGCATGTTCACATGTGTGTAGGTAGGTGTGGAGACCAGAGGACAGTATCAGAGTATCAGGTGCCCTCTCCACCTTACTTTTGAGACAAGGTCTCTCTCTCTCTCTCTCTCTCTCTCTCTCTCTCTCTCTCTCTCTCTCTCTCCCTTGAGCTTTCTAGTTTGGCTAGATTAGCTAGCCAGCAAGTCCCAAGATCTTCCTGTGTCCTACCCCCTCCACCCCCAAGTGCTGGGATCACAGGGTAGTCTGCCACACCCAGCTTTTTATATGAATACTGGGGGTCAAACCCAGATGATCCAGGTACAGATGCTAAAAAAAAAGAAAATTCAAGATGTTGAGGTTGAAGTAATCTGGGTGCTCCTGAGAAATGGAACACCTCCTGTTCTGATATAGTCTCAGACAGCCTCTTGACCTGGAGGGGAATCAAGTCAGTAGAACTTTTGGAGATCAGCACCCACTGAGCTGTATCCTAGCATGTGTCTCCCCTCCAAACCATCCTTCTAAAACCTTCCTTCTTGTAGGACGAGCCCTGCTTTGCAGTATGCAATTGCAGAGTTCAAAGAGTAGCATCCTGTTACTCATTCATCTACCAGTCACCCTGGCAAGCAGTAAAGAAAGATGTCTCAGCAAGCAAGCCTGAACATAGCCCCTGCCCTACCAGACTCCGGGGAGTGACAGCTTTGGAGGTAGGTGGGTGAGGCCTTCCAGCTCTACGAATGACAATCAGATCATCTCACCCACCCCTAAACTCCCTGAACCCCAGGTCCCTCAGGTCTGAGATGTGCACACTGATGCCTGCCTCCTGGGACCCAAGGAGAGTGGAAAGATTCTGTGTGGCCAACAGGAAAGGGCTCAGCTCACCATAAATTTTCCATCAAGCATTTCCTATGAAGGTTGATCTGTAACTGAAGGTGCCTCACTAGTCCATCCAGGAGGCTTCCTCTGCCTGACTTTCTGGTGGAGCCAAAAACCCAAGAGTTACTTCTCAGGGTTTGTTCTGGACTGTTACAGCACTAAAAAAAAAAACAAAACAAAACAGCTTTATTGAGACACAGTTCACCAGTTCACGTGCTACACAATTCACCCTCTTAAAGTATTTGGTGGCATGGCTCTCTTCAAACCTCAGAACATTTCCTCCTTCTATTTATTCTCATGTTTAAAAATATTTTTGTGGTCTGAATCTGCAGTTTTGACTTAAACACACACACACACACACA
>NC_034590.1:82779790-82810727 GCF_900095145.1 Mus pahari | reverse complement strand
CTGGCTGTCCTGGAACTCACTTGGTAGACCAGGCTGGCCTCGAACTCAGAAATCCGCCTGCCTCTGCCTCCCAAGTGCTGGGATTAAAGGCATGTGCTACCATGCCCAGCTCTCACTGTAATTTTGATTTGCATTTCCCTGATGACTAATATTGAATATCTTTTTATATATTTATTGACCATTTATTTGTATATTTTCTCCATGAAAAATGTCTACCACAATCCTTTGCCTATTATCGTTACTGCTAGTTGACTGGCTGTTGCCTCAATTTGAATGTAGGACCTTGTGCATGCCAGGTGAGCACTCTCTCACTGAACTACTCCCCAACCCCCTTTGCCTACTTTTAATGGCATTATTTACCCTTTGATGCGCTATACTAATCTTCCATACTTTGATGCAAGTCTCTTATCAGTTATATGCATTGCAAACACTTCCTCCCAGTCTCTGAGTTACCATTCAGTTAATCTATTTTTCTATTGTTACTTATTATTTGGTTCTTATATGTTAGCACTAGTTCTTAGATAATTCTGCCTTATTTTATTTATTCACTTATAGTCAGGGTCTCATGTAATCTAGAGTTGCCTTGAATCTGATAGACAGTCAAAGAGGACCTCTTTCTCCTCCTCATTTTCCTCCCCTCACTGTGTATTCTTGGCTATTCTTTAACTTGCTATTTAGAGTAGACTGGCCTTGCATTCATAGAGATCCTCCTTCCTCTCTGCCTTTCAAGTATTGGAATTACAGACATGTGCCACCATCCTTGCCACAACACCTTGTGTGGTGTTGGAGATGGTACTCAGGGCTTCGTGAGTGCTGGTTTACTAGATGTAAACAGCTGCGTTATATTCCCAGCCTTTTAAAAAGCTTTTGAAAGGTTCTATTGCTTATCTTCTCGCCAAAGTTGTTGAGTGTGTGTGTGCATCTGTGTGTACATGCATGCATATGTGTGTGCACACACGTATGCATGTGTGTTTGTGTGTGTGTGTTTATCTGGGTATCTCCTTCCCCTGTGAGTCATTATAGAGTCAAAGAAAATGTCAGCTGCCCCTTTAATCTTCTCTTCTCTCCTTCCTCTCTCCTTGGCTTGCAGGGCTTCCCGCGGGTATACCAAAACTCCCCTCTGTCCTGACTCATCAGCTGCCCACGGCAGCCGGGCTCTGGTTAGTGCTGGGTAGAGAAAGCTGACAAGTCACTGCTGCACTTTGCCTGTTGCTTTTACTGGTAACAGTTAAACCCACGTAGCCAACACATGCCAGGTTCACTGTCTATGGAATCACCTTCTGGTCACTTGATTTATACTGTGTCAGAATTCTCTTCTTGAGTGACTAACCCCAGATGTCTCAGCTTCCCTCAGCTGACTTTCCACTCCTGTCTCTGATGCTCATGATGGAGGAAGGAGAAAGGCTGTCACCTTGCCAGCTCAAAAGTCACTTCCAGTCACAGAGCAACTGCCACACTGCAGCTGCAAACCTGCCTCACTCCACTTCCATTTCTTCTCTCACTGGGCCCCACCCTTGCTCCCCACTTACTGTTCCTGGAGCTGCAGAGGTGGCTTCCTATGGGCTGCCACCATTCCTGTCCTGGCTGTTCTCATATTCCTGGACCCCTATGGCTCATTACCTTGATCTCTACCCAGCACTCTTCCTTTTGCTGTTTGGCTGAAGTGTAATGTATTTGTTCAGCTAAAGTGTAATGTATACATTCAGCTGAAGTGTAATGTATATATTCAGCTGAAGTGTAATGTATATGTTCAGCTGAAATGTAATGTATGTGTAATGTGCCTGACACTCACTTTCCATCCAATGTTCCAATCCTCACAGATTCTTGTTATGGGCTTTTAATATGTACTACTGCATTCAAAGGAAAAGCAATTAGCATATATGAAGAGCAGATGCAATAAGCAGCATTCAATTAAGTGACATCACAGGCACCTAGACACTTATGGACCCACTGACTGAGAATATGAACAGTACGTGATTTTTTTCTGTTATTTTACTTTGTGGGAGAGTGTGGTACTTATTGTCATCTGAGATTGTGTTACATTTGTACTTGATGGATGTGTCTTTGTTTTCTGTAATTCTTCCTGAAATGTAAACCCTGCTGTCTGTCTCCTGTGTTGCTCTCTCCCCGAGATCCTCCAGTAGTACCTAAATATCAAAACTCAACTTATGAATGAGTAACTGAGAATCAGACTGAGGTTGGAGGAGTGTGGTCCTGCTGCTGCTGCTGCTGCTGCTGCTGCTGCTGCTGCTGCTGCTGCTGCTGGCATTTGGCCCTCATCTGTCTCCACACGGAGATCCACCAAGTCCAGTGAACCCTGCAGACAAGCTCCTTCTCTCCCTATTTCTCCAAAGTCTAGTTGGTGTATAGATGTGTGACATGCATTATCTGGAAATGACCATAACACCCCATGATTTATTTTGATGTTTTAAGGACTGGGTCTATGTCTCTGGCAATAGTAATACGTGTTTGCAGAATGCCTGAGTTAGAGTCAGGAGTCCAAAAGCAGTTTATGCAAGTTGAATGAGATGTTTGGGATAAACTCCTTGAGTTTCATAGATCAAATGGACCTGGGAAGGCCCACACTGCCACAGGAGGAGGAGGACGACGAGGACGAGGAGGAGGAGTGTGGAATGGCAGCTACTTTTGTTCAGGGTTTCAGTAAGCTGAATTCCCTTCTTAGTTAAATCCCTTCCAGTGAACTGCAGTGGTAACACTGGCTGCCCTCACATGCCACACACAAATGCTCAGCTTCCAGCAGCAGCTCTCTCTCAGTCTGCCATCTTCCCTTCATGAACAGCTCTGCTCTGAACTGGCTCCAGGCTCCCTGTCTGCCCTGGAGGTCCAGCACTTCCCACACCTGAGCCAGCACATGCAGCAGAAATCACCTCACCAACGGAAAGGGTGCTTTTGTCTTTTTCCAGCTGCAGGTTAGTGGCCCTTTTAAAGTACAGGGACGGGAAATCTCTCCACAGTGACCCAAAAGCTTTCCTCATGAAACCTAGGAGGGCCAATCCTCTAAGGGGACCAGGTATGGCCACTACAATTTCTGCAGACTGAGATAAGGGAGACCTGTTTACTTGCATGGCAGATTCTCCTGGCTGCTCCTTTTCATAGGAGACGATGTACCCATATTGGTCATGATCATAGACCATAACCAACTGCTGTGCTGAGGTTCAGGTCTCTCTGCAGGCTTGTGCAGTCTGAGCAGAGCCTCTGGATGTGTGTAAGATGTAACAATTATCCTTGAATGTTTACGCTGCTAAATTAGAGTAGAAATACTGTATGCATCAAAAGAGCCTAACTGAATCCACTTAGGGGAATTTGGGACTGGGAAATAATTCCAAATATAATTCCAGGTACTTACTTGAAAAGAAGAAATAATTTTCAGAAATCTTTAGAATGAGAGAATGAAGGGACCTAAGAATTCAGTTAGCCAGTACTGCTCAGACTTTCGTGGTGTGTGTGTGTGTGTCCATGTGTATGTGCCACATGTGTTTCCTTGAGCTGGAGTTGCAGACGGTCGTAAGTTTTCATGCTGGGAACTGAACCCAGGTCTTGTGCAGGAGCAATAAGAGCTCCCTGATGAGAACATTCTAAAGCTGGGCTTGTTCTTTGGAAACAGTTTGGTGTTTTCACATCTTCCCTCTGTAACTCATCAGAAGGGTCCGGAGCAGAGCTCCGCACGGGGTTAACTGCTCACTACTGAGGCAGCACCTGGAACCGTCTGCTCACTGCCCAGAGAATTAGTCATTACTCCTGCAGAGCTCATGGGGAAGGGACTGTGCACACCGGAGCATTTCAATGAGAGCTTTGGGTAGCCTTCCTCCAGGTTGGGGTCTTTCCCTCAGAGGTGCACGCCCATCCTCCCTGCTGATTACCTGAGACCTGCAGAGCTCAGGACTAGGGAGGCCCACGTGGCTCTAAGCTGGCTAGTCTTATGTCTCTTTCTCCTATTGTCTGTTATCTGTCTTCAAAACTATTCCTTTATATATTTACGTATTTTATCTCTTCTTGGGTCTTCTAAGCAGGAGGTAGACCCAGTCCCTCTCATTTCATCCCCTTCAAAGCTGGTCTCTCTCTAATTCTCTTCCTTTCTCTGAAATGTGATTTATATAGGAAAAAGTGCCTTAGCATCCATCTCTAGGAGAGCTAAAGAATGTCAGTGATCTCCATTGGCCCTGAATAATGTGGTTTTTAAATTTTTATCACTGTGGATAAAATTCAGGGCCTTACACATGTTAGGCACTTGCTGACCCTTGAGTTACATCTCTAGCCTGACTACATTTGATTATAATAATAACAACAAAAAAGGCTCTTGACTCTTTGAAGCTTGATTGATTTTTAACAGTTATAGCACTTGGGCCAACAAGATGGCTCAGCAAGTAAATGGCTTGCTTCTAAACCTGACAGGCTGAGTTCAGTCCCAGAATTCACATGATGAAGGGAGAGATCTAACTCTTGCAAGTGGTCCTATGTCCTCCAAACATGTTGTGACGTGTGCACATACGCATACATTAAATAAATAGATGAAACGCAATAATTATTTTGAAGCTAATATCACTCAGTCCCTGACATCCAGAAACTCAAATCCAATGGAGCCTTGGCTATATTTTAAAACTACCTCTAGCAAGACAAGGAATTCTGTCATCCCAAGAGTGAGAAGCTTCACGTGGTACTTCCCCCTGCAGGCTCTGAGTAGACTGGGAGGAGCCTAAAAGGGGCTCCCAATCCAGCTATTCATCCCTAAACTAACTGCAAACCATAAGTTTACCTGATATTTATCTCCGAAGATGAGAGCAGGCACTGATTTAGACATAATCTAGTTTCAAACAGTGCGGTGGCTGAACCTAAGACCATGAGTGAGCTTGCTTCTGGGGCAGCTGCTGGGCTTGGTGGCTCGGAGGGCTGCTGAGCTACAGGTGACAACACGGGACATGTGTGAGCATGAGGCCTTGAGGAAGACAGTCTCAAAAGGACATCTTGGCAGCTCCTTTTCCTTCTTCTGGGCAAACCAATAGTTATCTCAGAGCCTTGGCTTCCCCAGGCTATATTTTCCTAGGCCTGTTGGAATCACTCTATCTGGCATGATAAGGAACATCAGTAAGGCTTCCTCCTTTGAAGTCTCATTAAAAATCATCTCACCTCTGAGGCCTGCGGAAAGACCATGATGCCTGCAAATAGAGTCCGGGACGTCACTGGGAATCTTCAGATCCTTTCTTTGCAAGCTAGATGTTCAAGATCACATACGGCCCTCTTCATCTTCCTAATAAAGCTGCACTTAGACTTAAAAATCAATTGCCTCTGTTAGCATATCCTCTGTAGCTTGGTAGTACACCGTACGGTAGTTTAATTTTTTTAATATTTGAAAAATAAAAGTTATTCAGGCTGATAATTGTCTCCAAAGCCTGGTTGAAGCTGGGCACAAGAGTGAACGCCTTAGCATCCTAGCACCTAGAAGACTCAGGCAGGAGTCAGGCAGGATTGTGAATTTGAGACCAGACTTGGTGACATAAGAGACCCTACCTCAAGAAACTAAAGCAAAGGAGAGAACCTGAATAAAAACAAAACAAAAAACAAAAAAAAAACAACAAAAAAAAAAAAACACGCACCTGTTGACATTGGTTTGCAAATTAATTTATATTTTTTATTGAAAATGTTTTTTCATACGTATTACATTCTGATCATAGTTTCCTCTCCCAAACTGCTCCCAGATCCTCCTCAACTCCACAACTTCTCTCTCTCTCTCCCTTTAGAAAACAAACAGGTAAGCAAAACAAAAAACCCAGAATTTTAAGAAGAAAGAATAACACAAGAATGACACACCATGCACCACACACACATACACACACACACACACACACACACACACACACACACCCCACAAACCCATAAAATCGCAAACCATAATACACAAGCAAAAGATCAGAAAGACAAAATTCGCCCAAAGTATTATGAGAAAAAACTGAGTCCACTATGTGTTGGGTATCTCCTGTTGGGCCTGGGCCTGGGGCCTACCCTTAAGTGTGGTTTATATACCAAGGGAGACCCCCACTGGGAAAAAAAACCTTTTTTTCTTTTGCAAGCAGGCGTCACCTGGAGGTAGCTTCTTGGTTGTTGGTGGGAACTTATGCCCACTCCCCCTTTTAGTGTGCTGGGACCCTGTCTTTCTTAAACCTGTGCAAGCTCTGTGCATGCTGCTACAGTCTCTGTGAGTTCACATGTAGTGTCTACAAAGCACTTAGTGTCCGTGGTGTTGGCCGTCATCTCTGGCTCTTATAGTCTTTCTGCCTCCTCTTCCACGTGGCTCCTCTGAGCCCTGAGGGGAGATTCTTCCTATTTTCGCCAACTGGGAAGGAAAGTTCTGACTGGCTAGGACTCCCTGTCATTCATCTAGGTGGTATCAGGACCTTCTGTACTGAAGGAAGCAGAGACATGAACAAGGTCTGACGGGAGGTCACGTGCTGTGAAGCCTGGCAAGAGCCCACCTGCCCTGGGTTGGAGACTGAAGGTCAGCAAGCTAGGAAACCTGGGTCTCTGAGGGCAAACGCACAGTGAAGCAGGAAAGAAGTAAGCCCGTGTAAACCTAAGCCTGAGAATTCAGGAAAGCTTGTTCTTATGACATAACCAAGCTTGTGCTTACTGATACGAACATCATACGCGCACACATCTTTCTGCTTAAACTTATCCCTTCTATCATGTATGTTGTGGGAACCTATTCAAATTAGAGCAGAAGAAGGCAAAATCTGGAACGTGCAGTGAGAAACACATGATGTTTTGTAGTGTGTGTGTGGTATGTATAGATGTATATGTGTGTGTTTATAGTGTGTATGGATGTGTGTGTATGTGTGTAGTATATATGGGTGTGTATCTGTAGTGTGGATGTGTGTGTGTGTGTGTCTGTGTCTGTATAGTGTGTATGAATATGTGTCTGTAGTGTGGATGGGTGTGTGTGTGTAGTGTGTTTGGATGTATGTCTGTAGTGTGGATGTTTGTGTCTGTGTGGTATGTATGGGTATGCATGTGTGTTATATAGGTGTGTAGGCACGGTTTAAATGTATGTATCCATGCCTGCGTGTGGAGGATCCAAAAGAGAATATAAGGCATCTCCTCTTTCACCATCCACCTTATTTCCTTAAGACAGAGTCTCACTGAATCTAGAACTAGACAGTTTCCAGCTAGACTGGTGATCAGCAAGCCCCAGCAATTTGCTTGTCTTTGCCTCACGAGCACTAGGATTATGAGCACACGTGGGCACACACTGCTCTTTGCATGGATGCTGGTAATACAGATTTGAACTCAGGTCCTCATGCTTGCACAGTAAGCGCTCTTACCCAGTGCACCATCTCCACAGCCCCAGATGGTCTGTTTAAGAGTGAGATGCAAGCACGTAACCAAAAGTGGGGTGCATGTGTGTGTGTGTGTGCACACGCACATGCGCGTGTGCCTCTATGTATGCGTTCCCATGCGTGCACATGTGTATTTTCAATAAGTCATGCCCTAACAAACCCACCATCTTCCACTGCCTTGTGTTTGCTCTTTTACAGAGGTCCATTCCACCCCTGGAGGGCAAAGTCAAAATCTGGAAGCCATCACTGACACTCCTTTTCCTACAACATGCCCCTCTCACTGCACTGACCCCACCAGGTCCTGTCACATCTCAATCCTCATTTCTGGGTCTCCAGAGCCACAAACTGGCTGAGATCATCATCACCTTGGTCCTATTGCCTATTGTGGTGGGTCCAGCCTGTCTCCACTGCCTACAGCCACCTCACTCGGTCAAGCCTTCATGGGGTATCACATGCATGTGTCTGGCCACGATGGCAGTTTCAAAGCCTGGTTGGATCAGCCTGGGGTCCCAAGCAGGATGGTGAGAGCTCTTTCAGCTGTAGCTCTTGCTAGGGCCTCCTCCTGGGGGCCCAGCCTGCGGCACATCTTTCCCCTACTCCCCTCTTTCCGCACAGTGCAATTGTGATGCTAGCTGTACCATGTAAGTGAAGCACCATCACTCTCCTGTTTAAGCTCCTCAGTGCAACCTCAGTGCTTGGAGGTGAAGAGCAGCATCTTGAGCAGGGGCTACCCGACCTTTCCCCATCCTCCCTCACCCCTCTCCATATCACAGATCTGATTCTTGGGGTTATCATAACAAAGTCCCACAGACTTCTGGAGGCTGTCAGTCAGCAATCGAGTCCTCTGTGCACCGCAGGGAGACCTGTCCTTGCTTCTTCCAAGCTCCTGCTTGTTGCTCAGCAACCCTTGTCTTCCTTGACTTGGGTGAGCATCACTCCAGTCTCAGACCCCTGTCACCTGCCACTCTCCTGACATCTCTATTGTCACATGCCCTTCTGCAGGAGGCCCAGTCTACTCCAGTATGCCCTAACTAATTACATCTGTAATAATCCTCTTTCCAAGCCTCTATGGAGTGTGTATGTCTCCCAAAGTTTCATATACTAGACTCTTGATGTTCCCTGTTGTGACATGAGAGCTTATCGGGGGCCCTTAAGACATGGGATTTTGTGAGAGATATCATTGGCTATTGTATTTCCTTCTCTGATGCCAATAGCATGCCTTTGAACCTCCAGAACCAAGAGCTAAATAAACATCTCCTCTTTATAATATGCAATGGAAAACAGAACAGACTATTAAGAGAAACTGGAGCGGTTGAGACTTGAACATGTCATTTTTCAGAGGACACAATACAACCCATCACACCAACATTCATTTGGATTCTGAAACAAGCTGTGCTCCTCTTGCTTCATGTCTTTTTTACGGTCTGCTCCAACCTCCCGACCCCACAGTACTCAACATCTCCCTTGTCAACGTTTTCTTACTGCTCTGTACTCCAGCTAGGTCAGCTCTTCCCATTCATAATACCCTGCATTTAGAAATAAAGTGCAGGCTGCATTACACCTCCATAACTCAATGTTACTTTATAAAACCTCTTAACCATCTCCGTCTCTCTAACCTACAAGTTCCACAAGGGCAGCTGCTGGATTTCCAGTGCCAAGCACAGAGCCTGGCACGTATTAGGCGCCCAGTAATGAGGTGAACAATTTTAGAAAACTCCCATTGGGTTGTTTGGTTTCATTCCTCCTTGTATTTGAAGACTTGGGTGTAGTTATTTCCTAGTAAATCAAGACAACAGGGTGGAGAAGGTGAGGAAATTATTCCTAGAGAGTAGTTTGAAGTTGATCCCTGGGGGGGGGGGTGAGGGAGCATAGTAGACAGGGTCTTCTTTAGGAAGTCAGTTGAAACTCTCTGCAGCCAAACTGGGAGGGTGGGCGGGACTGACTGTTCTCCCCTGCCTCAGGATCTTTCCTATAGTCAGGATTCTGCAGGTGGCAGGCTGCTCACTGGGACACAGCAGAAAGCTGGTGAACAAGGGAACCTAACCAGTTCCTTATATATCCTCTCAAGAGAGAAGAGGATATCTCACTCTAGAAGGTTTTAGAAGGTAGAACATGGGAAACAGCCCAAGTACAGGAATAATGATTTCAGGTAGAGAATGAGAGTTAGTGAGAGACGGCTTAAGGCTCCACATATTTATTGAACAGAGGCCTACTGCTTAGCTGCTGTCAGCCCTCAAGTAAAGAGACGCTCTCAGTTATTTACACTGTGCTTCTTGAAGCTCCCCCACCCCCATGGGGAAAAAGCTACAATACATGTTTTTTTAAAAATTCATATCCAACTCTTAGCCAAGCCCACACTCCAGGGGGTACCTCAGCCTGCCCATCCATGTGGCACCCGGTGACTTCCATAGTGACAGGACCTTTCCACATGTGTCCTGTCCTTGGCAATACCTTTAGGAGCAGGTCAATAAAACTGTCATTTGAATGACTGAGTCCACAATATATAGTGAACCCTACAAAGCTGTTAATTTGAGGATAAATATAGCTACACCAGGAGAAACAATGGCACGTAATTAAAACAACCGCATGGGTCTGGTGTTCACTCCGTGCTCCTCCCAGCTAGGGTAAGCCAAAAAGTGACCATCTGTTACCTATTTCTGGTCTAAATTCCGTCTACAGTTATCCCTGAGGCCTTTCCACGTGTCCTCCCCATGATGTGTTGAACCAGAGTTCACTGTGCTCTGACTATGCTGTTGAGTACATCTTTTCGTACTATCAGACTGAAGCAGGAACAGCAGAGGCTGTTGGTCCTCTGGTCTGCAGAGTCTTCTCTTCCTGAAACCCTGCAGGTCCCCATCCTTGCTTGTAATCACCCAAGGAACTCAAAGTAGAAGCTTTGGCTCTTCAGTAGAAAGTTTGTCAATTGAGCTGTACTGCCAAAACTTAGCACACGTGTGCTTTGTCTCACCCTGGAGGCAAGGTTGGTATAGACCTCTAACTGCTGCAAGAAGACAGAGATGGGCTTCCAGGCCTCCAGCCGATCCTCTAGTCTCGTGTACAGGAGCTTTTACACCAAAGACTGCACAACCCCATTACGAGGTGCTCTGTTACAAAAGCTTTAAACATGTCCACTTGCTCACTCAATGTTCATTTCTACCTCACTCTGCAGCACACTGAGCACACTGAGCTGATACCCACTGGTGTGTGTGTGTGTGTGTGTGTGTGTGTGTGTTTATTGTAGTGATTTCACATTGTTGATTTTAAAATACATATATTTATTTAGCTATTGATTTATTCATCTTGGTTTTTCAAGACAGGGTGTCTCTGTGTAGCCCTGGCTGTCCTGGAACTCACTCTGTAGACCAGGCTGGCCTCAAACTCTCAGAGATCCACCTGCCTCTGCCTCCTGAGTGCTGGAGTTAAAGGAGGGTGCCACCACCAACCAGTTCCACATTGGCATTTTAAAACTTGCCTGTAATGCCGGCCCTCAGCAGGCAGAGGCGGGAGGAATAACAAATAAATAAACAAGGGCAAACCTTAAAGCCTGCTGTGGTGGTGAGTAGCTTTAACGCCAGTGTTTGGGAGGAAGGGGCAGGTCTCTTCAGCCCTTGGGAGCTACTGGTGACTCTGTGTTCCAAGCTGCTTGACAGAAGACGCTTTTCTGAGAAGTTATGCTGCAAGCAGGCAGGCGACGCAGGGATTCAAAACTGCGCCCTGCTTTGTGCGGAGGCTGCTTTCCATAGCGCAGCTGCTTAGCCTGGCTGCTTCACAGTAGTTGATCTAGGCTTGCAGAGGTTTGACTTGATCCAAAGGAAGTCCTTGGGTAAAGAGGTAAGAACCCTAGCTAGCTTCCTGGAGCAAGGCTTGGAGATACCAGCCTGTGACCAGCGCTACTAGCCCAGCTGCTTGCAGGTCTCTGACTGCAATACAGAGCTGGTCACTAAGGCTTTCCCTCCCTCCTTCCCTGCCTCCCTGCCTCCCTGCCTCCCTCCCTTCCTCTCTTCCTTTTCATTCCTGTAGACAGAGTCTGGCCATGTAGTCCACTCAGTCTTTGAGCACTACCTTTCCAATTCTGCTTCTACCACCGAGGTGAGATGCCGTAGGCACGCAGCACCCACTCCCAGCCAAAGCAGTTTCTGATCCACGTGGTGAGTCAGCTTGACCTATCTCATGATCCCTGCCACAGGTGGGAAAGAAGGGTCCTGGGCCCAGGCTGAGAGCCTCAGCATTAGTCCTTGATGCTAAAGTGATGTGGAATCTAGCCTTCCAACATAGGAAACATGAAGTGAGAGTGGCCAACAGACCCTCCCACACTCTGCTGTCTTTGTCCATGAACATGAAGAACTCCAGGTACCAACATTTGAACAAGCCATGGGGTCATCCATGTTTATGTTGTGTTAGGCTTTAACAGATAGGGCAAGGCAGCGGTCAGCTAGGATCAAGTAGGCCTGGCCTACTCTATCATATGGGCTCCATCTGACATGTAGGTGCTTGACAGATGTTGAGTGAATGATTGAAAGGGGGGAAAGTACCAAGAGACTTAGGAGGAGCTGCATACAGGGAGTCTCCCATGTGAGGAGAGTCTCCACTTAAGCCTTCTCTTTTTACAAGGCACCCCTACCCTCTTGCACCCCAATCACACACCCTCTTCAACACTCACAATTTCCTGCAAAGGTGTGTATGCGCTGGGGGTGGATCTCTGTCTGATCTTTAAGTTTTACCCTTATACCTGAACCAACTTTTCCAAGGGCAAGAAAAACTGGTCTATCCAGTTCCCCTTGGCTGCAGCAGAAGCCACTGTCTGCAGCTTCTGGACCATGGGCTTCTTCGCCAGTAGCTGGGCACCTCACTTGCCTTAAGCTTATGAGGCAAAGCCGGGTCTCAGATCTCCCAGCTGCAAGCTGCCAACAGCAGCCAAGCTCTTGGGTTAGACCCCATGCTCACCTGGTGACAGGTCACAACCCTTCTGAACTTAGCAACTGTCCTCCATGTGCTCTCCACTTTGTTTGTCTCCGAGGGAGTCTGCAGCACATGTATCTAAGAGTTTCACAGCTCTTGGACCAGACACAAGTTTCTTAACTTGGCCAAGCCTTAACTCTCTTATCTATAAAATTGGAATAACAATGGTAGCTGCCTCTTAGGATCATTAGAAATACAAGTAAAAGAATATGTGAAAGGATTTAAATATAAAAAAAACTTTTCTAGACTTGTTGTATGTGTATCAGTGTTTGCTTATGTGCGTGTATGTATCTGTACCACATGAGTGCCTGGTACCAATGGAGGCAAGAAAGGGGTTTCAGATTCCCTAAAACTGGAGTTACAGATTGTTGTGAGCCACTATGTGGGTGTTGGGAATGGAACTCCATATCCTCTGCAAGAGCAACAATTGCTCTGAACCACTGAGCCATCTCTCTAGCCTCTAAAATAGGTATGTATTAGTTATGTTTGCTTTGACCAAACCACCTGCTCCAAAGAGTTTAAGAGAGGAAGAGCTCATGGTTTCTGAGGGCTTGGGTTCCTGGTGGTGAGAAAGACTGGCAGGCTCAGTTCATGGCTGTGGCAGCCTGTGGCAGAGACAGTCCACATCACAGTAAACCAGGATGCAGTGTGCGGGGCAGGAACCAGGGGCTGGGTACAACCCCTAGTGGCCCACTTCTGTCCCCTAAACATTTCATAACCTCTCTAAGTAACACCACCACCTGAGGGATAAGAATCTAAGCCACAAATCTGTAGGGGACATTTCAGATTCAAAGTGCAATATTCCTCCCTAACTCCCAAAGGTACACAGCCATCCCATAATCCAAAATACATGTAGTCCAGCATCAACCGTGCCTGCAATTATTTCATTGTATTGTCTATTTAACTAGATTCAGAAACATCTAAGAGGTTGAATCACCTCTCTGGATGTGACTGTGGTAGGATTTCAGGTAAAGACCCACTGTGAGTGTGGACAGTACCATCTCATGAGCCAGAAGCATAGAAAGGATGAAATTGGGGAAAGCAAAAAGTGAGCAGAGTGTTCATCTTTCTCTGCCTCCTGACTGCAGGAAAGGTGACCAGCTGCCTCACCATGCTCCTTGCTCCACCCCCCCCCAAAAAAAAAACTATGTATATTGCCTCAAACAGTGACAACATAGATTCTTCCTCCCTTAGGTTGCTTCTTCTCAGGTTTGTGGTCACAGCAAGAGGGAAAGTGACCCCAAGGTCTTAACCAGGACAGTATTGTTCAAATGTCTCAGTCTCTTCTGTGACTCAGCCCATGCCACTAATATAACACAGCACAGAGTGAACATTACCAACCTCAAAGGAGAGACGGGATGGTGGCAAGGAAAGATTGGGCTAAAGCTAGACTGAAATTTGCCAGTACGAACGCTGAGTTCTGTAGCTCCACATCTAGTATCTAGAGCATTCATGTCTAGAGCACACAGTGTCATGATTGAGTTTCAGTGGGTTGGCAAACCTGGAATGCCTTCAAAGCACCTTTTCTATCACTTTCCTACTGGAAATTGGTACCAGGAGTGGGCTTGTTACATGACTAAGTCTGACAATGTGGTTCTTAGGCCTTTGGAACTAGTTTATAAAAGGAATTTGGAAGACTTTGGAGCTGTGAAATAAAATAGCATTTCATGCTATGAACAAAGTTTAATGGGCAGTTCTGGTGGGGGTTAGTTTGGTGCCTTTATCTGCATAAAAAGACAGCCCTTGATGTTGTGTATCTAGTCTCCCTAGCCATGCATAGTATACCCACTTTCCTGCCTGAAGCCTAGGCCTCTTTCCTGCTACTTAGCACTATAGATGCATCATTATCTAGTCTTCCTTTGAGTTTCATGCTTTGTGTATGGCTCCCATATTTCTGCACATCAATACCTTTCCCATGCATTTCAGTCTTTAATTAACGATGCTAATCTCTTTGAGAGCTAAGGGCTCTTCTTCTGCCAATTCAAACATGCTCATTTTTTGACCAAACTTCACTTTAAAAAAATCTTTCTGCTCTTCTTTTTGATTCTCACTTAGCCCTAGCCAAGAGCAGGTAACAGTAATTATGCCACACACTGAATTATATGCTATCTTGAAATTTCCTCCAACCAAATTAAACCCTAACTTTTAAATTCAGCTCTGTTCAAATTTTCAGGATATGGGCAAAACAGACCCATCTTTCCAGAATATAAAACAAATGATCTCTATCCTAATTCCCAATAGAGTCCTTGTTCCCATCTAAATCCTCCTGAGCTTGGCCATCACTGCACATTTCTAACAGCATTCTGATTTTCCAAACCCAACAAGCATTGCCTATTAAGCTTTGCCTACTGCACATAGATCTTAATCTTGCATCTCTGAGCACTTTTCAAATTCCTCTCACAAAAAAGTTTCAAAGTCCTAAGAACCACAGTGGCAGATGTGGTATATCAGAGGCATGGGACCAGACTTGCTGCATAACACCCCCACTTCTGGTACGAATTCTCCATATTAGTTACTTTTATATTGAAGATCAAAATACCTCATAGAAACCACTGAAGCAGGAAAGATTTATTTTGCTCATGATTTCAATCTATCATGGTGGGGAAAGATTCAGCAGAGCAGGTTATATCACAATGAGGAAGAATGTGACAGTGGCTATCCACATCACAGCAGACCAGGAAACAGACAATGCAGCAGGAACCACAGGCTAGTTATTACTTTCAAAGGCTCACCTCCAATGTTCTGATTCTGCCAGCTAGGCCTCACCTCCCACAGCCTTCAAAAAGAGTACCACCAACTAAAGAACAAGAATTTGAAACATGAGACTATGGAGATCATTTCAGGTTTAAGCTATAACAACTTGACACATAGTAAGAGCTCAGTAGATGCTAATATAGAGACATAAATGTATTGATTACAGAAACATAGGAATCATGCCCAAAGTCCCAAAATGTGAAACTCATGAGGGCTGTATTGGTGCTTGGATGGGATGGACTATGTATGATGGGTGCCCAAAAGAGAGTAGGTACATAACATCAAGGACTCTCTTGTCATCCAGATAAAGATGGAAGGATACAGTTGCCATGGAAACCCCAGTCTTCCAGAGGAAAGCTATCCCTCAGGTGTTGTCTTAGTCACGGTTTCTATTCCTGCACAACAGCATGACCAAGAAGCAAGTTGGAGAGGAAAGGGTTTATTCAGCTTGCATTTCCATACTGCTGTTCATCACCAAAGGAAGTTAGGACTGGAACTCAAGCAGGTCAAGAAGCTGGAGCTGATGCAGAGGCCATGTATTAATGTTGCTTACTGGCTTGCTTCCCCTGGCTTGTTCAGCTTGCTTTCTTATAAAACCCAAGACTACCAACCCAAGGATGGCACCAACCACAATGGGCTGGGCCCTCCCCTCCCCCTCTTGATCCTTAATTGAGAAAATGCCTTACAGCTGGATCTCATGGAGGCATTTCCTCAAGGGAGGCTCCTTTCTCTGTGATAACTCCAGCTTATGTCAAGTTGACACACAAAATCAGCCAGTACAGGTGGGATAGTTGATTTCCCCCACTAGAGCTGCCATTCTTTCTGCTTCATTTAGTTTGCTCCTAGTCTCTTGTTGTAAACAAACAAAACACACAGGCCCACAATCTAAATAAAAGTAAAGGAAACAGCCATCATTATCAATACATTTAACAAAGACTCTTCTGGGTCCAGATGGGACCTGGAAAGTTTGCAGAATATTAGCAAAGAGTTTGAAGATCCCCTGAACTTCACATGGGTTGATCCCTGAGACAAATAACACATTGTTCATTCACCTGTATCACATGAAGCTTTCCTAAGCTCAGCCTCTGCCTCTTCTGGCTAGTTGCACCCCTGGCTTCATATCCTGGGGACAAGTCCACACAGTGATGCACAGGAAGTTCCTCAGCAGGTGCTCTTAGTCTGAGTAACTGTTAGAAAGAGAGAAAGGCTGACGAAGCAGAGAGGACTGGGCACTGGGAAGTCACTATGGAAGGCCTTGGTGACTTCCTAGGCATGTCTCAAATGAAAAGCAGAAGTTAGATTTCTATTTTTCTTTTTTTTGGGGGGGGGGTTGGGAGGATGGGGAAGACAGGGTTTCTCTGTGTAGCCCTGGCTGCTCTGGAACTCACTCTGTGTAGACCAGGCAGAAATCTGCCTGCCTCTGCCTCCCAAGTGCTGGAATTAAAGGTGTGTGCCACTACTACCTCTAATAGGCCATTAAGAAGGCCATTGGTGAAGGCCTCAGCTGTAATTGACGGCCCAGGACTGAAGGGGTCATGCAAAGGAATTGAGGCTTGGCACCATGAAAAGAGCCTATGAGAGGCTGTTGTTGAAGCCAAGTTACAGTGGAAGACAGCAGCCTTTTGGAGATGCTAGTACCATGAGATGACCACCAAGACAGCAGCAGCAGTGGAGTACAAGCATCTGGAGCCTAGAAGACAAGGTGTGTGCTACAAAGGGCATGGCTGGAGAAGTGACCCAAGCCGTTGGAGGAGCCCAGAAGATCATGAGTTGGATCCCAGATATTGGATTGTTGGAGATTGATTTTTGCTTTTGATTATGACTGTGCCCTGACGTTTTTCCCTCTTGAAGGAAGTATTTGAGTGGAGCCCACAGTTAAGAGACTTTTAATTGTAAAAAGACTTTGGATTTTAAAAGATATTAGATATTTTAAAAGGATTGAACTTTTACTATGTAAAGACTGTGGGACTTTTAAAGTTGTTTAGATCTTGGGGATGAATAAGAAACTAAGGGTTGAGGCTTACTAGTGTTGTGTTTGTGTGTCAAGTTGACAAGGGGTCAATTGTACTGGCTAATTTTGTGTCAACTTGACACAGGCTAGAGTTATCACAGAGAAAGGAGCTTCAGTTGGGGAAATGCCTCCACAAGATCCAGCTGTAAGGCGTTTTCTCAATTAGTGATCAAGGAGGAGGTCCCCCTGTGGGTGGTGCCATCTCTGGGCTGGTAGTCTTGGGTTCTGTAAGAAAGAAAGCTGAGCAAGCCAGGGGAACCAAGCCAGTAAAGAACATCCCTCCATGGACTTTGCATCAGCTCCTGCTCTCTGACCTGCTTGATTTCCAGTCCTGACTTCTTCAGTGATGAACAGCAATGTGGAAATGTAAGCTGAATAAGCCTTTTCCTCCTCAACTGCTTCTTGGTCATGATGTTTGTGCAGTTATAGAAACCCTGACTAAGACAAATTGGTCTTCCATGGTTAGATTTCATGTGCCCGAGTAGATAAATCCCTGGCTGCAAGCCATCTGTGATATGTGTGACCTTGAAGAAGATGGTTTCCCATGAGTAACATGTCTGGAGGGATCTGTAATCTTCCTGAAGCTGTGGAATGATTCAGTCTCTTTCAAGAAGAGACTTGGAGGCACAATTCCCCCTTGCCACAGCCTACCTTTGATTATTGATAAGAACATGTTAATATCTCCCATTCTACCCTGCTAAGTAAGCACTCCTGACATCGGGGCAAGACGTCTTCAGAGGAAGGCGCTTGCAATCAGTAAAATGCGGAAAACACACAGAAAGACCCAAGAAATCACTGGGGAGGAGTGGCCTGGGCTTGTTCCCTCTGGACCGTATTTAGGACAATTTGTGGTTACCTCTGCTGCTTTTTCTGAAGTAAGAGAATAGAATTTAGCCTCTCTGGGCAGAAGGAGGATGAGGACCCATTTCCTTGAACTCTCCACTCGCTGCTGTGAGCAGCTCAGTGCAGCCAGTCATAATGAAATGTGGCTGGTGGGTCAGCTGTCTGCTGGCGTGCTCCAACAGGACCCACCATAAGACTTATGTGCCTAAGAGCCTAAATGCCTGTTGGAGTGAGTGCTGTTAACACACAGTATATTTGCAAACATGTCTTCAATTAGGAGTTGCTCCCAGGAAACTACAGTTATCTTCCAAGCCCAGGAAGAAACATCCCAAATCCAATAGCATAATGTGGACTGACTTGCATTTATGACTGATAACAGGTTGGGTTTGCTTTTTAAGATTTATTTTACTATTTATTTTAGTGTGTATGCAGATACCCTTAACGGCTATCAGATCCTCCATAGCTGGAGACACAGGAGCTTGTGAACCACTTGATATGGGTGCTGGGATGTGAACTCACTTCCTCCAGAAAACCAGCAAATTCTCTGAACCTCCAAGCCATCCAGCCAGCCCTGGTAACAAGTTTTAAGTGGTTCTGCGTTCTCAGGAGTTTGTTGTTGTTGCTGTTCTTTTCAGATTGCTCATAATTAACCACTAAGACTTCCATGAATTTTAAGAACAAAAAACAAGGCCTATGTCCCCATGAGTTTGTACTGTCATGGGACAGGAGAAGCTGTTCCTACACACGTGTATATGCATCATAACACTGAGGAATGAGTGAGTCCCACCTACAGGGACAATGCTCTGTACGGAAAGGGGTTGAATGGAAGAGAGACAAAGTGAACCTAACATATCCTAGTGTTCTAGAAATCAAGGAAAGGTCGGGGGAGGGGAGACATCACAAAGACACAGGGACCAGATGAGAGGGACCCCATTTGGTCCCATCAGTTATGGACAGTGAAGAATTATAAATCACTGGAAAGAAGAATTTCAGGCTCTTCACCAACGATGAATAGATGGATGGATGGATAGATAGATAGATAGATAAACAAAAGATGTAATAAAATGCTAAGTTAGATGAGCTGGCCGAAATGGAGAGAGGGCTATAGTTGAAAATTTTTTATCATCATGACACAGTTAGACCAGAATCACCAATGAAGCTAAACTCGGGGAGATATTTGGATGAAGAGTGCCATATTCTGAATCATCTCTAAGTGTTTCCCTCACCCACCATTAGCTGTAAGGAAAGAAAATCGAACAAAGTGAGAGAATCAAGTGACAGCCTAGCTGGTGATCACTGTTAACCTCAACAAGGGGAGAGTGGGGACATCAAAGCTTCAGAGAGGCCAACCTACCATCTGTGTAGTGTGCCAGTGACGAATGCCACTGTAACAAAACATCAATCCTACTAACACCAAGAGAAGGAGGATATGCACTTTCAGAATGTCAACTTCATAAAGGACAGGGCCAGCCCTGGGTAGAGAGGATGGCAGAGCAGGGGCTGTGGAGACGGTTCAGTCAGTAAAGTGCTTGCTGCACAAACGTGGGGGCCTGAGTTTCCCACATGCACCTGATTTTTAGATTCTAGCACCCACACAAAAGGCCGGGAGGGAAGGTATGCTGGCCTGTGATTCGCGCACAGGGAGGGGAGGTAGAGACCTCTCCCTGAAGTTCATTGGCCAGTCAGCCTAACTGAATCAAGGTCAGTTACTTTTCTAACAGCATCCCTGACCTAGCTCAGGGTCTAGAACACCCTTTCCTCCTCTTCCACCTGCCTGCATCCCCATTTCTACCCTAGAACTGGCAACAAATAAGGCCTGTTTCCAGGTGGAGCTGGGAGGCTATGCAAGCAAGCTATAGCCCCTCATGGCCCGCCCTCTGCCCAAGGACCTACTCCAAGAGCCCATTGTTCTCCTCAGCAGTGCCAGATCCCAGGAGAGGGCCTGAGATCACATCCAAGGCAGTTCTCCTGAAAGAGGTGGAGGTTCGCCTCGCTTCCATTCATGCTGGGGCTGGGCCCCCGCCTCCTGCAGCATCTCCCTCACGATTGTGTCACACTCCGCCTGGCTTCACACGGCCTTTCTTCTGTCTCATAACCTTACATAACTTTGGCTCCTGTACAAAATAACTCCCTGGGAGGCCTCTGAACCGAGATGCTTGGGGATTTGGAAGAAGAGCAGACGAAGTCAGGGAAATGCCAAATTCCCATGGCTGGGAAGGCGGCTTTCCCAGATGTCTGTCATAGGCGTACCCAGCAGACACCTGTCACGTTGAGTGTATGTTTCCCAGTGGCATGGGGGTCAGAAAAGATGATTGACAGCTGGAGCAGGGAAATCCTCAAGGTCATGAGGCCTCCTCCAGCTGCAATCTTCTGACCTCCAATAATTTGCATCCGTTTAATTTTAGGTTCTCCCACTCAGTGGATAAATCCATTCAGTGGACAAACGTGCACTTTCCTTAAACAAACTGTTAGTCTTTAAGTTAGAAGCTAGGCACAGTGGCCCCCACATGTAATCTCAGCACTTAGAATACAGAAGCAGGACGGTCACAAGTTTGAGGCCACCCTGTTTCTCTGTTGTAATGAGAGAGAAGTAGAAAGGAAACAAGGAAGGGAGGGAGGGAGGGAGGGAGGGAGAAGAAGAAGAAGAAGATAATAGAGGAGACTCATCAAGTCTAAAGCCTTATCAAGGACTTCCCAGTGCTCAGCCCTTTTTTGAAGCTGGAGAGCCGAGCTGCTGTGGTTCCTGCCCTTGGACTGCAGGAGCAAGCCAACCAGTGATTGTCAGTTATTGACAGGTGAGCCCTTATAGATGCCTCCTCTATAATTAGTCAAGAAGACACCTGGTACAAAACATGTCAAGAAACACAGAGGCATCGGCATAATACTGACACCAATGGGCACTCATTTCTCCTTGGTTCTTTTTCCTGGTAGATGAAAACTAAGAAATCTTTTTTTTTTTTTCAGATCTACTACATCAATATAGTAATTGTGTTGATTAATCTTGACTGTTAACTTTACAGACTTAGGAGACAAACTGCAGGGCATGTCTGTGAAGGTATTCCCCGAGAGATGTGACTGAAGAAGGAAAATCCACTCTGAACATGGGTGACCACAGCCCATGGACCAGGGTCCTGAACTAAAGATGGGGGGAGGGAGGTGAGCTGAAAGCCAGTATTCATCTGCCTCCCTCTCCCCCTCTCTCCCCCTCCCCCCCTCCTTCCTGACCAGGGACAGGGCAGGGCAGCCATGTGCTTCTGTCACATCACTTTTCTAGCCATGGTGGATTCTACCCTCAAACTGGGAACCCAAAGAAAGTCCTTTTCTTTGAGTCTTCTCTGTCGGGTCATTTGTCACAGCAAAAAAGTTATAACAATACAACAGTGGAACATCAGCTGCAAAACTATGGTCTAGAGAGTGGAGTCAGCAACCAGACCTGTAGTGTGCTGTGGATTGAGACACAGCTTCTGGTGCATAGTAAGTGCTCAATAAGTCTTAACTACTACATTCCAGAGGCCAAGGGGCATGGGAGTTGAAGGGTGAACTTTCTACTTGTCTTTGGCATCATGAGGAACAATTTCAGTTTTTTAAAAAGAAGGCACAGATGTGCACACACCCAACACACACACAAACACACACACACACACACACACACACACACACACATACCACCTGCATACACACCACCACCAGAGGAGAAAAGCTGGTCCATTAAGAGGCTCCTTGAGCTGAAATGTGCCTGCAGGAGGCCTGGTGGTGAGAAACTCTAGAAAGTTCCGTTTAGCACTCAACCTGAGAAGTGAAGAGATTTACTCTCCATTCTGGAAAGGTTAGTGCCACCAGGGCATCTCCAGGGACAATGCACGCTTTTGTTGAGGAATGACATTTGAAAGTGTTTGATTGTTCAGTGCGGGTGTTTGAAGGGTTGCCTTACTACAGATTAATGGCAAATTCCACCCTGGATTTCCTGCCAACTAATGTATAAAGCTTTGTTTGAGACTGAAAGTACTCAGAAGTGTTTGTTTTTCTGGGTTTTTTTTTTCTTTTTCTTTCTCCAAGAAGGTTCTGGGTGAATATTAAAAAGAAAAGAAGCAGAAGAGGAAAGCCCTCGGTGCTTAGAGTGTTTGTTGGAAGAACCATCTGGGCCCGGAGTCTAGGAATTGAGTGCAGCCGAAGAGGGAAGTGAGGAGCCCCAGCCTTCCAGCCTCCTCTGTGATCCTCACCCAGCACCTTTCTGTTGTGAACCAACAGTGATGACAAAGCAGCTTCTAGAACCTTCTAGCCATTATGTAACATTACATAACACCTGCTCTGCCAGAGGCTGCAGGTGTTGCTGTCAGTAGCCAGAGCCAGCATTCCCAGTCTATGTCGGGAGTAAAGTAAACAGCCCAAGGCTTGCAACCCAGTGTTCATGGGGGTACCTGATGAAGGAAAACTCCAGGCTTCATCTCTGAGGCCCTACTCATGCAAGACGCCCTCTGTTCTCTGTGGTCAATAATGTGATGACAGTCTCCAGCGCGAGACCACTCACTTTATTTTTTAAAACATTTATTTATGTGGAAGGGTGGGAGGGTTGCCAGCATGTCTGTCCGTATCATGTGTGTACCAGGCCAGAAGAAGGCTTCGGATTGGAGTGGCCAGCAGTCATGAATCACAATGTATGTGCTGGGAATTGAACCTGGGTCCTCTGGAAGAGCAGTCAGTGCTCTTAAGTGTTGATCCATCTTTCCACTTACTCTTTTAAAGATGGAATAAGTACAGTGAATGTAGTGTTGAATGAAGAGAGTGGATTGCAAAAGGATGTGGTCAAAGAAAAGCAATATAGGGAGACATTTTAAACTTTTAAAAATGTAAATTCTCTGTGTGTGTGTGTGTGTGTGTGTGTGTGTGTGAGCATGCATACACACATGCTCACATATAGATCACCTCGACAGCATGTGGAGAGGTCTGAGGGCACTTTGTAGGTACAGGGAATTGAGTCTTGGTCACAGGTGCCTTTAGCTATTGAGCCCCCTTGACATCTTCCAATGAAGGAAAAAAATTAATTATATTACTTGTGTTTGGGTGGGGGGAGTGCAGGTACCCTGGCAGGAAGGAAAATGGTCCATGAAGAGGTGAAATTAAAAACTCGATTCAGCCTTCAGTCTTCCAGGCTGAATCAAACTTCTCCAGAGTCTGATGCTAAGTGGTTCACTGCCAGCATATTTATACACAATATAATTTGAAAACAGTCTTTTGGCCTAACTCAATCTCCAATATATAAGAAAGTAATAATTATACTAAAACTTAGTTGAAAGTACATGCCCTTTCTTCCAAGAAAATGAGTTGTACAGATAGGCTTTGTGTGCTAGCATAAGGGCCTGAAGAAGCGTCTGGCCTGGTCTCGGCCATCCGAATACTGTAGTGGTCATTTTGGCTAATAACCACCTCTTGTCCTGGTTGTGGGGACTTGGGGGAGCCCCTGGCTATACAAGTCAACTAGATTACTAACCACATCCGATCCTGATTGTGGAAGCTTGATATGACCTGGTCCAACAGATATTGCAGATTTCCAGGCTATTATTCACCTCTAGTCCCCAGCCATCTGAAAAAGCAGGGGATACATCCTTCCCTTTGAAAGGACAATCCTGGGTGCCTTGGTTTCCCTGGAGATCTTTGGGTGCAAGGACCATTGTGCTTCTAACACATATGGTTTAAAGAAACAACTTTAGAAAGTAAAAGTATGGCCCAAAATAATGTTAGTTAGTTAGTTAGTTAGCTAGCTAGCTAGTTAGCACTAAAGAGCAGGGAGAGAGAAAGGGAAAAGGAAGAGCAGGGGTTGAGCTGCACCCCAATTCTTCAAATCAGGAATAACATGGTCTGGGACTAATATGCCTGCTGAGCCTAGGTGTGTGGGTCTCTACTCTACACTGTAGATACTTTTATTTTTAAAATCTTCACAATTTTAGATGTAAAAAAACACTGGTATATTTACACAACAGAATATTGTGTAGCCATTTAAAATGTAAGGGGTCTGTGCAAATTGTCAGAAATATCCACATGGAATATTTTAGATCAAGAGAACAGGTTGCACCATTTATTTGTGCTTAATATCACATATATACAAAGTCTCTTTAAAATGTGTGTCCCTGGTCCAAAATATCCTCATGGGCTCTACATACCTATGTTCAGTACCTTAAGCATCCTCACATGTGTGTTGGTTCAAAAGACATTAAGGGAGTATGATAGTTTGTATGTGCTTGGTCCAGGGAGTAGCACTGTTGGGAGGTGTGGCCTTGTCGGAGTAGGTGTGTTACTGTGGGCTTTAAGACCCTCATCCTACCTGCCTGGAAATGAATATTCTGCTAGCAGCCTTCAGATGAAGATGTAGAACTCTCAGCTCCTCCTGTACCATGCCTGCCTGGGTGCTGCCATGCTCCTTCCTTGATGATAATGGACTGAACCTCTGAATCTGTAAGCCAGCCCCAATTAAATGCTGTCCTTANAAGAGTTGCCTTGGTCATGGTATCTGTTCACAGCAGTAAAACCCTAACTAAGACAGGGAGGAAGAGGGTTTTAGAGGATTTTCTTCCTCCCTTCCTCCCTCCCTCCCTCCCTCCCTCTCCTTTCTCTCCTTCTTTTCTCATGGTTTGACCAGTGGTATTTGAGGCATGGGGTGGCTGGTCACATTGTGTCTGCAGTCAGGAAGCAGAGATGGATGAGTGCTTTTTGATACTCGTCTGGTTTATTCTTTTCGCCCTTTTCATTCAGGCTAGGAACGCAGCCCATATGATGGTGGTACCCAGATTCAGGGTGGGTCTTCCCTCCTGAGCTATATCTCTGGAAATGCCCTCACCGACATGCCAAGTGGAAGGTCTCCTAGGTGATTCTAAACCTAGTTAAGTTGACAACGGAGATTAACTGTCACAATTCCAAACCAACCCACAGAGGTCCCCTCTGCCATTCTTCCTAGTATAATGTCACTTATTGATCCAGTAAAAAAATCCCATGGGTGAATGGTGGGTTTGCCCTTTCCCTCAAGCCTTGCTGGCCCTTCATGTCTGCATCGGTTACTTTCTGTTGCTGTGAAAAATACTATGACCAAATCAACCTATGGAAGGAAGTTTATTTGGGCTTGCGGTTCCAAAAGGAAGATCTATTAATGTTAATACGGAAAATGCAGGACCAATAAAAGCAACATGTGCTATCTGCTTCCAGGAAACATATTTGAATTGCGAGTATGGATAAATTATGGTCACAAAACCAAAACAGATGGGCAGCAGCATCCATCCCTGTCTGTTTCCTGACTATAGAGTTATGGCTATGAACTCTCAAAGCTATCCCTGGTCACTTCCTCCAGCTGCACCATCTTCCCAAACAGCACTGCCAACTAGTGCTATGAGTCTATGGGGGCATTTCTCACTCAAACCACCACAGGGTCCAACCTCTAATCCTCCCCTGCCCTGCCCCCTTACCCTGCCCCTCATTACCATTCCTGGGAAGCCTGCAGCAGTTTCCAGCACTCACTTCTTCCTTCTACCGCTGCTTTTTACAGTCCATCCTTTACACCTGGTGTGGTCCCAAGAGATGGAAATTGTTCCTATGGAAACCCCAGTATTTCCATTATTCTCACTCTTTGATTCCTAGTCTGGTTCTAGCCCCATTCCCTGCCTCATCAGAAGACCATCTCCCCATTGGCCCCTGTGTTCCGCTCTGGAGCACTGGAATTTGCCTGCACACATGGCACTGTGTGTTGACAGGGACACCTTAATACCATCTCTCTTGCTGCAGCTGTCTGCCCTGCTTTACCCTTCTATACCTCCTTCTATACCCAGAGATGATCTTTAACTTCTGACCCTTCCCCTGTATCTCCCAGAGCTGGGATTAAGGCGTGTGCCATTTACACAGTTTATATGAGCTGGGATTAAGGCCTGTGCCATTTATACAGTTTATGTGAGCTGGGATGATTAAGGCGTGTGCCATTTATACAGTTTATGTGGTGCTGGAGAATTTACCATACTCACCAGGAAACCTGCTCCCTGGAAGAAGACAGCACACTGTGCTTTTGTTGGTCTTACAATTTCCATATTTACCATTCTATTGAGTGTGGTAAACATCGTTGACCCCTAGACCTGTCTTAGAACTGTCCTACACCCTGCTTCCCTGCTCAGCAGTTGCATCTCCATCCCCATCACCACAGGCTTTATGGGAGGATCCTTTGGATCTCCAGTCTCTACTGCACAGTGGGAACTCCATAGAAACACAAGTGCTCTGTCATTTCTCATAGGGCAGAAACTCTTTGGTTCTAATACTTGAGGACAACACTGAGCATCTTCCAGAATCCCATTTTCTTAATATAGCTAGAAGTCTAAAACCAAGTGAACTTCACTCCATCCCATAGACCAGTCCTTCTGAGACCTGAGCCTTACTCTGTACAGCTTCCTGATGCTAACTTTTGCATCTGGACAGCTTTCTGTTGCTAACTTTTGCATCTAGACAGCGCCCTGGAAACTCACCAGAGTGCTCCGTAGTTGGATACATCTGTACTGAGATTCTGGGGTGCACAGCTGAGTCCCCGGTGCAGGATACATCCTGCCTGTCCACATAGCCTTGTTTCCTGTGGCACAGTCCAGATTCCTAGCTCATTTCAAAATCCTTGGGGTCAAAATCTACAAAGAAAGTGCCTATGTAAAGTTCTCTGGGTTGATTACTGGTATTAAGTCAATTTCTTTGTTGTTTGTTTCCACAAAAGCTCTGGTGGACAAAAGAGCATTCAGAAAACATTTGATTGTAAAATAAACAGAGGTGGGTTTAGCCCAGTGTTGAAAGCACAAGGTAGGTGTGCTCTTTCCTTCACAACCAGATCTTGTGCTTGTAGACAAACTCCTATACATCCATCAACACCCACCTTACACATCACTTTGGGAAAAAAGTATTTTCTCAATGCAACCAACCTAAGGAGGGAACTTATCGTCTTTACTGTGATTCCTAGAACACACCTACTACTTCTAGTTCAGCACTAGCCATACTGCCTTTGAACCATTCACTCATTGTGTCTTTCCATAGAATAACTAGGTCCTCTAAGGCCAGAACTGTATTTTGTTCCATCAAGCAAGAGAGGCTTGTTCCGTGTCACCGTAGCCAGATAGGCGGCGCTCTTGGGAACAAGTGAAAGCCGGTTCCAATTCTAACTCAACATTCTACTTCCGATTTGGCCACGGGGGTGGGGGTGGGGGTGGGGTGGGAGATCATCTCCCCTCTCCTGTCCAGAGGACAGCTGTTCCTTGGGGTTAAGATGACTGGAGGAGGCAGTTGCCGCTGGGCAGCCTGGGAAAGTCACCAGTCTGCAGCACATGGCAGCAACCACAGCCAATTGGCCCTGGAACGTCCCAGCTCAGAAGAGCCATGG
The DNA here is from genome assembly GCF_900095145.1 of Mus pahari. Lineage (NCBI taxonomy): Eukaryota > Metazoa > Chordata > Mammalia > Rodentia > Muridae > Mus > Mus pahari. Next base: position 82,783,426 of record NC_034590.1, on the reverse strand, counting down.
GGCTGGGAAACAGGTGGAATCAGAACGAGGGACGTGCTCTCTGAGGCTGCTCATAAGGACACAGCTTTCAAAATCCGGTTGTGGTTGTCTTCTGCTTCATCAATGTCTATCAGTGACTGAACTTACTGCCCGAGGACTAGGAAGTCCTAGACCCTGCTTTTAGGCTCCCCCCCCCCCCCGAGATCTTACATTGCAGAATTGTAGCTGTCTGATTTTTATGGGTCTCACACCGCTGAGGCAGACCTGCTCAGCTGTGAGGCAGAACAAAGAGCCCTGGATGGCTACGAGAAGAGACAATTAGCCAAAGATTTAGAAGAGTTCTGGCCTTTGCTCCTAAGACAGAAACTCGGAGACAAATGACAGGAATAATGGACACTTCTCTTGTAAATGCGCTCCAGAGTTTAGAAGAAAGCATTGGATCCTGTGGAACCGAAGTGATGTCCTCTGGATACTGGAAACCAAACTATGATCCTCTGGAAGAGCAGCTAGTGCTCTTGACTGCTGAAACATCTCCGTAGCACCTGCAGAAAACTAGTCTTCGGCCGGGCGTTGTGGTGCATTTCTTTAATCCCAGCACTGGAGAAGCAGATTTCTGAGTTCAAAGCAAGTCTGGGCTACAGAGTGAGTTCCAGAACAGCTACATTGAAAAATCCTATCTCAGAGAAACAAAACAAAGAGTGCAGGAGGGTGCCACAATGGTGAACATCTGTGTGGTAGCAGGGTGGGAAAGAAGGAAGAGCGCGAGCACTGTTGAGAGAGGCGGAACTGGAGATGCGATGGCAGTGACAGGCAGAGAAGGATGAGCTGGGTGGTGTGCAGCAGCCTAGAGCTTATGCAGATGCAGATGCAGACTCAGCTCCACCCCACTCCCATCCCCACCCCAACATGCCACCATGCTGCCTTGGGATCACAAGGCTCTGGGCAATGACAGAGGTTCAGGATGAAGAATGGCTCACTTTCTGGATTGGATCTCCTCAAAGGACCAACGTGGTCTGTGATATTGATGAGGGTGTGGGCCTGTGGTCCTGATACAGTCATGATCCAGGTTGATGTCCGTGGCTGTATTGCCACCTAACATCATTAGGATGTCCTTCCTCTATGCCACAGCCTGAAGCCATACTCAGGCAGTGCTGCTGCCTGGGGCCATATTGATGTGAGAGGCCTGGCTGAGGCCAATGGTGATGTCAGGGTCCATGCTGCCTCCAAAAGCTCGATCTGGGTCTGTGGCCCCCTATTTGTGGTCTGTACTGTCACCAGAGGCAGCGCAGAAGCCCATGCTCCATGCTCCCTCTGACTGAAAAGAGCAAGGAAGCTATGTTCTCGGTGGGATTGATGAGTACAGGTGCACAGTTGAAAAAGAGAAACATGGCAGGCTTTGGTGACAGTCCCTACCTCCATCCCACCCCACCCCAAAAGTAACAGCATGAATAGGAAGCCATTGAAGAGAATTCTTAAAGTGTGATTAGGATGCCGACCTGCGACTCTCCACAGTTGATTACTTCTGGCAGGGAGTGCGAGAGGGGAAGGACTCGGCTCTATTTAAGGGACAAGCCACTGAGAGTTTGTACTGGGCACGGCAGTGCACGCCTTTAGTTCAGGACTCGGGAGGCCAAGGCAGGCTGATCTCTGTGAATCTGAGGCCAGCCTGGTCTACATAATTAGTTCCAGGTTAACCAGGATTACGGAGTGAGACCCTGTCTCAAAAATAATAAAATTATTATTATTAAATGGCCCTGTGGAAGAGACCTGTGGATCACAATCTCACTGGGGGCCAAACAACCCTTTCATATGGGTCCCATATCAGATATCCTGCGGGTCAGATATTTACATTACAGTTCATAACTGTAGCAAAATTACAGTTGTGAAATAGCAATGAAAATAATTTTATGGTTGGGGCATCACCACAATAGGGGAAACTGTATTAAAGGGTCTCAGCACTAGGAAGGTTGAGACCCACTCTGCTAGACCAAATGCAAGCTGACCCCTTTATGGTCTCTTATAGCGTCAACTAACTCAAATAGTTTTCCCTAGACATTTGGAAACAGTGACCAAAAGTAAATCCAAATCAAACACTTATTGAATCTGGGGAGTTTCTCAGAGCACTCTTCTGTGTTATAGTCAACAACCTTATCACAGCTTTGGTTCTGCACACACGTGTAACACCAAGGAGCACTGTCTGAGACACCTCAGTTCAGGTCGGAGACTACTGTACATTATAAACAGTAGTGTTTATACTGTATGTAAAAAGTTTTCGGCTCTTATACAAACATTTAATTTTGGACTTTTAGTATTTCTCTCTTGCCATTCCTCAGCCTGTATTAAATTAGTATATATTTTCTTTGTGTTGCATTAGAGTATTTGATTTTAAAAATTGCTGTCCAAGTTGTTGACTTGATTTTTATTTTTTAAAATTGCTAAATGAATGCCAGTTTGGAATTAAGACAGAATTTCCAACAGTTTCTGAAATGGCCCTAGACATACCCCTACTATTCTCTGCTGGGTAAGTAGACTCAGGACTGACCACTATAAAAATAAAAACATTTATCCACTCCGAAAGAACTGTAGATGCTCTGTGTCCTATAGTATCAAATGTTTAGACAGGATTTAACTTTGGGACAGGTTCAAATAGCCCAGGCTAGCCTGGATCTTGCCACATACCTGAGGCTAACCTTGAATCCTGACCCCCTGAAGCTACTTCCCAAGCCCTGGAATTATAAGCATGTGCCACCACACCCAGCTTTCAAATGCAGTTCTTTCTTTATATTTTTATTTATGTTTTGAGAATATTATACATGTATATAATGTCTTTTGATCATGTCCTCATCCTACTATGCTCGTTAAACTCCTCCCAGACACCTCCCAATTTCATGTCTTTTTTTTTTTTTTTTTTAAATAACCCACTGAGTCCTGTTGATGCTGCCTGTACACACATGAGTGCAATGGCCTACCAGGAGCCACACCCCTACATCCCTGAAGAAAACTGATTCTCTTTCACCAGCAGCATCAGCTGCCAATAGCACCGGCGAGGGGGTGGAGCCAATCTTCCATTCCTGCTGGGATGCTGATTGGCTTGATCTTGAGCCAGCCTTGTGCGGAAGGTCTTGAATGCTGCTGTGAAGTCCTGAGCACCACATGCTGTGGATACATTTGCAGCAGCCCTGCTGATGTCTGGCTCACATCTTTATGCCTGCTCTTCTAAAGCCATCCAAGAGCCTTGAGGGAGGGGCTGTGATGTAGATATCCCAGTTAGGGTTATCTCTACCATTACTGGTTCTCTGCTCTTTGACCACTTGTGAGCCTCTACCTTTAGCAAAAAGAAGCATCTCTGATGACGTTGTCTAAGAGCTGCACTAACCCAAGAGTGCAGAGACAAGTATTTGGAAGACAGTTCGGTATGATGTTAACAGTAGGTTCAAACCCAGGGTCTATGAGCTTCCCAGGCACAGGTTCTTGGTCAGGTTTATAGTATCAGGCATGAACAGTACCCTGTCCTGTGACAAGGGCTTTGACTCTGATGGTTTAATGCTTTCATCTGCTTGCTCTCTCTCTCTCTCTCTCTCTCTCTCTCTCTCTCTCTCTCTCTCTCTCTCTTTTCTTCCCTGCTCCCTCCCTCCTTCCTTCCTCTTCCTTCCTTCC
>NC_034590.1:82773089-82779670 GCF_900095145.1 Mus pahari | reverse complement strand
GGCTGTCCTGGAACTCACTTTGTAGACCAGGCTGGCCTCGAACTCAGAAATCCGCCTGCCTCTGCCTCCCGAGTGCTGGGATTAAAGGTGAGCACCACCACCGCCTGGCTCTTTCCTTTTTTCTTGAGCCATGGCCTTTCTCCTGTAGCTCTGGCTGGCCTGGAGCTCAATACGCAGACCAGGCTGGTCTTGAACTCACAGTGATTCCACCTACCTCTGCCTCCTAAATGCTGAGATTAAAGGCATGCGCCATCACACCCTGTTCAAAGATTTCTTTATGTAAAAGTAAAGCTTATCCATTACATTAGCATACAAATTTACCTTTATCTTTAATCAATGGCAAAATTACATATATACATCAAAGAATGGCTTTAAAATACTTTCTAATGGTTTATCATCAGTAGATGTTTGATTCATATACCTATTTTACATACCTAGGTTCCAAGAATTGTGTGAAAATTTCTCTAGAGAAAAGAAGATCTGGAACAAAAAAAAAGAAAAATATACATGCAGTCTGCTCTCTCTCAGCAATTACCATCCCTGCCAGGCACTGTAGTGAAGGTGTTGGAAGGCAGTTTCATCTGGCCTGTTGGGGCAAGTGCGTTCTCTCTGAGAGCACGCAGGAGACAGCTTAATTGGTGGTCATTAGAATAGATGCGACTGATTACGAATCACTTGAAAGCATTTCAGCTGCTTTTGCACTTTGTAATCTTCTTCCCTTATCCTTCCTTGGCATCTTTTCTGCTTACTCTTCATTGAAGTTTCCCAGATAGATGCTTTATGTATATATATGAATTTATAGCCTGTTATTCGGCCGGGGGCTCTTCATTCTTCCCTTCACTGAGACCATAGCGGCAACTCCAAGAATGCCTACTGTGTGCTTTGAGAATACTTACTGTGTGCTCGTGGACAGTGTCGTGACTAGAACCCTAGCCCAGCCGTGGCGTGACACAGAGGTCACTGTCCTGGATTTGTTTTGTTTCCTACTATATCTCCAGAGAGTATGAGTATTAGTTACTTGTCCTGTTGCTATGACGACACACTTGACAAAGGCAACTTAAGGGAGGAAGGGTTGGTTTATCAGCTATCATGACAGGAGTGGGCATGGCAGCAGGAGCAGGAGGCAGCCTTTCACACTGCATCCACAGTCCACATCGGAGCGATGGATGCGGGTGCTCACCTTGCCTTCTATTTTTTATCTTGTCCAGGACCCCACCCAAAGGATAGTGCTACCCTCAAAGAGGAACCTTAATTAATATAATCTAGAAATCCTGTCCCAGATGTGCCCAGAGGTTTGTCTTCTAGGTTATTTTAGAGCCTGTAAGCCATCAAATGTCAACAATCACAGCAGGACAAACAATATGTACCTAGAGGTAGAATAGCTGTCTAGTAAACCACTTGACACACCCCTGTTATCTCACTCACTGAAAGTACTGTCTGTCACATTACGGCCCCTCCAGCTGCTGCTCTCGCCTCAAACTCAAGCCACACCCCCCTGTAACTTCTCTCTCTTCGCCTAGAAAGTTGCCACGTAGCATCTGATATAATCTTGCTGTGATCTTCCTCCCCTTCCCTCTGGACCTGTAGTCCCCAACCCCTCACTGCCTCATCAAAGGTGGTCTTGGTTATAGCTTAGTCTTTATCTACCTGACTTCTGACACACAGGCTAGGTCATAGCATGGAGCCTTCCCTGACCCCGGAAACCTACAGAAGGCAGAAAACCTATCTTCTTCCTTTAGTCTGTTAGTTCCTGAGGACTATAACTGAGTACCACAAATAAGAGAGCTTCAAACAACTGGAAAGGTATCGTCAAGTTCAAGGGGTGGACAACTGACAACTCTGTCCCACCAACTGGGGTTGGCTGGTTGTCTTCAATGTCTCTGGAAGACACAGTGCTCTGGTCCTGGGTATTTTCATACCTTCTTCTCTTGGTATCTGTCTCTGGTCCAAACTCCCCTTGTATAAGGACACTGGATTACTCAGGGTCATCTTCCCTAGTGGCCTTAATTTTATGTAATGGCCTTTATAAAGATCCTTTTTCCAAAGAGGGTTGTGGACATGCTTGCAGTGTGTTGCTGTGGGTGTGGGCTTTGGAGAGAAGCAAACTGCCAAGTGTGATGGGACCAGGACATCATAATCTCTTTTAATCTAGTTTAGCTATAATAGTTAAATCCCTCTTCCTTCTTATAGGCGTTTGCCCTGTAGAATCTCTTGAAACATGAATTTGGCTGATTGCATATTGAAAATCACATCCCACAAGTTCCTCTGTTGCCAGACTCCTCTTCCTCGGTAGAACCACACCCCTCATTGGATATAAATGCACCACATGAGAAGAACATTTGTTGAACAGGATCCAGTACTCCCCAAGTTATCAGGCCAGGAGACACAGGGTCACTGGAGAGGCCTGGGTCTCAGTGGCACAAGCTGACACTGTAGCTCAATGTCTCCCTGACACTGGCTGTTCTCCTTGGTGACCATGCGGCCACACAAGGAATATCTAGCTCACTCCCACCCCCTCCACCGCAGACTGAAATTCTTGTGAAAAGAATTTATCCTTATCAACTGTTTGATGACTTAGAAACACAATGTGTTCAGGAAAGGCAGAATAAATGTTCTTTTTATTACTGATGTCGAGAAAAACAACTTGGTATCCTAGCAACCCCCAAAGGTAATTAAGAAGCTAATTTCTTTTCTTTCTTCGGGTCATTTAGAAGCTTTATGTTTTTATATATCAGGATGACTCCATTAACAGTTGTCATGATCATTAAAAGTCAATTTTTCTCACTTTGAACCATCAGGAGCCCCCTAGGGCTGACCTCAAGTTCTGTAGACGTCAACACAGTTTTGTTTTACCATTATTTATTCTGTGTGGAGGGGTAGGAGAGCTCAGGTGCTGAGGTGAGGGTGTTATGGTCAGAGGAATACTGACAGCAGTCGATCCTCACCTAGGAATCAAACTCACATCCCCTCATGCGGCAAGCACCCACCTTGCAAGGCACAAAGTCGCCAAGTTTCCTAGCTTTCTAGCACCTGGGATGCAGGAGCCCACCTCAGCCCCTTTGCGCCTTAGGTTCTGTCATGGTTTGAATATGCTTAGCCCAGGGAGTGGCACTATTTGGAGATGTGGCCTTGTTGGGTAAGTGTGTTGCTGTGGGTGTGGGCTTTAAGACCTTCATCCTAGCTTCCCGGAAGTCAATATTCTTCTAGCAGCCTTCAGATAAAGATGTAAAACTCTTAGCTCTGCCTGCATCATGCCTGCCTGGACCCTGCCACGTTCCCACCTTGATGATAATGGACTGAACCTCTGAACCTGTAAGCCAGCCCCAATTAAATGTTGTCCTTATGAAAGTTGCCTTGGTCATGTTGTCTATTCACAGCAGTAAAGCCCTAAGTAAGACAGGTTCTGAGTAGGTCAGATTCAGGGCCCCTTTCCCTTGTCATGGAAAATGACACTTAGGGGCCCACAGTGTAGGTGTGAGGGGTGCTGGGAACTAGTGTACAAGCTTTGAGTCCAGGCTTTCTCAGAGAACAACGATAAGAAATGTATCATGTGTAGAGTTTAGGAAATCAGGAGTGGCTTTATGCCACGCCCACCAGCTTGTCTTCATGTTTATTGCCATAGTAGAAATGTTCTCCATGTTCACAGTACAGACTGCTTGTGTGATTTGAGAAGCCATACAACGGAAAGAGCATGACTATAGCAGTCTCTAGAAGCTGTCTCCCACTGAGGTGATCTCTCAGCTTTCTCTGTGACACACAGCGATTCAATGAGCCTTGTGAATTTGCACTCATACACGTGCAAATGTTCTGAGAGGCTCTTCAAAGTGGAGTTGTTGTTTGGAAAGTGTGAAGGTGATGGGTTGGATCTATTTTAAAACCCCAGTGCCAGGCCAGGCATGGTGATGCATTCCTTAATTCCAGCAGATTGGGAGACAGAGGCAGATGACTATGTAAGTGTGAAGTAAGCCTTGTAACCAGCCTGGTCTACACGGTAAGTTCCAGAACAGCCAAAGCTACACAGTGAGACACTGTCTCAGTAAATACACGAGTGGATAAAGAAATAAATTCCCAAACCAGAATTTTTTTAAATTTAAATTTCGTTTACATGTGTGTGTGGGGGGCGGGGGATGTTCCTGCATGTGTCACAGCATGTTTACAAAGTCAAGAGGACAACTTCAGGTGTCTGCCTTCATTTTCCAGCTTTTTGAGATAGAGTCTTTTGTGCACAGCTGTCTCCTCTAAGCTAGCTTACCTGGGAGCTTCCAGAAATTCTCCTAGGTAGGGGGCTTGTCTGGTACTGCTAAATATTCAAATGCTAAATACTGGTCCCCAAGATCTGGTTGCCTCCATGAAGAGAGTCTCATGTACACCAAATGATGATATGTAAACTTTGCCTCCAAGTTATCTCTGATTGGTTAGTAAAGATGCCTACAACCTGGGCTGGGCAGAAGAGATGGGGCAGAACGAAGGTTCCTGGGCTTGGGGTCTCGGGCAGGGACCATGAGGAGAGAGGGAAGAAGTTGCTATGGAGGAGACGGATGGCCATGGGGGCTGGCCTGTTGGAGTAGGAGCAGCCCAGGCAGAACCCAACAAGTAAGAGAAGTAGACAAAACAGTTTAGAGGGCTGATGTCTGCCCAGCTCTAGTGATTTAAAGCTTATGATAATCTAGAGGTTTTGTGTGTTTTATTTGGGAACTACAGGGTCTAAGTGGGGGTGTGTGGGGGGAGAAACAGAATAAAATTTACTACAGCATTTTTGGCACCAGTGTAAAATATTGTCAATTAAACTTAACCGCTGTCTAGCTTCAAATGAATATGTCTCAAACTATGATATTTATTTATTTGGCTCTGCACAATTGCTGGGGGATCACCCTTAATCTAAATCTCCAAAGCTACTCTGGCTACTACCCCATATGTGCTCCCCAAATCCTTGCTGTTTGAAATCCTCTGGGTTATTTCTACTCCAGCAGTCTGGCATCCTGGGGAGGCATCTCACTCAGCACATGCTACTGGTCCATCATGAGTCTCCCCCCCACCCCCACCCCCGGCTCCTTCTCTCCCTCTCTCCTTTCTCTTTCTCTTCATGGTCCCTATCAGTGACCCTAACATGGTAACTCAAACTCTACCTCTCTCTATCCTCCCCAGTAATTGGCTGTTGCCAGTTTTATTTAACCAATAGTTTTAAATTGGGGAGCAAGGTTTACACAACAAAGGCTGGTATACTGAGGATCTATTCTTCTTGGAGCAACCAGATCTTGGGGTGCAGAATTTAGCATTTGAATATAAGCAGCACCAGACCATCCCCCTACACTCCTGTCTTACAGCTCCCTGTAAGAGCACTGGGATTACAGGTGTGCACTGCCTCATCCATCAGATGTGGGCCCTGGGGATTTGACCTCAGGTCCTCAGACTTGCATGCACACGTGTCCACGAAGCTGCCTTCTCGGCCTTGGTATCTTATTTTTGACTTGAATGTCTCAGTAAAACATGAAGTTATCATTTTGTTCAAGGTAGTGTGTACCTTCATGTAGCCCCAATAAAATATACTGATAGAGGCTATTACCAGCTAAGGACAGCTTTCTAGAATTACAGTTAAGAATGACACCGTTAAGAAAAAATAGAAACCAGAGACCAGAGAGCAGGTTGTTAGCCCGTCTTCTCTTGCTTAAGGGCAAACACAGGCTCGATAAGTTTCTAAATTGGTCAAACAGAAGAAATGTAAGTATGGTTCTTGGTAAGTTTGGAGAAACAGAAGAGCTAAATTAAAGACACTGCTTTCAAATTGGCCAAAGAAAATTCTATCCATCCCATGAAAGGGGAAACAGAAAACACCCTGTTTAGTGTGGTGGCAGAGAGGGGCACAGTGAGAACCTCTGAAATGCCACTTGTCAGAAAAAAACAAGACATCGCCCAGAATTCTGCAGATTCCAACAACCCAAAGAGACCTGTAATCCCAGAACCTGGGCAGGGGGATCACAAGTTTGAAGTCAATCTGGACTTATGTAATGAGACTCTGTATCAAAAGAAAGGGACAGAGAAAGGAAGGGAGGGAAGGAGGGAGGGAGGGAGGGAACTAACTGGATGAGAAGATCCAGCATACCTGTGCTCTCTGGTGCTTGCACTTACACTATTCCCGTCCCCCTCCTTCAGCTCCACAGAAGCCTTGAAAATCAGTAGCCCCAGAATCACAAGGAACCCTCCCTCCCCCTCCCCTTGCCCCCACCCCCACCCCCCCTCCCACAGCCCTGCAACCCATCACAGTGCAAACCAGCAGCCCTGCAATCACAGAGCAAACAGGCAGCCCTGCAATCACCATGCAAAGGAGCAGCTCTGTAAGCAATTACAATGTAAACCAATACCTCAGGAGGGACAAGGGGACCAGACAGATTTCTGTCACCATCCTCTGACCTGTCTAGTTGGTTTTTTATTTCACCTGGTCCCTTTCCCCTGCAGGTGTTGGTCAAGAACAGGTACAGGTAATCAAAGCAGAGATTATAGTAGAAAATCAAGAATCTCTCTCTCTCTCTCTCTCTCTCTCTCTCTCTCTCTCTCACACACACACACACACACACACACACACA
>NC_034590.1:82740174-82773074 GCF_900095145.1 Mus pahari | reverse complement strand
CACACACACACACACACACACACACACACATACACACACACACACACACACAATTAAAAGAAAAAGCTAGTGAATAAAATGCCCACAGAGGCTTTGGGGGGCTCTGGCACTTTTTTAGGAATCTAGACAGCCTTACCCTGAATATGGAGCGCATGTGACCAGGGAAGACCTAAGAGCACTAAGTAAGCTCTGAATGACCTGACCACCAGACTCTGAGCCAGGGGAAAGGGGGTTCACCAAAGCAAGCCTGACTCACACAGAGCCCCTGGGAGAGGCTGAGAGATGAATTAGCATTTAAGGAACTCTGTCCAATCACAAACAGCCACCAGGCTACCTACGCAGACCTTGGTGGCCACGGGATGCTTTACAGGATCAATTCAAGAACGTTACTAATCAAACAAGCAGAAGTTGCAAACTGAAGGGAGCTATCAAAGGCAGCAACAAAAACTCTGATTTTCAGAGTTGGGATGTTATAATTGTTTATAATGTCCAGGTTTCAACAACAACAACAAATCATGGAGCATGCAAAGGAAACACAGTCTGCAAGTAGGAAGGAAAGTACATAATAGAAACTGCCCACAAGGTAGTTCTGACTTACAAATTAATTTTAAAAAGTCAAAATCATATTATTATTACTGATGTTGTTGCTGATTATTATTATTATTATTATTATTATTATATTATCATCATTATTATTATTGATAGGATCTTTCTATGTAGACCAGGTGTCTTAGTTCGGGTTACTACTGCTATGATGAAACACCATAACTAAAATTAATTTGGGGAGGAAAGGGTTTATTTCACTCCCAGTTCCATATAATGGTTCATCACCAAAAGCAGTGAGAGCAAGAACTCACACAAGGCAGGGACCTAGAGGCAGGAGCTGATATAAATGCCATGGAAGGGTGCTGCTTACTGGCTTGCTCTCCATAGCTTGCTCAGCCTGATTTCTTATAGAACCCAGGACCACCAGCCTAGGGCTGGCACCTCCATTATCTGGCCTCCCAGATCAGTCACTAATTGAGAAAGGCTTTTTAGGCTTCCCTAAAGCCCAATTGTATGGAGGGATTTTCTTAACCGAGTCTCCTTCCTCTCAGATGACTCTAGCTTGTGTCAAGTTGACAAAAAACTAGTGAGCACACCATGTTAGCCTGGAACTCTTGACCCTCATGTTTCTGGCTTGAAGTTCCTGGGATGACAAGAGTGTGCTACTTTTCCTGGCTTAAAGTCGGTGATTTTAGAAAGTCCTTATCCAGAAATAGTGGCCTGGTTATATAGTCCCAATTATTTGAGAGACTGAGGTGAGAAATTCATCTGAACTTAGATATACAAAACCAAATAGTGAAGGGGCAACCTAGTGAAACCCACTCTCCATATAAACAATTAGATAAATAAACACATGGAAATGGTATCACAACAAATAAAGAAAAAAGGCTCATTATAGATTCAAAGACAAAAATACGGTAAATGTGAAATAATACAAAAATATATTGCATATAAATAATAACCAAACAATAGCTGGGGTAGCCTTGTTAATACCAAACAATATGGACCTTAAGTCATCATCTGTTACAAAAACAGGATGTTAAACATTAATATCAATTCACCATAGAGTCATATCAATTATAAACATATATCTACTAAGTGTCAGAACCCCAAAGAATGAAGCAAATGTCAGCAAAATAAGTGAGGAAAAACTCACAATAGCTCTACAGTTACAGAAGGAATCTTTGACAAATTTCTTTCAGATAGAACAAGTAGAGAAAGGACATGGGCCATTGAACCATGCCTTAGGTCAATGATTCCCAGGGGAATCAAACATGATGTCATTCACACCAAGAGTCCAATATACATCTTCTCAACTGCACATGGAAAATTCTCCAAGATACATAATACACTTAAGGAGATTAAAATCATTTTAAAAAAATAATTACCTGTTGATGGTTGATGATATGGCTTAGTGGTTAAAAGCATGTACTGCCCTTCCAGAGGACATGAGTTCAATACCCAGCACCTACATCAGGCAGCTTGTAACTGCCTATAACTCAGCTCCAGGGGGATCTGACACTCTTGGCCTATAGGAACACCTGTATATACACATAAATAATTTTTTAAAAAACTGTCTTTTTTTTTTTTACAGTAGAACAGGCAAAAATAACAGAAAGAAAACGAGAAAAATCACAAATGTGGAGGTTAAACAGCAAACTCTGAATGAATGTATCAAAGAAGGAATCACAGGTAAAGTTAAGAATCCTTACAGCAGATTAAAATAAAACTCTGTTCCCAGCAGGGCCCTGAGCTGTATGAGTGGGAAAATCGAACTGAGCACAAACAAGTATGTAAATAAGCATGTGTGCATTCATTCTGACTCTACTCTCCTGTGGCTGTGGTGTGACCAGCTGTTTGGGGTCCCTACCTTGACTTCCCCATAATGGCGGAATGTAGTCTGTTATTATAAGTTGAAATAAATCCTTTCCTTCATATGCTGCTTCTCATCAGGGTATTTCATCACAACAGAAATGAAACAAGTACTGAGTATCAAAGCAACTAGGATGCAGATAAAGCTGTGCTAAGAGTAACATTCATAGCACTAAACACATGTGTTGCCACAAAAAACGTCTTGGATTGGTCTCTTAACTGTCTACCTTAAGTGTCTAGAAAAGGAGGAGTAAGCTAAGCTCAAAGCAGAAGACAACAAAGATGAAAGCATGAATGAGAGACATAGCCAGGCATGGTGGCACACGCCTTTAATCCCAGCACTCGGGAGGCAGAGGCAGGCGGATTTCTGAGTTCGAGGCCAGCCTGGTCTACAAAGTGAGTTCCAGGACAGACATAAAGACTAGGAAAGTGAGGATGGGGTGGGAAAGCAGCTGGAAAGATACTCAGGGGTTGAAGCTCTTCCAGAAGACCTGAGTTCAGTTCCCAGCATCCTCAGCAGGCAGATCACCATGGCCTACAACTCCTGCTCCAGGGGATCCAAACACTCTCTTCTGGTCTCCATGAGCACCTGCACACACATGTCTATAAACACACAGAGATGCAGACCTAAAAGCAAATACATTTTTAAAGGACAGTGGTAATGGGAGAGAGAAAAGAAGGGGTCAACCCTACACAGAGAATTACAGGCAGCTAAGGAATACTGTGAGCAGGAGAAACTCCTTTGGGGAAAGAGCACACTGATTGGTTATCCAACACCCAATGGTCATCCCTGAAAACATACATACCACATCCTACACTGAGTAGGTCATACTTATATAGTTAGGAATATACATGCAAAATACATAGAAATAAGTTAGAGAGATAGATAGATAGATAGATAGATAGATAGATAGATAGATAGATAGACAGACAGATAAGCACTGTTTACAGATTAGTAGATTAATAATGTTACCATGGTTCTTTAGTTACTTTTCCTGTTGCTGTAATTAAAATACCCTGGCAGAGAAAGAAGGGGCTCCCTCTGGGTCATGGGGACGTCCACTGTCAAGAAGCAGAGGATGATGAGTCCTTTTGCTCAGCTCACTTGCTCCTTTTTATACAGTGCAGTCCCAGCCTATGGATTGGTGCTGCCCTCTCTGGGCTGGATAGCCATCTTGATTATCTAGACAAGATAATCCCTCACAGGCATGCGCAGAGGGCTTCTCTAGCGGGTGATTCTAGACTCTAGAATCTAGAGCAGTGGTTCTCAACCTGTGGATTAAGACTCCTCGGGGGGGGGGATTAAATGACCCTTTCACAGGAGCTGCCTAAGACCATCAGAAAACACATACGTTTACCTTATGATTCACAACAGTAAGAAAATTATAGTTATAAAGTATCAATGAAAATAATTTTATGGTTGGGGTTCACAACAACATGAAGAACTGTGTTAAAGGGTCTCAGTGTTAGGAAAGTAAGTCACTGGCCTAGAGCCTTCAAGCTGATGGTTGACTTAACCATCTGAGATGGCAATGTTGTAATTTAGATCTGCAATAACCCCCAAAAGCCTCTAGGACCCATCATACTGCTATTGGGATGTTGTGGAAACTTACAAGGGTAGATCTAATGGAAAGTTTTGAGTCATGAGGGGCATGTCCTCAGAGAGGTTGTAGGATTCTGGCCATTTCCTATTCTTTTCTCTTTTTACTTCCTGTCCATGAGAATGAACTGTTTATTCCATCATGACCTTCCTGATACAATGTGCTTTCTCCACACAGGTTCAAAACTGATCATGGATTGAAACCTTCAAACCTCAGACCAAAATAGACCTTTTGTCTGTTTAAGTTGATTTTTTTAAAGTATTTCGTTACAGTAATAGAATGCCAACTAGCACAGGGAACATGCAGTGAAGTCAAATAAGATAGAGGAATGCCATTGAGCATCTTCAGGGTTGAAGTGTGATCTGAATAAAGAAGTAGAGTGGACTCAATTCTGCAGCCGTCTTTACTGAGGGCCATGTTGGCCCAAGAGAAGGGACTTTAGATGGAAGACCAACAACTCCAATCCAGCTAAGAAATTCAGATGCCATCCTAAATGCTCTGGGGACATCCAATAAGTATTAAATGATTTACAAAAGGAATAGATAAAAAGGTAGAGGAGGGGCAGTGTTCTTTAGGTCTTATTCCAAATAGTGGGGTCATGTGACCAAGGATGTCCTTAACCCAGTTACACAGGTTTAAATGCATTGGAACAGGGTCTTGTAGGAATCAGTAACTCTTGCCCCTGTCTCTCCTAAGATTCCTGTATGGCGTAGCTTATCAGAAAAGATCCAGTTAAAAGTGCTGGGTGGACTGGGGTGTGGCTCAGTTGGCAGACTGCTTGCCTAGCATGGCATGCAGGAGGCCCTGGGTTCTATCCCCGGCACCACATAAACTTGCCTAGTGTTGCATGTCTGTACTTTCAGTACTCATCTAGGTCAGGGAGTCAGGAGCTCAAAGTCACGCTTGGTCACATAGAGTTCCTGTCAATAAAACTAAAAAGCTAGAGACAGCTCTGGCACAGCTTAGGTTGTCACCACCAAGGACTTCATGTAGCTGGCCACACAATCTCCTCCCTCTCCCTCTCCCTCTCCCTCCCTCCCTTCCTCTTCTTCTTCTGTTTGAGATAAGGTCTACATGGCTTTGGCTGTTCTGGAACTCACTATGTGAACCAGGCTGGTCTTGAACTCACAGAGATCCACCTGCCTCTAGCTGCCAAGTGCTGGGACTAAATGTGTGAGCCACTGTGACTATCCTTCTCTCTGATTCTCCTAGCTACTCAAATATTTCCTGGGAATGTCTCCCCTCTGTCTTGTGCTAAATCTTCACCTGATAGATAATCACTAGCTCTGAAATATGGGAGAGATGGTTCCTCCTCTCTGGGGGAAAGAACTGAACAAGATGACTGCTCTCTCACAGGTCTGCCGAGTTCTCTGTACAGGTGTCTGGTGTGTGAGCAAGCAGGGTGCTGGCTGTGAGGTCAGGCTTGTGCTGGAATCTCCTGCCAGCTTTGTGTGTGTGTGTGTGTGTGGTGTGTGTGTGTGTGTGTGTGTGTGTGTGTGTGTGTTTGTGTGTGGGGGTGGTTTAAAGATGGGTTTCTATGTGTAATAGCCTTGGCTGTCCTGGAACTCACTTTGTAGACCAGGTTGGCCTCAAACTCACAGAGATCCACATGACTCTGTCTCCCAAGTGCTGGGATTAGAGGTGAATGCCACCACCATGCCCTGGTCATGTCAGCTATTGATCAGAAAGGCAAACTTAGTTTCATTGTAAAAGGCAGAGATCCAAAAGGCCCAGCTCATAGGAAGATGCATGCCATCCTATGATGTAGTCTATTGGAAAAATTCAGACAACAGTGGCTTCCCTATCTACCCTCTGTCCTTCCTGTAGGGAAGTACATTGGGCAAACGTTTCCACACTGGAGACTTCACTTCCCTTTTCAAAAATTTAAGGATGGGCTGGCAAGATGACTAGGTGGGTAAAGATGCTTGCTGCCACGCCCAGTAACCTGACAACCACCAGAACCCACATAGCTCGAGAACAGAACTGTCTCCAGAAAAGTGTCCTCAGATTTTCATACATAATGGAGCATGTGCCCCTCCCCAGATAATAAATAAATGTTTAAAAAGGGGGAGGGAGCTAGTCTAAGAACTGAATGATACATGGGAACTAAAATTTTAAATTAAAAAGAATTTAAAACTGAGCCCAGGTGCTAGAAAGAAAACCCCAGACAAACATAAACTGTTAGCAGCTGTTAATTAGCAACTTGGCCTGTGTGGTTATTGTGTTTACATTTAATTTTTGGTAAAGGTTTGTAAAGAGAAACACAATGTATTCATGACATCACCTTCTAAGAATCACTGTTCCGCTAAACTGAGATGAAAAAGATAATTGCTTGTTTTTATAACTCTAGTTCTTCTGTTATCTTCTTTGTCCTGTGCCTATGGAGCCTTGGCCCCTCCCACTCTCACATCATTGGCCAACTCTGATAGGAGACAAGATTGCTAGCTGGTAAATCTATCCAGAGAAGAAAGAAAAAAAATGAAGAGAACACTATGCCCTCTTCCTCTTCTTCCTCCTCTTCTTCCTCCTCCTCTTCCTCCTCCTCCTCCTCCCATTCCCTCTTCTTCCTCTTCCTCTTCCTCTTCCCCCTCTTCCTCTTCTTTACCTTCCTTTCCTTTCCTTTTCTTTTTAAAGTCAGGGTCTCATGTAGCCCAGGCTGGCCTCAAACTCACTGTATGACTTTGAACCTTTGACCCTCCTCCTCCTTCACCTGTTGAATGCTGGGATTATAGTTATGAACCACTAGGCCTGGTTTCACATGTGCTGAGGATCAAACCCAAGGCTCCAACCTGCTGGGCAACTCTACTGAGCGAGTTACACCCCTAGGCCCTGCCATGTCATCCTAACTCATAAGTAAAGGCTTCTGTCCTTGTTGTTGTGGCTTTAGACCAAAGCTGGGGCCTTGAGCATTTACCCAAGAGCTGTGTCACCAAATTGCACCCCAGGCGATGAAACACCTCTACCAACTGTCCCAGCTTGTTCAAAGATACTTTAGGATGATGTTGTTCAGCCCTGATTTTGAGGCTATCAAAATTAATAAATTTTGATGAAACTCTTTTTTAACAAACAAAAACCAATATCTAGTGACATCTAGGATAAAGTGGGTACTTTTATGCATAGCTTACTTTAATTAGAATAAATTGTTTGAAAAGCAGCATGGCAAAGACACCTGAAGCTTATAAATGCTCTCTAAGGTGAGAATTCTCTTCCTGGGAATCTTTTGAGAGAAGTGGAGGTCGGGGGAGTCCCCAAAGCAGATGCACTCATAAAGGAGCTTAGCACAGAGTTATCTTACAATAGTTAGAATGTGGGCTAATGACGTGAGCTGTCACAGAAACCAGGAAGCTCAAGAGAGGTTGGCCACAGTAGGGGGTCAAAGCATGCATGCACTCTTATCCAGATTATGTGTGACAATAGAGCAAAGTAGGAAACCTTCAAAATGCACAACAAGTCCTGAGGGGAACTTTGGCAAATGTTGGCAGTAACAAGCTTTCTGTAGTAAGAGCCTGAATATGGTGGCTCTTCTTTCCAAAATTCATGTTGTTTCCATGCTTTCCATCAAGATTGTGCTGTGCAGCTTTTCTAAGGAAGAAACTATTAATAAAAATAATAGCCATTCTTTAAAAAAAATACATTGTGTATGTACTTGAATATGCCTGTGTGTGCTCGTGTGGGATCACAGGTGTGTGACCAGGCACCTCTGAGGAGGCCAGGGGACAATTTGCAGGAGTCAGTTCTCTCCTTGTGTGACCTGAGGATCAAACTTCTGTCAGGCTTGGTATCGAGGGCCTTTTACCCACGGAGCCATCATCTCCTGGGCCTAACGACCATATTTTATAGAAGGAAGTAAACACAGTAAGGCCACATGGGATGCTGGGTTGTGAGAGCATCCGAATGGGATGCATAGGAGCACACACAATGCATCATCCTAACTCCAGAAGAAAGATGGGGTAGCTGGGAAGGACCTTAAGAAGGTCTCTGTTCTCTTCCCAAGGGTGATGGATTCCCACAGGGACTGGGAACACCCAGAGAGCAGGAGTCCCCTTTCCAGGGACAACGTCTGCTGTGTTGACTCACCGCTAGTGTCACGGGCATTATCCGTATGCAGGAAAATGGAACACACTCATTCACCAGTGAGACGTCAAGCCTACACACACGGTTTTGACAAGAAGGTTTCACAAAGGGAACGACGGACTCTCCTCCCGCCCCCAACCCTCCTCTCTCCTAATCACACAGAGAATTCCTCCTAGGAAGAGAACTGATTGGAATGAAAGAAAAAAGGGAGAAGACTACCCTTTGTTAGGAGCAAAGCCCCCCAGCTGTCCGAAGTGGTTTTTGTTTTTTAAAGCAGGGCGACCTCTTCATGTGTTAGGGACAGAGAATGTTCTCCACCCACCCCCACCCCCGCAGGCCCTCCTCCTGTGATGTGGCATGTTTGCTTTGCAGGTTTCAGGCATATTTGCTGACGTCAGCTACCCATCAAAGTTTAAAATAATAATAGTCAAAAGGAAAACAGCTCCTTTCTGCCAGGCAGTCGCGCTCTGCCAACTTCTATGTTCCTTCTGAGTTAATAAACGTCCAAGAACCACCTCCCCTACAACCCTAGGGGGAAGAAAAAAAAAGCATGATAATTTTAAAAACCACCAGGTCAGCCCATCACCAGCATAAACCATTCAGACAGGTGGCATTTGTCACACTCTAATGAGGATTTTACCTCTGCCTCCACAAGCAGGCTGTCATTAAGCTTTGTGTCTACCGAATCAAATGACTGTCTGGGGAGGGGGAGGCTCTTTTGGTCAGTTTCTTTTGGTCCCATCCTCGTTTGAAAGATGCTACAGATCCAAGTGTGAGGATGTTTTCTGCACCACAGGAGACTAAGCAACAACCACATAACGATACCAAATAAAGTCTCTCAAAAAAAAGTACCAATTAAGAAAACTCTTTTCATTTTGATTCTACTTGAACATCTGAAAACGTTCGCGCGTGTTATAATCCTACGGTGGCATCAGTGTGGGGACAGTCTGTGAAAAGGGGACATTCCAATAGTGAATTGAATGGGAGGACATGCTCCCATTGGGGACATTCAGACAGGTGATCTCCAACGGGAAGAAACAGCTACAAATCCTGAGCTCTTCTGAACTTATCTTTGCATGTCATTGTGGGAACGGTAGCCAGCCCCTCACTAGTTCAGTTGATACCAGCCTTCTGTACCTCACTGGCAACACACACACACACACACACACACACCATTGTTAATACTTCCTCTGGACAGATTAGATCCACATTCCTCAGAAAGTACTTGGCTCCACAGGGAAATGGACGAACATGCTCCTTCCACTGGCCCAACAGCTAACTACAACTGATAGGTTTAAATTGAAATACCTGGATCAATTACACCGAGTGCCCCCCCCCAGCACTCTCACCAGCAACAGGAGACAATGTCACCCTTCTATCTCCCCTGCCACGCACAGAGGGATGGCCAGCCAGGGGCAACTTAAATTCTTAACTCAGCTTCATGCACTTTCCCCATGGCTCCGCGCTATCTATGGTTAATCTATTTGTTTACCCACCGTGGCCTGTCAGATTGCTTCACTTTTTTTCCCCCTCTTTGGGGCCTTTGCTAGTAAACCCTGCTGTTTGCACGTGACGTTAATTGGCACTTGCAGTTTACTTGAGAACCAGAACCTTATCTCCAACCAAAGATCCTGAAGTTGGACCTGGGTCTGGGTAAACTTCATGAAGAACATAGCTGGTTTGTAATCACGGGGCTGTACTTAGCAGCTAAACACCACGCAGGGCTTCTTGCTTCCAAGCTGTAGCTGACACCAGAGTGTTCTTTGAAAACAGCAAAATAGGCTGCACCTCCCCTTTCTTAACTGTAATTGAATCATGAATTACAAGCCAGCACCTCTGCCTTTGCAGAAACACACCCCAAAAAGCCAGACTACATTTTTACCCTGGATTATGTATACCAGGATTTTATAACTCCAAGTGTTATGTTTCAGGGTGAAGGTGGGGAGCCTTTAACACAATGTATTTAGCAAGGAGAGGCCCAGCCTTACATCCCAGTGCAGTTTGGCCTTTGACAGAAATAAAAGGCAAATGATGTAGCAGATGGGTAATTCCCAAACCTGAAGAAATGTAAACAGCCAGGATTTTGATGCCTATGGGTTTTATCAAAGATGTTAAGCAAGGCTGAGACCAACACTAGTGCGTCCTCTTTGGCTAGTTTGAACACGTTTCCAGTCACAATTAACATTCAAGGAATTTCCTTTCCATCCAAGTGTTTTCTTTTAGCAGCACTTTATGCCACAGACCACAGTTCTAGCTGTCATCAGTCCTTCCCATGCACAGGAGTGGTAAAAATGTCCTGTAATGTTTTCCTTTCCTTTTGTTTTGAAAATGGGCTTGGACCTTGTCACTTACCTAATGTGTTAAAAAAAAAAAAAAAAAAAAAAAAACACCAGGGAGGGGCTCTCACCTCCTGACTCCTCTTCCCTCTAAAGCTTAGAAGCTTAGGGCTTCCTTGTCCAGGACCCTCCTTCACACTCATTCTCAAGACCCATCCGTGGGAACTCTGAGCTCACCCCCATGGCCTCACTTTGTGTCCCTGAGCAGGCCAAGCCAGTGCATGCTGCAAGCGTCTAAGCTTGCTCCCTACTACTTCTACACAAGGGATTCACACACAGGGGGTACCGAGTCTGAGTCTTGGCTATGCATGGAGCTCAGCCCAGTATCTGAGTCCTCATCGTTGCCCGGGCAACTCTTAGCCAGTCCCCGTGCCTGGTCTACCCACATTTCTGCACAGGTCTGAGGCAGAGGTTCGCGAGAGGGTCCGCCGGAACCCAGAGCCCCATCGTGCACCACCGTCTGCTCAAAAGTGCGCAAACTCTGGAGAAGGCCCTGAAGCTCGCGCTCCTTAATATCCCTCTGCTGCTGGCTGTAATCCAAGTCCGCCTTGACGGCCTCCAGGTCCGTGCTGAGCCTCAGCCCGATGTAAAGGCTGGTGCTGAGCTGCGTCCTGACCCGCTCCTGTTCCAGCAGCAGCTCGCTATCCGGACCGCCATCGGGCTCTAAGGACTCCTCTCGAGCCGTCAGCTCCTCATTGCGCCGCTGCATCCAGCGCTGGTTCAGTTCCTCCTGGATCTCGGCGGACAGGCGCTCTAGCAACTCCTCCTGCTGGGCGCGCTCCTCCTGCAGCCGCACCAGGTCGTCACAGCGCCTGGCCAGCTCCTCCAACGCTGCCGCCTGCGCCTCGCCGTCCAGGGGTGCCGCCGGTTCTGTCCCCTTCTCCTCTAGTGTCCCATCTTCCGGCTCCTCTTCAGGAGTTTGTCCGTCCAGGTCGATGCCGGCCCCCACTAGATAGGTATCCTGCACGTAGTTGACTCCGTGCCTCCGCATGCGGTCTAGGTGCACCTTGGCTTCGTAGCGATCTATTTCGCGGTCCAGCTCCCGGAGCCGCTGCACCTGTTGGCGAATCGTGTGGTCCTGCGACAGCACCAGATGCACCAGCGTCTCCATACGCTCTACCGACGCGCTCTCGTGGGTCCGAGTAGACGATGAGCAGGACGAGGCGGTGGACGACGACGTGGATGAACAAGGTGACGACGGCTGCTGCTGGCGCCTCCGGTTGAGCTTGGCCAGTTTGCGGAAGGCCTTTCGTACCACCCGCCGCTGCTTCTCCTGGGTCAAGGCCAGGCTGGGCCGTGCTGGGGCTCCCCGGGCCAAACAGGGGCGCTCGCGGCTGAGCACTACCCGCGCCTCGGCGCTGCGCGGCCCGGCGTTGGGCAGCGACGCTTCGCTGCGCACCAGCACGAAGCGTACATTCTCCTGCTCGTCGCCCCAAGCAGTCCAGAGGCGCAAGATCCGCGTCTTGTTGGGCAGGATGCGCTCAAAGCCGCGCCACTTCTCCACAATGCAATAGCACTGCGGAGGCCCACATAGCATGCCCGGGGGCATCGCGTCGTCGTCATCCTCGTCGTTTTCGTCCGGGGGCTCGGGCAGCTCCAACTGGCCGGAAGGATCCTCCGTCAAGCCCCGTCGCTGGCCCCGCCGCTGCCTGCAGCGCCTCCGGCAGCCGTCCTCCAAAAGCACCCGCACCACGTCCGAGCAGGTGGTGCGGCGGGAGAGGCCGGACACTAGCTTCTCCTCCTGGCAGATCCACACCGATATCTTCTTCTCCGAAGGATCCATGGCGCAACCGGGACGTAAGGAGCAAGTCCGGCTGGGTGCAATTAGGGCAGCAGGGCCAGCGCGGGCAACCTGGCAGCTCCCGAACTGCAGTAGAATCCGTGGCCCTGTCTCCGGCCTCACTAGCCTTTCTCCCGGATTGTGTACCGAAATCGGGCAGCGGCTGCTTTCGGCTCGGACGACGGACTCTCCCAAAGCAGCGCGCCGGGGCTAAGGTTCCAGCGGCTCTGGCTCTGCCCGCGGTGCCCGAGGCCTCCGGGTTTTGCTCCTCCCCACCTGGCTCCACCTCTTCCCACCCCCAGCGCCCTAAGCGCGGCTGAGAGCACCGCAGGCGGGGCGCCCAAACTCGCCCCTCCCAGCCCTGCCGCCGGGTCTGCCCCTGGCTCAGGTTACTGGCGTCCAGTTCCGAGCTTTCTCCACTCCGAACAAAGATGGACCGGGGACCTCTGTGCTACAAGGCCTGGAGCCTGCACCTCAGTAGGCATCAGCTCTGCGCCTCCCTGGGCTCAGCTATGCCTTGCCTCTAGACTTGGTTGGAAACACCTTAACCCGATGTACGTGGTCTTGTGCCCTCTGTACAATGCACTTTGCACAGGAAGGGAAACTGAGGCACCCAACAGTTTCTAGTAGAGACGTTGTAATCTACCTGACCAGTTCACATTTGTAAGCGCTGCCTCTAAACCTTCCAGTCTTCCTCAACCACAGTGGGGTCCATGATCAGATTTGCAATGGTCTAAGAGTGGTACCCAATTCCCCATAGGTCAGATCTGTAGGTCCCCACCTTGCCCCTCCACTTCTCACAGCCTTCTTGACAGAAAAGTCGGGGCCAAACCTAAGCTGATCACCAGTCCTGACTCCAAAGGGGAAACTGAGGCCATTACATGACTGTTTCTGTTGTTCCCATTGCTTCTAAATGTGGTCTGCAAGTGATGAAAATCAAGTATCAGAAGAAATTCAAAGCCACTCTATACTTAAAACCCTCTCAGTGAAAGACTTGTCCAGGAAAGCCCAGATCTGACAGCTCACGCCCCTGCCTCAAGACCTTGGATGTCTCATTATTTCTTGGAAAGTGCTTTGGTCGATTGAATGATTCCTTCCTGGAACATTTGCTGCATTCCCACTATGCTCTAAGTCCAGTGCAAGTGGTGTGATGATGAGCAAGCCTCCTGGCCTGCCAGCAGTTCACCATAGCTCAAGAGACATTTCCAATACCAGGCAAACACAATACCTTGTGTTTCTGACCAGGGAAGTCACCACGTAGTAAGAGATCATGCCTGGATGCTGCTCGGCAGCCTGCCATCTGGGAGAGTCTGCAAAGGCTTCCTTCCCATCAAGGGTACCATCTGAGGCAAGACAAAAAAGAACCATTTGCAACTGCCAAAGGACTAAGAGATGGGGTACATCACAGGCAGAGGAATCAGATGTTCAAACTCAAAAGAACCAAGAGAGCACAGCTGTCACCGGGCCACACGGAGTTACATGAAGAAGAATCTGCCAAGGATAAGCTAAAAGGACCAGGTCAGGAAGGGTCCTTAATTCCATGCCTACATTTTCAAATGTATCCGAAGCAGAATCAGACACTGGATGCTTTTACCTTAGGGAAAATATGCAATATCTCTGAATCTTATCTGTAAAGTGGTGATAATTTAGGAAGTAACTGCTGTAAGGATCCAATGTCAGGTCTGGGAAGTGAATAGCAGAAGTTTTTATTGAAAGGTTAGAAAGCTGGGAGATATGAGTTTTTCATTGCTATAAAAATGGATTGCTATGAAGTTAGTAGCTGAGAGCAGCACCCACATATGATTGCACTCTTCTGAGGTCTCAGGTTGTACTTGTCTTGACTGTACAGGGGCCCAGGCTAAAGGCTGGGTGTTTCTGCTGGTAGAGTTTGGGATGGAGAGGGACGCCACTTCAAACCCATTCGGGTGTGTTTCCAGAAACTACTTCCTTTCCGTTGCGGCACTGAAGTCCCCATCTTCTTGGTGACCTTCATCAGAACCTCTCTCAGCCTCTTATAGAGTCTTCCCATGTGTAAGTGTCTGCCCCCATTTAAAGCAGTAATGGCAGGTCAGAACCACCCAGTCCTCTTGGCATCTAATCATCCTTTGCTAACAGTGAGAGAAAAATCTGCTTGCAAAAGGCTGGCTTCATCAGGCAGACCCACCTGGAGAAACTATATTAAGGTCGACTGATTAGTCACTGCGCTGGCTAGATTTATGTCAACTTGACACAGGATAAAGTCATCAGAGAGGAGGGAGCCTCAATTGAGAAAATGTCTCCATAAGATTGGACTGTACGAGGCTTGTAGGGCATTTTCATAATTTTTGATTGATGGGGGGAGGGCCCAGCCCATTGTGGGTGGGGCCATTCCTCTGCAGGTGGTCCAGTGTTCTATAAGAAACCTGGCTGAGCAGACAGACCACAGAAAGTAGACAAGCAGCACTCCTCCATGGCCTCTGCATCAGCTCCCCGCTCCATATTCCTGCCTGGCTTGAGTTCCTGGCCTCAATGTTTCTGATGGTGAGCTTAATATGGAACTGTGAGTGAAATAAACCCTTTTCTTCCCAAGTTGCTTTTGCCATGGTTTTTCATCACAGTTAAGAAACCTTAAAATAGTCACCATAACTATATCTACACACTTGGATTGTGTGATGTCACAGTCACCAGAGCAATGATCAGAGTGGAGAAAGTAAAGAACCATGAGCATCTTGAGACACTTCCAACTGTGGGGCTTAATCACATAGCCAGACCTTCAACCACAGGGCCAGGAGAAGTGGAGTGGCAAGATAGATGGCCCTTAAAAGAATGTCCCACTCAACCCAGTGGTGGTGATGCACACCTTTAATCCAAGAGTTCGGGAGGCAGAGGCAGATGGATCTCTGTGAGTTCAAGGCCAGACTGGTCAACAGAACAAGTTCCAGGACAGAGAAACCCTGTCCCCCCCCCCAAAAAAAAAAACCCACTCATGAAAAGAAGAGATGGTGGGCTTTGTTGCCTCTAGAAAAAGAAAGACATTTGTGCATAGTCATATAGCCGTATTTTTAAGTGTGGATTCTAAAGGTCATGCCAACTGCATTTGCATTGAGGATAACTCCCCTGTCCTTTCACTCAGCACTAGTGAGTATCTACTCACTAAGTAATGCTCCAACTCACTAAGTGGGCAAGCAGGCAATGGTTCTAGAAGCAGCAGACTCCAGCTGAGTACCTTCTAACTCAGTCTCATTCTGATGCTGTCTCTTTGAAGAGCTCAGTCCCTAAGACTACGCCCTACCCCACCTCAAACAGCAGCCACAAGCTCAGGCTTGAACTGAGGGTCAGATGGAGGGGCGCAAGGCAAGATGGAGGAGAAGTGGAGTGCTTCTGTGTTGTTCTCCAGGGACCTCCATTTATTCAGCTGTCCAAAGTTCTCCAACCTGATCATTTGGGGAAGTCCTGTCATTAGATAGGTGTGATGGATGAAGGCATTGGGCTCTGATGGCCAACTTAAACTTTGACTTTTCCCTCCCAGGAGGCTGAGGAACGGGAATTAAGACTGCAGTCCTCTGAGTCTGAGACCCACCCAGAATCCATTCTAGAGGCTTCCCAAAGCATCATCTCTCATGTGCTTGCAAGGGCTCCTGAAAAACAAAAGCTCATCTGTCACTGTCTTCACTCTGGAGCCACCAACAAGAACCAAGGACAAAAGACCAAATGTCTGCCCCCAAAAATGCTCTTTTTGCTCTAAATCATTTAGGAAATTACAAGACTACAATGGCTCAAAGCCAGGAGCTGGTAAGCAAGAAGTATATGCAGTCATGAACTATGCATAATGACATTCCTGCCAAGGACAGACCACATATAGGGTAGTGGTCCCATAAGAGCAGAATGGGGAGCTCAAAGATTCCTGTTGCCTAGAGATGCTGTAGCCATCCTCATATCACCACACACTATGTGGGTCACATGTCGATGTAAATGAGTCTGCCATGCTGCCAGCGCTATAAAAGCAAACTACATACAGTTACTACTCGATAATGGAAATTAAGAACTGTGTTTGCTTTGCATTTGTGGTTTGTGTTCTTAGTATACTGCACTCTTGATTGTTATTTTAGAGTGAACTTGTACTTACAAAAACACAGCTGGCTACAGAACAGCACACTGCCCTGTGCAGGCAGCAGCTCAGACAGCTGTTCACCATATCAGTCCACTGCAAGGCTTTCATCCATGTTTGTTATTTTTTATCTGACCCTAGCAGCAGCCATAGGTGTGTGTGAGTGTGTGTGTGTGTGTATCTGCGTGTGTCATCAGCTATACCATCTAGGTTTATGTGAGTATGCTCTGCAATGTTTGCCCAATGACAGACTTACGTGCTACCACATTTCTCAGAAGATACCCCTTCATCCTGTTGTTCAGCAATGTAAAACCATATGCCATATGGACTGGAGAGATGACTTGGTACTACTTACTACTCTAGCCCAGAGCCAGAGTTTGGTCCCCAGCACCCACATAGTGACTCAAAACTTCTCAAACTCCAGTTTCAGGAAGTCTGACCATAATAGCACAAAAGCCAGAAGTTTTGTAAGCCTCTATATTCTGATCTGGGTAAAGGACGAGAAGAACATTATAGAGCTGGCATTGTGTGGAATAAAGCAATATACAGTATATAAAATACCTATGTCCGAGTTAATCACTATCAACCTCACTGGGTTTGGAATCACCTAAAAGTACCTCTTACATATCTGTGAGGGTGCTGCCAGTGAGTAACTGAGGAGGAAAGACCCAACCGGCTATGAGCGTCATCATCCCACGGGCTAGGGTCCCAAAGTAAAAGGCACCTAACAAGCACTAAATAAAGCACAGCACCCAGAGGTGCAGAACGGCAATTGCTGTGCTTGTAGCAAATTAATAGAGAGCATGGGAATGGAGAGCCAGCCGCTAAGGGATGACTCCACAGACAAGAAGTCGCCCCTAGCTCTGAAGGTTTACAGCAATCGAATCTGGGAGATTTATTTGTCTAGGCAACAATGAATCTCCAACATGCATTGGCCCGTGCAAAATGCCAGTTTGAGAAGGATTCATCTGAGAGGATCTTGCTTATATTTTAAAGGACATACATAGAACACATATGCATACACATAAAATTCCTCTCTGTGTTTTTCAGGAGTCCAACACCTGTACAGGCATGTATAGAAAATGGTCCTAATGAAGACTCAGCTCAAAGCAATGACTCCTTGCAGAGGGAGTGTTAAGTTTAGCCTACATCATAATGATTTTTATATGGATTTAGTCATCTATTAACTATTCAGCCACAGTGGATTGTTTGTTTGTTTGTTTGATTGATTGATTGATTGATTGATTGATTAGGGAAATTAAGACAGGCTCTTACTCTATTGTCCAAGATGGCCTTGAACTCAAGGTGAGCCTCCTGCCTCAGCCTCCCAAGTGTTGGTATTACTGGCATGTGCCACCATAGATATCCCTGTAATGTATACCTTTCAAAAGTGAAGATGCTAGACTTGGGATCACTACCAACTGTCAGTTCTTCTTTATGCCTCTCCGTCACCTGCCTGTGTCTCCATTCTGTGGCCAAAACCACTACTCAGCCGTGTCTGCTCCCTGCCCCTGCAGGGCATTATGTAGCTTCTGACTTTATACCAATGCTTGTGAGAATAGCGATGCCTCTAGCACAGGAATTGAAGGCACCATGAGTCCCACAGTGTGTGCTTTACACAGCTCTGCTCCCTCCCCCCTCTCTGGGGATACTTTCCAAATACATCTCAGCTCTCAGAGAGGTGGCAGAGCCCTTTGCTAAGTTCCCACGTTGGCTCTCAAAGGTGGCACGTCATTTGAGCCTGTGGGAGTTTTTTCAGTCTTTTACCTTCCTAAGACCTATGAGAGGTAAGGCCCAACTCTCTCACCATGAGAAAACTGGGGCCAGAGAGGAGGGATTGGCGAGTTTCCCAGCTCCCACAGCTCTGAGGAAGTTGGCACTTCTCAGGAACTTTCTACCTTCCCATTCTGTCAGTCAAGGTTCACAGCAGCCCGGAACACCCCAAAACAGGAACTTCCGACCTTAATTATGTTCAACCACACAAAAACGTGACTGGATTTTATTGACTGAATAGGTTTCTTGTAATGATTAGCTCCAGAAAATAATTTGGCAAACCGTGTTTGCAGAAACTTGTGTCTCCTCTCAGGCGTGGTGGAGGAAGCTGAGCACCACCACTCTTACGCACCCTACAAACAACCTTTATCGGACTTGGCTGAGCCCAGGACTGGAGCAGAAGTTCTGGGTTATTTTTCCTGGGACGTATGGCTTCTTAAAGTAAGGGGAAGCCTGGCATGGTGCTTCTTAAACTGTAGTTTGCTGGGCTCTATTAGTGGAAATCCCTGTCTGTAAAGCCAGGAATCTATCTTCTCTAGTGGTTATTTTCTTTATAAAGTCAAGATTAATTTTAAAATTTATTATTATTATTACTATTATTATTATTATTATTTGTTTTTTTCGAGACAGGGTTTCTCTGTATAGCCCTGACTGTCCTGGAACTCATCTTGTAGACTAGGCTGGCCTCAAACTCAGAAATCCACCTGTCTCTGCCTCCCAAGTGCTCGGATTAAAGGCGTGCGCCACCTTTTAAAGACTTTAAAATTTATTATTATCATTATTATTAAGGTGTGCTTGTATGAGAGGGGGGCACATATGTACCACAGCACACACAGAGGAAGTTTAGGAAATCTGTTCTTGCCTTCTACAGTGGGTTCTAGGGGCCGAACTCAGGGAGGCAGCCTTGCATGCTTTTGCCTAATGAGCCACCATCTGGCCTTCCCTGATGACTCTTACGTATATTCAACTTTGACACGGCTGTATGGGGATCTAAGAACTCTTCATGAGAATGCACTTTGGCTATTCTGCTCCCACAGAGGACAATGATATACATCTGTACACAAGAAAATGGCAGGAGCACATGACAGGTTAGAAATGATACCTCAGGCGGGAAGGAGAAAGCAGGATGGGAGGTACTGTTCTCCCATTCTCTGCTTGAGACTGGTGGGTGGTTGGTGGGAGCCTGGGCTACATGGCTATGAGAATATAGCAACGCTTAGGTAAGGGACTCTAAAGCCATAGACACTCCGGGTATGGGAAAGACATTCTATAAATGAGTAAGCATGCTTAGTCTTTGTCCCAAGCAAAGGAGCCTGGCATCTGAGAGACCTCCTGGGAATTTACAGTACCTACAGAATGGAGCTGTCACCTATTCAAGGCTGATGACATCAACCCTGAGGACTATGTCAAAGGGGTTTTGTCTGATTAATTTTCATTATCTGTTGTTACTCAGTAATGAAAGGTGATACTATTAATGAGTGTGTGAACGAGACAGTGTCTTCAATGCCATAGCTGAACCATTCCCAGGGTAGAATAGCCCTGACCCAAAGAGTGCCCTTTCTTCATTGAAGGGAACACTACTCTTTCTCTCCAAGTGTCCCCAACACAAACTTACTGTGTGTCTGCTGCTCACTTCTCACAACACAGTATGAGGCCTGTGCTTGAGTTTCTGCTATTCTGTGTGTGCAGAATGCTAGCTTTCTTTCCGAGGTGCAGTTGATCGAGTTGAGAGGCGTTTCAATACCATATTGATTGGCTTGGAAATGTGGTTCTTTTAGGAGCTGGTACTAACTGTGAGGACTCGGGAGTCCATTTAAGGAATATTGTGTTGAAGAAAGTAAATCGGACTGAGCAGAACTTTGGATGCAAATTACCCTTAAATGCTGAAACCATCATCACAAGATGTTCTGATTTTCTCCACTGAGGAAGACTTGGAGCTATTTTTCAATTGTCATCACATCCATCCGGCTAGAAGAGGAAGGAGGCTGTGGGCCCGATAAGGGAACTAGGTTACATCTGGCATCCTGGAGTTCTTGTCCCTGCCCACTGAAGAAGCTTCTCTTTGTTTCATTCCTGAAGTGCAGCATTGTTTTCTTGGGCCATGCTCTGGGTTAAACCTGGGTTAGACTATGGATCTCTTACACTTGATCCCGTGATTGGGAGACCCACAGAAATGCAAGCCCAGGACACAATCAGACCCCTATTAGCCAGAACCTCTACGAGTAACACAGAGTTACTTGATCTCACAAAAGTCTTGTGCAGTGGCTTTCTCTTCTGTGGCAGTTAAATTTCAAGATGAGATCAGATGGATTTATCAGCCTGTGGGTGTTTGCTGCTTTAGAATACACTTTTTAAGAATTTTGCAAAAAACTATGCATGCAATAAAATCGACTTTCTCCATGGGATGTAACAATATTCCCTGAGTAGGTACATACCCCGAAGGTTTGAGAGCAGGACCTCAGAAATGTTCACAACTCCTGTGTCATCATCCACAGTATCAAAAGTAGAAGCAACTGTGGGGTCCATTGATATAGTGATGAATAAATACGATGTGATATATACACATGACTTATTATAAGGTTTAGGAACCTTGAGAACATAATGTTAAGCAAAGCAAGGCAATTACAGAAAAGACAGACTATTCTAACTCTACTTATACAAGGTGCCCAGAAAGATCAGGGGCATAGAGCCAGAGACTCCAATGGTGTCGTAGGGTAGAGGGAGGAAATGGGGGGCTCTCTCTCATATAGCTTCACTATGGCAGGATGAGTCTGATGAAAGTGATGACTACACAAGATGTATGCGTACTCAATGCCACTGAATTTCACATTTAAAACCAGTTATGATGCTCTGGTGGTTTGAATGAGACATCTACCCTAACACTGGGCACTTGAATACCTTGTTTCCTGTTGGTGGTACTGTCTGGGGAGGCTGAGGAAGCCTGACCTCTTTGGAGGAAGTATGTCACTGGAGGCAGGCTTTGAGAGTTGAAAGACTCAGTGTTTCCACCTCATCTCCTCTGCTTCATGCTTACGGTTCAAGAGCCTCCAGCCTCTGTTCTCATGGTGATGTCTGCTTCATTCTACCATTGTGGTCTTTTAGCCCTTTGGAAGTGTATGTCAAGTAATAAGACCTTCCTCTACAAGTTGCTTTGCTCATAGTCTCATATCACCGAAATAGGACAGTAACTGACACAGAAGCTAAATGTTAACTTATGTGTATTTTATTACTTTCGAAAATAATGACAAAGGGCTGAGGGGTAGCTTAGCAATTAGGAATACTTAACTGCTCTTGAAATTGACATGGGTTCGGTTCCCAGAGCCCACACTGGGTGGTTCACAACCACCTATAACTCTGGTTCTAGGTGTCCTCAGGTACCTGGAGCACATAACACACACACACACACACACACACACACACACACACACAATCTTTAAAAGAAAAAAATATTTTGTGATGTTTTGCCTGAATGTATGAATGAATGTTTTGCCTGAATGTATGTCTATACAACTTGCTTGTAGTATACAAAAGCCAGAAGATGGAGTCAGGTTCCCTGGAATGGAGTTATGTGATACTTGTGAGCTGTCATGTGGGTACTGGGTCCTCTGCATGAGGAGCCAGTGCTGTTACCTCATGAAGCATCTCTCCAGCCCCAAATATAATAGTTTGTAAATATTTTGTGCCATGTTCCTTATTAAAGAGACTTCAACTTTCTCAAGGATGTGTAAAATACTTTTTACCTGACTTTCAAAGTAAGTATACCGCTTCGTTGACACTCCTCCCCCTTTTGGAACTTTTCCAAATTCCTGGCCACTACTCATTTGAGTCAAATATTAGTCTTCCTTCTCCCTTTCCCCCCCTCCCCCAGCTCTGGGTATGAGTGAAGGTTGTTAGTCATCAGTGCTGTTTGTGGCTTTGTTGCTCTGGTCTTCATTAGAAACTCAAGTAGGCATGTGCACACATTGTTAAGCTTGATAAATGATGGCTGGGTACCAATAACTCTGCACTAAGGAACCTGTGTGTCTTTATGTTAACAAAACATATTTTTATTCTTACTAAGATTGACGTTCCTTCCTTGAATCAACAGCACGCAGCCTGCTGAAAGTGCCTAGAAAGCGTGGCCAGGAACACACACCATCCCAGCAGGCATTTGCTGATTAAGCAATAGTGAAAAATAGAGTCAGGTGGATTCAAAGGCTCTTCATTCCTGCACCCGGAGCACCAGGTTTCTAAGCCAGTTTTCTGTCTTGGGAGTGACAGGAACCAGAGCTAAGCCTTCATTTCTAAGTCAGGAGTGAGACTACACTTGGGTGTTTGTACAGTCCAAGTTGTTTAACAACGAGGTGGCTTCTGAGAACCTCCTTGGGTGATGTCACCATTGCAGGAAGTATACCTGCACTGACCCTGAGTGGCATGGGCCAGTCATTGAGTGTGGCCTCTTGCAATCAACAAGCAGAGCAAACACAGGTACATGGAGTGGCTTCACTTTGGGGTTCAGAGGGCACCTCTGGTGGATTCTAGGTTCTTATTCCCAGAACAAGATATTGAGCAGAGAAACCTTAGCTGCAGCAGAAACAGGGACAGTTTATTAAGAAAAGCTACACTTTCCAGGGAGGAAGCAGGCTAGAGCACAGTGAGAGTTTAGTAGTTCAGACGACATATATGTGTATACATATATGTATATGTATACATATGTGTGTATATATAATAGATAGATATACTATAGTATATATATTATGTATCTATATAGATAGATATAGATATACTTTCCCACGCATGCTATGATGTGATACATGTAGCCCAGCTTGCATCTTCATGTGTCATATGTCTCATTAGCATTTTTATCTCCACTCAGGGTGAGCATTTTGGCATTATAATGAGTCACAACTCACCTTCAGACATATGAGCTGTGGTAAGAGCAATCACTGTGTATTTTTTCCTACCATTTAACTCTCATGGCTGCACCACGGAAAGCAGGGAGAAGCTCCCGGTCCATCAATAAAGAATGAGTTGCAAAGTCCGGGTTTCAAATCCTGGTGTTAGTCTGGGTGCAACAGTGCAATGGCAGAGCTCTTCCCTAGTATGCATGAGGTCCTGGGTTCAATCCCCAGTACTATAGACAAAACAAAACA
Organism: Mus pahari; assembly: GCF_900095145.1. NCBI lineage: Eukaryota > Metazoa > Chordata > Mammalia > Rodentia > Muridae > Mus > Mus pahari. Next base: position 82,749,873 of record NC_034590.1, on the reverse strand, counting down.
GAGCAACCAAAATTTTAGTGCAGTGCCAAAACTTAGGTTCATTACTTTACAGATGTCACAAATGATGAAGGTCTCCTAGATCTAGGAGTGAGAAGCTTAGGGCTTCCTCCAAGTGAGACAGAAAGACAGAGAGAGGAACTATCTCCCAAGCCACACGCACACGCACACACACACACACACACACACACACACACACACACACACACCCCTAGAGACTTCCTAGGAAAGAATGGTGTACCAGAGAAGCTCATCAACTGGAATCTGTTGGGGGAAAGGATGCATTTGTATTTGTAGTTTAGCTGTGGGAAAACCGGAAATTGTCGTTGTCTACCTGAAGGTAAATCAGAGCAGCTGACAGCTCCAGTCCAGAAGTAGATTTCTACGTTCGGAGGCCCCCACAGCCTTCCCTAGATCAGTGCTGACACTTAAATCGCAGATGCACACTCTGCAGTCACTTGTTTAGAGAACCCACTCGCATGGCCCCACCTAGGCTGCGCAGCGTGCCTAATGTGGCTTCTGAATGTGCAGGATCAACTGGGCGCTTCCTTATCGGGAGAGCCAGAGATGTCAATAGGCTCAAGTGACAGGTAAGGGAAGTGGGACTTTAACGATGCTCCTCTTAGCCCTGTGACAGGTCACACTGTAGGTTCCATGGTGATGTGTCTGCAAGGATGGTGGTCCTTATAGATATTCAGAGGGAGAAGACTGGTCACCAAAAACATTCCATTTAGAGTGAACAAGGCCGATGCGGTCGCTCAGTGGGTAAAAGCACTCGCCCCAAAGCATGATGATCTGAGTGCAAGTCCTGGAACCCAGAAAGGTGAAAGGAGAGAACTGTTTCCACAAACAAATCCTTGGACCCACACATGCACACTTTGGAATGTGCATGCCCATATATGTGCACATGTATGATGATAATAAATGGCTCAGAGGGTGAAGGCACCCGCCACAAAGCCCAATAGCCTGACTTTATTCCTGGAGTGCACATGGTGGGAGGAACTGACTTCCATAAGTTGTCCTCTGACCTGCACACTTGTGTTCTGTGGCACTCACACATATCCATACACAAATTAATCTAGTTTAAATTTCTTTGTGTGGCACACACACACACACACATATACAAATAAATTAATCTAGTTTAAATTTCTTTTTAAACCAATGGATGATTTAAATAAACAAGGCAGTATAAATTAGGATAAAGCACAGGTTCAGAAACCCTGGGCCCTATTTGCTTTATTCCCTCCTCTAATGACCGTCTACTCCATTCAGTGTCTGGGGAGTCATCTGTGGTTGAAGAAGGCAAAAAGGTTGACCTAGAGGCTAATTAGAGATGCATGTCTTAAGGCTAGAGGAAGCCAGCGTGTAAATGATGAGGTTGCCCAGAGATATGGCCATCTGTCTGAGGGGTGCTGAGGGGTCTTGGAGACAAAGCAGGTAGAATTCACCACTGGGGCAGATGGTAAGGAAAAGGGACCATGGCCATGAAGACTAACAGTAGATTTGAAGACAGACTTTGAAGTGCACACACTAAATCTAGCAGCTCTGGCAGACAGCTAAGTGTGGCCTTCAGATAGTGCCACTGTGCTCCTACCTGATGTCTCAGAATCTGGGTGCCTGACACTGGAGAGTAGGTCACACTGGGGGACCATGATAGAGCACAGAGCACCAGGCAAGCATCAGGAATCCTGTCTGTCACCTGTGATTCACGCTACTCTGCCATCCTGGGAAAGTTGTTCTCCGATCTGCTGGTTGGGGAGATTGTGGGACTTTTAGGAGGTGCAGCTTGGTGGGGCAGGTAGTCACTGGGGGCAGCCCTAGTTCTCATCCTATGCTGTGTTCTCCGGTCTTGCTAGCATGTGAAGAACCCTATCATGTGCTCCCCCATCACGAACTGAGCCCACCCCTTTGCCATGGTGAACTGAAATTGCTCTGAAAAAAAACGTGAGCCAAAATCAATACATACTGATGAAGCATCCCACGGGAGCATCCCGCTGAAGGGTCCCGCTGAAGGGCCCACTGAAGGGTCCCGCTGAAGGGCCCGCTGAAGGATCCTGCTGAAGGGGCACACTGAAGGGCCCACAGAAGTGGATCTGTTGGATATTTTGTCACAATGGTGAGAGAAGTGAATTAGTAAGCCTGCCAGTTGCTCAATTTCTTGACCTTGCGAAGGCAAGGCAAGATCGAAAGAGTAGTCTAAAGAAAGAAAAAAAAAATAGGCATGGGTTATTTGCACTTTAGGAGACATTAACAAGGTTCTATGCCAAGAGTTTGCAAAGTACTCTCAAGGTGTTTCATTCTAGAGAGAACAGTTAAATCGAAGGAGAAATGATGACTGAATGAACATGTAAGTCAGAAGCAATCTACCACCATCACCCTTGTCACACGAACATCTTCAAAATCATAAGAGGACGATATAACACTGGACAGTTTACAAGGTACTTACACAACATCACCACCACCACCACCACCACCACGACCACATAGTAGTTTATAGTAAAAAAGAGATTTTTAAAGATTTTTCTACATGCCACTGTAGGAGAGGGTGCTGGATAAAGGTATACATGGCAGTTTATGGGGACGGAGGATGAGAAGGGCCGTGTCCCTGGACCTCTGTGTCTCACAAAGAGCTTTTCTTTTTCTGTCCCTGCTCCACTGCAGTATTTGGAGCACACAAGGCTGCTTCTTTGCTGATGTCTTTCCACCTCAGTTAGCCGGCAGTCATGTTGTCCTTTCTCTCTGAGGAAAATCCTTGCCTGGAAGTCAGAAGTGCTGAGGCCCATGCTTAGCTCTGCCATTTAATTACTAGATTCATCCCACACAGTCCTCACTTTCCTGACCCAGAGCAGAGAAGCGGAAACAACCCCTGTCTACCTCTGTAGGTCTGTCTATGTGGGCCTCAGACACAATAAACGGTTTTTTGTTTGTTTGTTTGTTTGTTTTAAAAAAAAAAGAGCAAGAAATGTTCCAAAGCTCAATTCAGAAGTCTCTGAAAGGGAGTACACAGCCCTATTCGGGAGCACAGAGGAACCAGGAATCTGCTTTCACTGCCTCAGAACAAATCAGTGCGATGGGTGCTGACCTCATGATGTCCCCCCTGGACCATACTCCCTGGTCACACAAACCTCTGGGTTCACTGGTTCTGAGCTGAGGCCTGGGGTTTCCATAGCACATGGGTTCTGAGCCAACCATTCATCCCCAGACGATGTTTTTTTCCATGAGCTGACTCTTGGTCTCTCACCCATGTCTGCCTGTGTCTCATTTAAGGTAGGTGTTGCATCCAGGGATATTAAATGCTTTTGCTACTGATCTATAGTCATACGCAGAAAGAGAAAGCAGAAGCTCAGAGAGAGGAAACATTGTGCATCATAAAGACCAGTAGTAGGGGATGGGAGATGGCTCTGTGGCTCAGAGCAGCTTGGTCTTCTTCCAAGGGACCTGAGTTTGGTTCCCAGTACCCATGTCAGGCCACTTACAATCTCCCGAACCCCCAGATTCAGGGGGGAATCTAATGCCTCTGGCCTCCTTGACCACCTACACTCATGTGCACATATTCCCACATAGGCACCCACACATACACATAATTAAAAATAATTTTAAAATGTTATTAAAGCGTTGGGATGTTAATGCTTTTTTGAAAAAGATGAGTGTTGGGTGAGTTTGTGGGGTGTCCTCTGATTCTATCTTGACTGCCTTCTTTGTCCTTCCCCTGAACTATATGACCCTCTCTTTTAAAGTGTCTTCTGCATCCTGCCACTCGAGAGTCAGCGTCTTCATGGCATTGTCTCCAGCCTGATGTCCCGAAAAGCTGCTCCTCTCTACTGTGGCGTCTGAACTGCTGCTTCTTGGAGGATTCCAAGCTGAGTCTGGAGTTCGTGTTTGTAATTCCAGAAGTCATGTGGCAGAGGCAGGAAGATTGCTAGTTGGAACCCAGCTAGGGATACATGAGACCCTGTCAAAAAATAAAGGTAAAAAGGAAGGAAGGAAAGAAGGAAGGGAGGGGGGAGGGAGGGGAGGAGGGTGGGAGTTTCCCACCTGGGTCTTGAAAAATGAGTGGAAGCTCTCGCCTGGAGAAACGGAAGGGCACAGCCCATACAACCAAGGAAGCTGCAGCTCAGCATTTGGTCTCCTTGAAATAACAGCAAAGAGCTATGCAAAGAACATGCTTAGGAAACAGAAGAGGTGCTGAAGGACCACTGTGTGGGACATTGTTCACGTCATCTAAGACGCTGGTACCCTATACTGTATGCAATGAGGAGTTAGCCCATGACCAATAACTATGATGGACCAAAGCCATGAAAAGATAGATTTTTAATTTTATTTAACTTTTATTAATTCCTTGAGAATTTCATACATTCATACAATGTGTACTTGTATCATATTCACTCAAGGGTAGATTTTTTTTATCCCAATCTGGTATTTTTACTGATTATTTCAGAATTTCGCACACACACACCAAGTCAATCACACTCGATTCCCAGCCTTCCCATGCCCACTCTCCCTCCCTCATGACCTCCCTCTTGAAAAGAAAAAGAAAAAACAATCAAGAAAAACAAAGTCCACTTTGTGTTCTCCACATGCTCACTGGAGCATGGTCAATCTCCCAGCTGTCAGTCCCCTAAGGAAAACTGAGTCCTTCCCCACCCTCGCCCCTGCCAGGAGCCATCCATTGTGGAGAGCTGCACTACAGCATCTGTATCACAATGTCTAAGGGTTCTTTTTGATGGCTTCCTGTTTACACTGTTACTTTTGGGATGGGGTGGACTGGAGGTAGGGATTGTAACCGAAGCCTTCTGTGTCCCCTTTTCTCAACTGTGCATCTGCAGTCATTGCTACCACTGCAAGAGGAGCTTCCTTGCCCTTTACATGCAGTGGGAGCACAGATCACGGGCTTCTACATGATTTCTGCTAACAGAATGAAGCACGAACATTTATATAGCCTCCAACATCAGTACATGTCCAGGACCTCCACGTGGTCTCCAGTGGCAGCACACCCAGCAAACATCAACATGACCCTCTGCCAAAGCGCAGGCCACAGACCAGTCTATAAGTATGGACCACAGAGGTCTTTCAGGAAGGAAATGGGCCATTCTTCATCTCAAGCATCCTGTTGTTCCATGCTGCCTCACACCACCACGCTGCCTCACACCACCACGCTGCCTCACACCATCCTGCTGACCCTACTGAGTAACCACCTGTTCCTTCATCAGCCGCAGCCTCCTCCAACACCTGTTACAACTGCACACACACGGCTCTGCTCCTCCACTTTTCCCGCCATCACACATTCATGTGTCCTAGTGGCATTGGAAGCTGTAGTGTGTCTTACAGCATACCTTTTTGCTCAAACAGCTTTACTTGCAGTTACACAAGTCATTGGTCTGGGTAAAGGCTTCTGGCTTCTGGCACACCATCAACATTGGACCCTCACAAAGACCTGCCATTGACCAGAGTCCTGGAGATCCTGCAGCTTTGGTTCTGCAGAACTGGCTCCTTCCTGTGCTTCAGCAGTTTATAGATTAAGTAGATCTGAGGTGAGCCAACTCAAATCCCTGGATCTGGGCCTGGGTAGTGTCTGAGCTGGTCAGCCCTGGGCCCACAGGGTTCATAACCAACCTTCTAGATTTTCTTTCTTTCCTCTCTTTCTTTCTTTTCTCTCTTTTCTCTTTCTTTCTTTCTTTCTTTCTTTCTTTCTTCTTTCTTTCTCACAAATACATGAGTTAGGGACGCAACCCCTAAACCCTGCTGTGATATAGCCTAGAAAGCAAAGAATTTAAATGATTATTGTTTAAGATATAGTAAGAATTTATTTAAACCTCAATAATAGGTAACAATAATTTTGTAATATAAATACTAAATAAAATGTATAGATAGATACACATATACATGAACATGAATTTTCATTTTCCATTTGAGAGCCCCAAAACTAACATTCTAGACCATGAATACATTTGAGTTACATGTGGGGCTGAGTCTATAACTCAAAAATACATGAGTTAGGGACTCAGCCCCTAAGCAAGCTGCCCAGTGGTACCAATCACCCTGGCTCTGAACTGCAACAGGATGCTTGAGATGAAGAATGGCCCATTTCCTTCCTGAAAGACCTCTGTGGTCCATACTTATAGAGGCTGTGCAGTCTGTGGCCTGCGCTTTGGCAGAGGGTCATGTGATGTCTGCTGGGTGTGCTGCCACTGGAAGCCAAGTGGAGGTCCCTGATTTCTTTTCTTTTCTTTCTTCTTTCTTTCTCTTCTTTCTCTTTCTCTTTCTTTCTTTCTTTCTTTCTTTCTTTCTTTCTTTCTTTCTTTCTTTCTTTCTTTTTCTCTCTCTTTCTCTCTCTCTTTCTTTCCTTCCTTCTTTCTCTTCCTTTCTTCCTTTCTTCTTTCCTTCCTTCCTTCCTTTCTTTCTTAAGATGTAAGAAACTGGGCAGGATGGTACACATCGCTATTACCACTACTTGTTATTTGAAGGCAGGAGAATAAGGAGTTCAAGGTCATCCTTAGCTACATAGTGAGTTCAAAGCCAGCCTGGGTAACCTGAGACTCTATCTCAGCTTTTTCTTTACTTAAAAATTATTAAATGGTATAAGGTCCTGGAGATGGAAGCCCACCAGAAGTCTATTATACTAGTGAGAGAAGCTGAGAGGGTGGGTCTAGGAAAGGAGGAGGGGGAAGGGGCGAGATAGAACCAAACCAACAGAAAACAAAACAAAACCTGGTTCAAGATAAAAGAGAAAGGAGGATAAGAGGAAAGGAGGGGACAGAGAGAGCCGTGGAACAAGAGACCCCGATTTGCTGGTATTTTAGTATTAAGACATAGGACAAGTCCTGGAATTAGCACATCCAAAGAATCTACTTCTTGCCTTTTCTGCACAGGGAGAAAACCTAAGCTCTCCTCTCTAAGCCTGCACCTATAAAAGATGTTTGCTTGAGGACGGTCTGGAGAACTGTGGTCTGTCGAGACCAGGAGGAGAGGGAGGGAGACAGCTCAGTCTCCAGGAAACAGGTAGAGGCTGCCTTAGGTCTCCGTCGGCAGTGGTGCTCAGGACTAGGGACAGGATGCTCTCAACTCCCTGGGCTCCAGCAGGACACTGGAGGAAACCCCATCTGCCACCAGCATAACTTCACAGAGTCCTCTTCACTCAAAGGCTTTTATGTGGTCTCAAGTTCCTTTGTCTATACCTCCGGACAAAGCCGGCTGCGGAAGGGATGCTGGTTTTATTGGTGACTGCTTCATCTTGGCCTTGATCATGACCCAAGCTCTGTTTATGTTTCTAAAAGACCACATGTAGAGAAACCGTTTTTTGAATCAAATAAACAAGGAGACAGAAATGTGTCCATGAATGAGCAGAAAAAAAAATGTCAAAACTTAGAGGAAGAACATGTGTGTGTCCATGTAAATATGAGCTCTCTCAAAGAGGTAAACAGCAGAAATCACAAATTTGGCAAATATGTTCTTGGACCTTTGAGATAGCCCACTGGATAAAGGTGCTTACTGACAAACCTGATTACCTAAGTTCAGACCCACCCAGTGGAGGGAGAAAACCTGATTCCTGAAGGTTGACCTCTGACTAACACACACACACACACACACACACACACAAATAAATATAAGAAAACATTTATACATGCCACACAAACTTAAGAAAACAATTTTTTAAGGTCTGGAGAGATAGCTCAGTGGTGAAGACTACTCTCCCAGAAGAACTGAATTCGGTTCCCGGAACCCACGACAGACAGCTCACAACCACCCGTAACTCCAGCTCCAGAGGACCTAACAACCTCTTCTGACCTCTGCAGGCACCTGTATATCCACACACAGGCACACACACATAATTTAAAAAATAATACATCTAGAAGATAAGGTATTCTCTCCCATCTTTTGATGGCCATGGCTCACAGAGCTTCTTTGACTGAAAGCATTGACCCCTCCAGGGGTACCTAGAAGCAGAAGGAAGGCCTGGCACCTCTGCAGTCATTCGATGCCAATCTACTGCACTTGAAGACACAAAGGTAAGTCATTGTCCTAAACCTGCCCTCACCTTAGATTCTAGAGACAGCAAACTCTTCACAGAGCCGACCCTCTCCCCTAGAGGAGGACGATTACCCGTGAAGGTAAGACTGCATTCTGGAGCATAAGTGGTGGCCTCTTGAGGACTCCACTGTCCTCTCCAGCAATGATTTCTTTGGCTCACCTTGCAGAACCAGGTAGACTGGCTGGGGAGCGGATGGCGAACAGGAAAGAGCTGGGATACTGGGAGGTGGTAAAAATCAAATGCAAAGGGTATGGAGGCCACGCCCTCATTAAGCACGGAGTTAGTCAATTCAATTGGAATTCATAATATCATCGTGATAGAGGGCCAATGTCATCTTACACAGACTCAGTCTAGCCAGGCTACTGGGCTCACTGAGTTCCCGGGGTCAGAGATGTTCCGCTGGGCGCTTTGCTGAAGTTCCCAGGGAAAAGGAGAATCACTACAGATGATATCCTGAGAACCATAACTTAATGTCAGTGCTGGACAAACCTGAGTTCTGCTCTGCCTCTAATCTCATAAGTACCAGGCCAGAAAGGGAAAAGATGTGGTCCAGCACCCATCAATTAACTCAGGATTGCATTCGTTGGTTTTACAGTGCCCAGCACATTGTGGAATACCTTGCTTCAAAGATAAATGAACAGGATTGGAAAGATAGTTATCCATAAAGTGCTTGTCACAGAAGCACAAAACACCAGGGATGTGTGCTTGTAATCCCAATTCTGGCACCGTGGAGACAGGAGGATCCTGAGATTTGCTGACCAGCTAGTCTGGCCAAATAGGAGAGTTCCAGGGTCAGCGAGAGACCATGCCTCAAGAAACAAGGTGAGGAGCAATAAAGGAAGACATCTAGCATTAACCTCTGTCCTCCACATGCACACACAGTATGCACACATACAAACCTATACACATGTACACAGATGCACACACACACACACACACACATGCATGCACACATGCACATACACGCAAACAAATGATAAAGCAAAGAGCTTTAATAACTAAACTAGAGAGGGGAAATAGAAATTCTGTTCCTTCTAAACTTCCAGATCTGCCATAGCGTCTAGTCACAATGCATGATGGGCCCACCTTTTCCAGTAGACTGGGCAGTCTCTGTGTGGGCCAGGCCTGCCATCTGCATGCTAGCACATGGTACAAAGGCCAACTTAGATAAGCATGACCAAGTAAGAGTGGGAGTTGTTCAAGTGGTGGAGATGTTGGGTCCAAGGTACATTTTAAGGGCAAAGCCAAAAGGATTCCGTATTGAATTGAAGATACATGAGTGAAGGAAAGATAACTCAACAGTCCTGGCTTGGGAGCCTGAAGAGTAAGCAATCATCAGAGGTGGAAGCTGGAGGGAGGTAAGAGCCTCTCATTTGTACAGGTGCAGTCTGGGTGTGCACAGGCCATCCAAGTCAAGAGGCTGAGTAACAGCTGAGATTGGAGAAAGGTTTATATTAAAGACAAAAAAAAATATTGAGAATCCTTGGCATAAAGAGGATAAGTATAGAGACCTTAAAAGTATTTGCTTGCCAGGCGTGGTGGCGCACGCCTTTAATCCCAGCACTCGGGAAGCAGAGGCAGGGGATTTCTGAGTTCGAGGCCAGCCTGGTCTACAAAGTGAGTTCCAGGACAGCCAGGGCTACACAGAGAAACCCTGTCTCGAAAAACCAAAA
>NC_034590.1:82739106-82740163 GCF_900095145.1 Mus pahari | reverse complement strand
GGGTGTGGAGCGGTCCTGAAATATTACAATAGCAGAAATCTCAGGAGAGGTAGAGACACCACTGAACAAAAACAATCAACAGTGACCAAAGATATAGCTAAGGAAAAGAAAAGAAAAAATAAATAAAAGAGGAAATATAGAAATGGCCTGACCGCCAAGGAGAAAAAGTCATATCAGGGAAGAGGGGTGTTCAACAGTGTCAAATGCTTGTGAGGAAGCCGAGGGCGGAGAACCACCCACTGGACTTAGCAGATGGAGGCCACGATGAGATTGTGTGTGGTTAACAGCTTGAGTGGGTGAGTCTGGGAGATGGGAAGAGGCTAGGCTAGAGAAGGAATGAGGAAGTCTTCTCCCTGTAAGAATTCAATAAGAGAGCAGCAGCAAGATGAGCCCAGGAGCCAGCAGAAGTGGTGGGAAGTCACACACACATCACTCCTGGTGACCATCAGCAGGCTGGGGCGCTGCCTCTGTTGCCTTGAGGAGGCTACTCAGTCAATCTCCTCCTTTCTACGTCTGAGCCCTAAATTGTCTCAAGGATGGCAATCACATGACCTTCCTTGATTCTTATCATATCTGTGCGGAGTAGATGCAAAATATTTATCAACTACATGAGTGACTGGACATCTGAGCCAACAGTCAACTCTGAGCCACAGTTACTTCTACCTCCGAGGATTAAATAAGAAGAGACACAACACACCATTGCTCAGAAAGGGTCTGGTCCTTGGTTGGTACCCAATATTACTTTCAATAAATCCAACTAATCCAATGCCTTCATGCTATAGATAATGTATCTGTAATGTATCTGAAGTGTAGAAACCCAGCTAGTGAGAGAAATAGTCTCTTGAATTTATCTTTAATTTCTTCCATAGGACTAGAAAAAACCCTAAGTGACATGGACCTGGGTATATCCATTCAAGCTTCTGCAGACTGCGATGATGAGAAGCTTAGACATTCAAAATTGATGGCAGCTGTGACATCTCCCTGTGACCTTCCTAGAGGGCCAGCATATCTCTCTCTCTCTCTCTCTCTCTCTCTCTCTCTCTCTCTCTCTCTCTCT
>NC_034590.1:82727713-82739095 GCF_900095145.1 Mus pahari | reverse complement strand
TCTCTCTCTCTCTCTCTCTCTCTCTCTCTCTCTCTCTCTCTCTCTCTCTCTCTCTCTTTCCTTGTTTCCTTGTTTTACCTTACCTGAATTTCATTTCAAATGTTTTGGTAGCAGCCCTTGCTATTCTTGTCATCTTTAAGTCAGGGGACCAAGCTATGCCTCACACATTTCTTTACTTTATCATTAACTGTTCTTTAAGCCCAGGTGGCTAAGTCTTCTAGTTCCAGTTGCAGGTGACCATTTCCATACAGGGCCAGCATACATTTCTGAACAACATCAATGGACATGTTTGTGAGCTAGGAACACACCTCAGTCATTGTCCTCGCAAGAGATGAACAGCCTACCCTTTCCCGGATGAATGAAGCCTGTTTACTTTGCCAGCATTTATCCATGGAGTACTATATGCAGCAATTCCTTTAATAAGACAGTAAATCTTTAGCATGGTTTATAGTTGTCTTTCATCCAAAGACCTCAAAGAAATTTTACTCACACCGTCATTATTAATCATCCGGCTTGCCCAGGGAGGCAAGCTGTGATTGTTTCAAAGAGAGAAACTGAGGTTCCAACAAGGTTTATGTGACTTCTCAGGGTCATGAACAGGGTCAGAAGAAAGAGCTGGGCACGAAGCCCACATTCCTTTCTATCAGGCCAAGAACCCAGCCCTCCCTCCAACACTCTCCAAACACTCCCTTTTGGTAGAAAAACATGATTTGTTACCTTGATCTATTAAGCAGGAATGAACTCCGAACTCTTCTTCAACGACAGCGGGAAAGCAACGTTTATTTTTGAAGTTCCTTCAAGTCATAAAAAGCTTGATTCACTGTGTTAAATACTAACATTGACCTGGGCCGATAGCTTTGTAGTCCTAATGATACCCTGGATTTAAATGATGCCTTTGCAGTGCAGTTCACAGGCTTCTGGAGACCTTTGGTCTCTTCGATTTCCAGTATCTTCTTCCTTTCCTTCTCTCTGGTCTTCTCCACATCCCCCTTTCCTCCACCTCTCCCCTTCCCCACTAATCACATCTGCCTGTGCCCCACACTCTCAGGATAAAAAGGAACTCTTTGGGGTGGACACAAGAAAAATCTCCCAGGACCCTGGAGCGACTGTGCAATGGGAATCCACAGGGATCCTCCAACAGATTTATGGGATTAAATCCTGCTTGCAAGGACAGGTAGCAGTGGGGAATTAGTCGCTTGGCTGTTGTTTGCCAACCTCTGATCTAGGGTGTTTGGATAAGAGAATCCTCAGTTTGTTTGACTGCTGGTTGCATGTGGCAAGGACTTACAGCCAATGTCTAAATTTGGAGGGTATTGAATGGTTTGCAAGGAGAAAGGGAAGAGAGGAACTAGAACTTTAGGTCTCTACTGTCGCCTGAACTCTAAGTAGTCTACAAATGCTGTGGTGCTCTTAACACCCTCTCAGATGTAGGAACAAGGAGGATTGTTTTTGGAAAACAGAATCTATGGAGCAGAGTTCAGTGTTTAGTGAAGAAAAGGCAGGCGTGTGTGTGCAGAACAGAACTGAACCAAGTACAAAGGTCCAGGGGCAGAAGTATTCCTAGTATCTTTTAGGGAAACATAGGATGTCAGTATGACCAGAGCAGATGAAACATGGGATGTCAGTATGATCAGAGCAGGTGGGGGGATTGTCAGTAGTAATACAAAAGGACAGTAGACATGGGGTGATGTTAGAGATCACGGGGGCTATTGTAACCATCTTGAGGATGCTAGTTTTTCGAATGGAATGAGGCAAGAAGCCACAGAGAGTATTGGAGTGAACAGGGTCATACTCTTGTACTCTGATTTATTGCTTCTCTTTTATCTTCCTTCAGTTTTCCTTTCTGGAATAGAATCTCATGTAGCCCAGACTGGCCTCAAACTATGGAAACAAGGATGATCTTGAACTTCTGACCCTGCTGCCTCCATTTCTCCAGTGCTGAGATTACAGGCTTGGAGCACTGTGCCTGGTTTCTGCAGCACCGAGGATCAAACCCAGGGCCTCGTGGACACTAGATACTCTACAAACTGATCCACATTCCCAGCCAGTGGCTTATGTTTTCCCAAGAGTTATGCTGGTTAGAGGGTTGAGAAAGAAAACAAAAAACAAAACTATATCCACGGGCAGGCCTGGTGATGGAAACCTTTACTCCCCAAGACTTGGAAAGCAGAGGCATGTTGATCTCTGTGAAGTCAGTGACAAAGTGAAACCTTGTCTGGAAAAACAAACAAACAAAAGAGAGGGGCGTTGAGTAAGAAGACTAGCCACGGGTGCTTGCAGTAATGCACACGCCAGTTCATTCGCTGAATCACTCAGTCACTCACTGCACAAGCACTTCTTGGCTCCACCTACACAGCATCATGGCTGGGGTTTCACACTCACAAGGTTATCATAATGGACTTCCATCCAGTGGCAGTGGTGGATCCCATGGGAAACACAGCTATCACAGTGTGATGTGATATTGAAAACCATAAGAACATATCCCTTTTATCTGGGCATGGATATGCACGACTCTAACCCCATCACTCTGGATGCCAGAGGATCAGGAATTCAAAGTCGTGTCTGCTACCAAGCATGTTGGAGGTGGTCTGAGCTATTCAAGATCTTGTCAAGAGGGGAGATTTTCATTAGTAACTGGGTTTTAGAACAATATCCTTATTCTTAGGATCTGAAGTTTAAAAGATGAAGAGGCACACAGTAGAAAATCATATCATACAGAATGTATTCTTAAGGGTTCAAAAAAAATACATACACTAATGTGTGTGTGTGTGTACATGTGTGTGTGTGTGTGTGTTTATACACACATGTTTGAGAGAAAGAATAAGGCAAACACTAACACAAAGCAGAACCTCTGGAAAAAGTGGCTGGGGTTACATACATGACTTTAAAATTTTTTTTTTCTATTACATTTGAAAAACTTGTAAAGACTTTTACTCAGGCATGGAGGTTTGTGCCTATAATGAGTAATTAAGAGGCTGATGTAGGGTTCAAGTCTACCTTGGGCTGCATAGTGAGTCTGGGGCCAGCCCTGGCTTACACAGAGAGAGGTAGACCAATGCCAAGCAGAAAGTTGAAAACAAAACCAATCAGGTTGGTGATGCTGTAGCCCCTGCTGTAAGACAAGGGGGGCATTCTACTTCAAAGGACACCCCAATATTTAGAGGACAGGAAGAACAATGAGAGCTTCCTCAGTTCCCAACCAGGAGCCGTCTCTTGCCCTTGGTGCCATAGAGCAAGAAATCTTGGGATTGTAACAATCACCAGACACCCCCGGACACAGCAGGCCCAATGTCACTGGAAGCAGGGACACCCACAGCTATGCTTGTCCCCGCTCTGGGGCTCTGACTTACTGTGAGAGGGTAGGGAGCATGGTAGAGATGTGGGGCTTCTGAGTTAGGAGTTTGCACAGCGAGTCACCTGTACAGCATCCCTGAGACCCCGATTCATAGTCCCCTACCTCCTACTCTGAACTGAACAGAGACCTGGAGAGATGGCGCAGGTGTGTGGTCCCCAAATGCTAGATGCTGTGGTCCTAAGTGCTGAAATTCCAGAAGAACAGAATCCCTAGCGCCCATTATCACCCAAGTCACAAACCCAAGAGATCAAATTTCTAAGTGTCCAAAGGCACAGTTACTGTGTCAGGGAAGGAGTAGAGAGAGAAAGAAGTCAGGGGGGGAAAGAACGAACACTTATGCAGACTCTAGGGAAAGGCCCCATGACAGAGCAGGACACAGTCTTCAGTTTAAAGCATGTCATCTGTCTATCACTCATTGGGCTGTGCCCGGGGAGGAAAGCTGTTGCATCTGTGACCACATTGGTTCTGTAAATGGTGAACTCGATTTATAAAATTAAACTTCATGTTTGAAAGAAAAATAATGTGGATTAATCCGTGTTAGGACACCCTCAGCTGATGATCCATCCTGGGTTTGGAAAGATTCTGTCCAGTCTCGGAGGTTCATTCTAGGACTTCAGGTGACCCCAAGCAGTGATAAAGCGGGATGCCCGGGCACCCAGTGCTTCAGTTTCTGCCCTGTCTCCTTGTGCACAAGGTTCATCTACTCCTATTGGGTGCTACTGACAAACCTAGGGGTTTGCTAGGTTTATAGAAAAATGTGATAATTTTCTATTTTAATGTGTGAAACAGCCTCTAAAAAGCTTTTTCATGTTTTCATTTATCAGATAAAGCTTTTCAAAATATTTAATTTTAATGTAAACATTTTTTAAAAATTTTTTTGTAAACATTTTTTAAAGGGAAAAACTTTTTTTTTTTTTTTTTTTTTAAATAACAGGTCCTCTCAAAGTCAGGCACGATGGTGACTCCTGCTTGCAATCCCAGAGTTTGGGAGATGGAAACAAGAGGAGCAATAGTTCAAGGTTAGTCCAGTCTGGGTGACATGGGACTGTACCTCAAGAAAACAGCCACAACAGGAAGGAAGAGGGGAAAGAAGGAAAAAATTATATATATATATATATATATATATATATATACATACACATATATACACATATATATACATATATATACATATATATATGAAATATATATGAGAGAGAGAGGGGGAGAGAGAGAGAGAGAGAGAGAGAGACTCCTGCAGTCTTTGCAGACCTGATTCTGTAACCCAGACTGGTCAAACTCAGTGATCTCCTGCCTCAGCCTTCCCAGTGCTGGGATTACAGGCATGAAGTACCACACACAGTTTGTAAATCTTTTCTTTGAAGAAACAAAAACTACATGTCTGTGCTTTTAAGAATTTTTCAATTATTTTTCCAGAATTATATATATTTTTAGACCTTGGCCTTTCAATATTTAAGTTTTACAGAGTTTGACTCTGAGATTTCAGCAGTTGGAGGGACTGTGGTTCAAGCCAGCTTGCAAAAATCTCCCAGGTTGCCAGCATCCTTGACTGCAAGGACATCCTTCCTTGGTTGACAGCTCCAGGGTCTCCATGGAATGCAGGGACTCCGGTGTGCTTAGAAAGATGTTCTTACAACGTTGTCCAAAATACCCATTTGTTACAGCGGGGGTTCTTCCACCAAGCTCAGCCCTTTCAGGGCTGAGATCATGGCTGTGGGAAGAATTAACAGGAAGGTAAAGGGCTTTCAGGTATATTCAGAACCTTTCAGGCATATAAACCACCTTCCCATGCCTCCTAAACAGGCCACCAGGAGACAGACCGTGAGCCACAAGCACAGAGTCGTCAGGTAGGGTGACTGTGTGTTCACATAGCTCAAATAAACTCTTTGTCGTCTGTCTACTGGAAAGCCATCTCAGGCTACATCTACTCAAAGAAAATCATTTGCTGCAGCCTGGGAAGGCTAGTTTGCAACAGCCCCTGGTGCCGTGGGAGGGACCGCAGGCTCTTTTCATCTCTAATTGGTCCTGATCCCCAAGTTCAAGATACATTTCCAAGGTTCCTCATTTGAGTGGTATTAAATGCTAGGCCTTAAGTGTCTAATGGGTAGTTACTCGGTTTTGAAATTTTGCCCTGAAGAGTTAAACTTTCTACTTGACTGAAAATGAGGAGGGAGGTGGATGTCCCTGTGGGAGGAATTTTTTGCCCCTGGAATTTTATGTCTGATCTCCCTCCCCAGCAGGAGATCAGTGGAAGATTGCCTGAGAGGGAGGGAGGGCTGGGGCAGTTTGGGAGCCTCCAGGTGTTCCTTTCCATGCCAGCTAGTGAGGGCTGCCACCCCCTTCTCAGCCCCCCAGCAGGCAGACACACCAGCCAGGACTTGTCAAAGCCCAGAGTCACAGGAGCCAGCTTGAAAATGACTTTCCACAGCATCGTTCCTGGTTGGATCACACTCGAGAGACTATGGAGAAGAGGAAGCTGGGGTTGCAGTTGTGTCCGCAGAAGGAGTGTCATCATTCGAAGGTGCAAGGACCACCTGTGATGACCCCCAGACAGCCCTGCTGGGACCCGCAGCTTCTCTCCTGTTCCCAAGTCAAGAAAGAGCACACTAGGCTGAAAGCCAAGGAACTGTACCCCATCTCCAGTCTCAACTGCAATTACTACCCTTTCTCTTTTATAGTTTATCTGTCCGTCTGTCTGTTTCAGGGTCTCCGCTTCAAACTCACTACATATGAACAATGACTTTGGGCTTCTGCTTCTCCAGTCACTGCTGCTACACTTGGTCTATGCATTGCTGGATATCCAACCAATGTACACTAGGGAGCTCACTATCAACTACATTCTCAGGGCTTGCTCTCCTTTTCAATAAGCATCCCCCGCGTCCTGTACCTGGAGAAACCCAACACTGACCTCCAGGAAGGCTGTAGCCAGTAACCACTCAATATAACAATTTGCTCAACAGATGTCAGTTCTTAGTTAACTACGGCTTAAGAACTATCCTCGGAAGTGATGTCCGATGTGAAATGAGAGCCCTGAAAAGGGGGATGAGCAAGAAGACACTGAGGACATTAAGGAGGCTCATGGCACACTAGGGTTGAAAAGGGATGGACTATAGTCATGCCAGCCAAGTACCAAGGACTCTCAGGTCTGGCTCCCTTCAGACCAGCCCAGGTTTAGAGAAATGTTCATGGAACAAGAATTTAAGAGAGGTTTATAAAATGAAGATAAGATTGGAGGTGAGAGGGCTTGTCTCCATCAAAGCAAGGGGCAGAAGAAAGGGACTTCAAATTTCCACTTGAGAGTGGCAGAGGGCTGAGGAAAGGGGTGAAGTGGAATGCCACTTGAACCCCTTTGGGGCTTCCAAGGTTCAAGGAGGGAGGGCAAAGGCTGGAGAAGAGCAGAAAGAGGGGAGTCAAGGGCTAAGTCTTCAGTTGCTCTTCTCTGCTTCTGAGAACAACAGGCTCCTCTCAAGGGCAATTCAGGCCCCCTTCTCCTTGTGGACTTAACCTCACCGGGCCCCAAAGTCTGCCCCAGGCCACCCACCAACAGAGACAGGCAGTTTGAGAGGAAATGTGCCTCCAAGATCCACCCCACTGCCTTCCCTATCGCCCCTCCAGATCTCCAAGTCAGCGCCTCCATCCCTAGGAGCTGCACTTGGAAGGTTTTCTCCCCCCTTCCCCCCACCCCCCACCCCCCCCGCACAAACCCCCTCCTGCCTCCTTGTCTCAGATCCCTTGACAGTGATCTACACTTTCACGATAACACTTTAATCAGATTTGCTCTTATCGACTTGCAGACCCAGCCTCATTCCACAAAGGATTGGGAACAGCTTCTAAAGTTGCAGGTGGTGGCTGCTTTGATAAAGGCAGCTCTCCACCCTCCTCCCAAGCACCTGCGCCCACAGCCTGGAGTATGGATGTGGTTTCTGGTTTTAAGTGTAGGACCGGTGAAAAAGTACCGTTGAAGCCCAGCTCCAGGGTAGAAACGATGTGCACCCTACTTAGTGCCCTAAGACAATACATAGTGTCTTGACCATAGAAGACAGCCTTGAGGGTGACATTGATGAACTATATATGGCCTCCTCAAGTGTGACCCCCCCCCCAGGCAAGTGTGACCCCCAGGCATGACATTGCTCTTGGCCTGGGGTTTGGGTTCTGAGCCGTAGGCCTGCATTGGGAAGAGGGTTTTGGGAGGGACAGGGTTTCCCTCCTTCAGAACTCTGCAATGTTCACACCTCCTCAGCCCCTTTTCTGGCCAGACTTGCATCTCTGCTCATAAAGGATCGAACCTACAGGTGCCAACCAATCAGATCTGGCTGAAACTGGAATCTTTTGCTAAAAGGTCTCTTGGCCACTGCCCAGCTCAGCAGGGGAGGGTCCAGCTTTGTCCCTAGAGAGCAGCTATGAGAGGCCCACTCTTGGGAACTCCCATGTTGTGGGAAACTCATTGGTTCCCACCCCCTTGTCCCCATTCACAGAGAGCATTTGTTTGGGTCTACCCTGGGAATGAGCAGGGCTTTTCTCTGCCTGGGACCCAGGCAAGGTCAGTTGTGTCAGCTCAGAGACACAATGGGGACTATGAAAGTGCTTTGGGGCTTATTTTTGTTTACTTTGGTCATGAGTCTACATGGCTGCCTTTCTTCTGAAAGAACCTGGGGTTTTGAGAAAGCACGGCCTCTGAACAAGCAGAAGACCTGCCGTCCAAACAAAGAGCTGAGCACGGGGAGCAGAGCAGCCTAAGAGGGCCCCTGGGTGTCATCTCTCCATGGACCCCTGGGTGTCATCTCGGCATGGCACCCACACTCACTTGTGTTATTACAATCCTATGGGATAAATACCACCAACAGCTTATGGGTGCTGTAGAGAACTTTTCCTGAGGAGAAGTAATCAAACATGGCACCTCAGCTAGGGCACCAACATCATGGAACAATTCCACCAAAGTCCAATTCTGCCAGCCAATGCATTTACAGAGCTTACAGGGCAAAGGCCAGAGGTGAGTCACAGGGCAAAGGCCAGAGGTTACCTGAGTGCCTTCAAGGCAACACATCGCCAAAAAAGTCTCACATCTGCACGGACGATGACTTCCTGTAGCTGCGTAGATGGAGTCGCCCTTTGGCTAACGTTCCATACTCTATACACCTCCAGAGACCCAGCGACCACACGCTCTCTGGGACCAAATTTACATACAGCTGGGAGGGGGCTGTAGGAAAGAGTGGCTAGAACCTGGGGTGAGAGTTTGGTGAACCCCAACAGGTATTGTAAAAGCACAAAGGAGTGTGGGTACCGTGCAGAGATGACACACAGACTCTCTTAGATTAGTCCCCTCCCCATGTTCAACTTCTTCTTTGGACAGCTCATCCCCTGCTTGGCCCTGAATGAGACTGCTTCATCTCATTCAGGGACATCTTGATGGTCTCTCGTGGGCCGTTGCAGTTGCTTTGAAGGCAGGAATGGCTGCTATGCTCAGAGTCTGGTTTGAGAATAGGTGATGCTACCCCCTCCCACTTATTGTACAGCAGCCGTTGTCAGACATAGCCTTGCTTGTATCTATAACCACAAAGGCAAAGCTAAATCCAGGCAGGTCATGAGCCTCGCTCCTCAGCTGGGTGACAATCATGGACAGCAACGACACATGTCCTGTCTCTCATATGGACTCTGCTTGTCTCGTTGATGAATTCTACCTGATATGGGAATGCCTTTAATCTGTAGTCCATTCCTAGACTATACTTCCATTACATATGGACACTTACGAAGTTCTGTCTTCTTTGGACTCTGATATGCTTTGGGACTACCTCAGGAGTGATTGAGTCTTCTACGTAACTTGTAAATCAACCCATTAAAACAAAACTGTCTCAGGCTTCCAGAAGTGTAGGAGATTAAGTAGAAAGATCATTTTCTTTTCATTTTCAGTTCATTTTCACAGGGTTCCAATCAACGATGAGCTTCTGAGAACCTCAGAGCTTTGGGACACAGGGTAAACTGAGGCGAGATTGCAACAACCAAAGGTTGCAAAGGTCCTTCTTACCGTTCCAGTCTGCTTCCTACTGCGGTGGTAAAACACCTACCAAAACCAACTTGGGGCAGGAAGGGCTTATTTGACTTATACGTGTTAATCCATCATTAAAAGACGCCAGTGCAGGAACTCAAGCAGAGCAGGAACCAAAGTGGAAACTTTGAAGGAATGTTGCTTACTGGCTTGCTCCCCATGGCTTGCTCAGCCTGCTTTCTTATACAATGGAGGTCCAGCTGCCCAAGGGTACCTCCCACAGTGGGCTAGGCCTTCCCACATCAATCATTAACTAGAAAAATGTCCACACAAACTTGCCTACAGGCCAAATCTCATGGTGTCATTTTTCTCACACGGTTTCTTGTTATCAATTGGCTCTCCCTGTGTGAAGTCAGCAGAAATCTACCCAGCGCACATAATAAAGAGAGATGGGCATATGCTGGGTGCCAGCCATCCCGACAGAACAAATGATCTGACAGAACTTGGTACAGCCTGAGGGATTTTCATCTTACACATATTCTCACTTACAGCACACGGAGGCGAGATGGCGTTCTTATATCTATTTTATTAGAGATTGGATTTGTGGAGCTGACATCATTTTTTAGAAAGTCAGTAGACAAGGGTTCAAATCCATGCTATTCTACTTCATAGCTACGAGCCCTTGAAAAATTGCCCAAGTTGGAGTCCAGTGTTCTCCTTAGGAAAGGAGAGATGACAATACAGACCTTGCTGGAAAGCAGTCGGGATGAGAGGCAGCCCCGTGGAGATGCGATGCCAGCTACTTGGGAAGGCTCTGTAGGGGTCTGTCTTCTTCACAGGCAGCATAGCCCTGGCACTGGACACCCTGGACACCCGTCGCCAGCTCCCACTGTCAAGGTCAAAAGAGCATTCGGATGAGTTCAGGTTTTGCAGGAATAGCAACCACACATATGACCTTGACTGAGGGGTTCTGGGTTTCGCTTGTTCTGTTTTAGGTTTGGGGGTGGGGAGCATCGTTTTATCTTGAGACGGGGTCTCATGCATCCCAGTCTAACCTGGAAGTTGCTATGTAGCTGAAGACATCCTTAAACTTATGAGCCTACAGTGCTAGGGTTACAGGTGTAGAACACTGGACCTGGTTCACAGTGTGTTGGGATGGAGCCAAGAGCATCATGTACACAGGAAAGTGCTCTACAGCCTGGGCTACAGCCCCAGCCCTTGCTTCAGGGCGTTTTTTGTTGTTGTTGTTGTTGTTTGACATTTTTAGACAGCCAGCTGAAATCTCTGTTGCCCAAGTTGTCCTCGACCTCATGATCTTTCTGATTGGCCTTCAAAGTTCTGGGTTTACCAGCATGTGCTTGTAATGGTTAAAAACGTGAAGCCAACCAACCCCAGGAGTCATCCCCAGGATCTGCCTACCTGCCCTCTCTTACCTAAGTGCTCAGCAAAGCCTCCGGCCTCCAGGAGTGTTGACATGGCAGTTTGCTGCCCTCTGCTGTCCACAAGAGGAACTTACTAAGGTTTTTTGATTTGGTTTGGTTTGGTTTGGTTTGGTTTGGTTTTATTTTTTAATTTCCAGGAACCTTGTGGCTCCGAGTGACCCAGCCATACAAAACTTGCTATACTCTTCTGAAAATAGCCCCAGAAATTGTAGTGCCAGGCCTGGCTACATAGCCTGAGGGGCCCAAAGACCTTGGTAAAATGTGTTACCTTGCAAGTTGTCCTTTGATTTCCATGAGTGTTACCCCTCCCTTGCCTCCCTCTCCCCTCTTCTCTCTGTCTCCATCTACCCCCTTCTGTCTTTCTGTCTCTGTCTCTGTGTTTCTTTATGTCTCTGTCTTTCTTTTCTTTTCTTTTTGGGGGGGTGGTCGAGACAGAGTTTCTCTGTATAACCCTGGTTGTCCTGGAACTCACTTTGTAGACCAGGCTGGCCTCAAACTCAGAAATCCACCTGCCTCTGCCTCCTGAGTGCTGAGATTAAAGGCGTGTGCCACCATGCCTGGCTTGTCCCTGTCTTTCTTACACACACACACACACACACACA
>NC_034590.1:82678177-82727379 GCF_900095145.1 Mus pahari | reverse complement strand
GCATACATACACACACACACACAAAGACAAAAACTTTAAAAAGAAACACAGGAGGTGGGACACGGTATTTATTAAGCTAAGCTCCAGGCATTTATGAAGGTGACATTTTTATGTCCACCTGTGCCTTATGCCCTGAAACTAGGACGTCCTCATTTCTACCTGCTCCTGACATTAAACTCCTGGGCCACTAATCCCCTGACAGATTTCCAGACTTTGGAAAATAGAAGACGGAGGTAAGTCTCTCCCTAACGGGATGGCCTGGTAAACAGAATTCTCTCGAGCAGACTGTACCACAAATCCGGCCTCTTTCCAACTCACTATTAAGGCCAGGAGGACCCAAAATCTCAGTACCCCTGTCCAGGCCCTGGAAGTCAATTCAGTCTTAGGCGCTGGACCAGCAGGGATTCGGATGTCAATTCTGAACAGAGGACGGTACATTGAGGACAGGGGTGACAAGACTACAGGATGGGAAAATTCTAAAAGAGAACATGGGCTCACTGCTGTCCTCTGTTACACAGTAACTCAGTGTACATCTGGGGAAGAAGGAAAAAGGAAGAAGAGAAGGTGCCAGGAGGATTGGGGTGGGGGGGGCATGGTGCGGGCGCATTCCCTCTGTGAGGGAATCTTGGCAGTGAGGTGGGGGCAGCCTGGAGTGGATTCAGGGAACTGGTGATGTGTATGGGGAGTGAAGCTCAAGGTTAGCAGCAGTGGGAAATCACGCAGGCTCCAGAGACATAAGCACCCAGTGACCGCACACACGGAGCCTCCCTCAGACTGGACCTGAGGGCATCAGAAAATCAGCTGTGCTGGTGCAGAGAAAGGACAGAATCCTGGCTTCTGCACAGCTTCTACTCTTAACTTCTCCTGGCCACACAGACCGACAGGCAGCTGTCACAGGAGCAGGAGGGAGGAGAGCTCACAAGGTCAGAGCCCCTGAGTGACAGAGGACAGGCAAGGGTTGGGTGTGCACACACCCCACCTAGCACCAGAGCTCACCTTCTGTGGCTATCTCTGTGGCCATGTGAAAAAGCCCTTAGCCTTGTTTCCTTGTCCTGGGGCTCTCTGTGGCCACCATTCTCACTCCCTCCTCTGCCTCCTCCCTCCCTTCCCTCCGCCCCCACCTCTCCTTCTGTTTGTTTCCATCTTTGCTTTTTCTGTCTAACTTTCCATTCTCCTTTCTCTCTCCCTCTTTGTTTCCCGTTAATGTGCTCATTGACGTCAAGGCCATTATGTGTATTACGTATTATTTTCCAATAAATATTTCCGTATGGCCAACGACAGTCGTCCATCTCTGTTGGTGGTTTCACCCCCCTGTGGTTTTTAATCACTGAGTCTGTTGCCTGCCATCAGCTGCAGTTGGAGAAGAGCAAATGGACGATTTCAAAAATAATCGACTCATGAGGCTTTTAAGTTGCATCCCAGTTTGAATAGTGTGATGAAATCTCCAACTGCTCCGTCCTCCCCAGGACGTGACTGTTCCCTCTGTCCAGGGCATCCACAGTGTACATACTACCTAACCGTTTGTTACTTAGCAAGCCATCGCCCTAACTCGGCTATATCTCCATGCTTATGCTCAAGTCACCTCAACTCTACTTAGCAGGATCCTGGAGCACCAGAGAGAACATCAATTTCAGAAGGATCCATCAACTGTGGGACTCTGTGGTCATGCACCAATTGTGGGAGGATCCATCAACTGCGGGACTCTCTGGTCATGCTATAGTTAGGACATATTTGAAAACACTTTGTAGACAGGGATCCGTGCCACCTGTGGTTTCACACAGCCAATGAGAATCTTGGACCATGGCACTCCTGAATAGAAAGAGAGAAGGTCACCAAAACACAGTGTGACCCCTAACCCCATTCCCACCTCTGTGTCCAAATGTCCAGATGCTCTGACAAAAAATTAATCCAAACTTCCTTTACTTCGTGACTAGATTTGAGACTGACCTCATGAGAAGACTCGGCAACTATTGAAAGGAAAAGACATCTAACTCCCACAATCTAACTCCCACAATCTAACTCCCACATCAAGGGAACTGGTATAATGTTCACTCAGTAAGACTTCTGCTCACAGAAATGATTACAGTCACATCTGCTGGGTGGATGCTACCCGACAGCATTGAAGAGTAAAGCCAGTAGGCAGGCTCTGGGAAAAGCCAGGCATGAAGCAGAGATGCTATAGAAGTATGATCCCTCCCTGCTTCTGCTCTTTGAGCCTGGGGATATCCAGTGGTGTATGTACTACAGCTGGGACTGGTGAAAAGCAGCCATCATTTTGGTCCCTGAAACAGAAGGTTGCATTCAGAACAATGACAGCTGACAGTCCGGAAAGGTTGGGAGCCTGAGACACCCTATCCCCAGCCCTCACTAAATGCCACCCAATCCTGCCGCTGGCTGACCCCTGAAACGAGCATGCCCAAGAAGAGATGAAGCATCTCAGCTAAGGACAAAAACACTTTAGAAAGAAGCCACTGCTACAAAATAAAGACTGGTTGGAATTCAGTCAAGAAAGCCCCAGTGAGGGTGGGCATGACAGTGCAGCATCCCAGGAGCAGAGGGGAATCGCAACAAGTTTGGGGTGAGCTGGGCTATACAAGAGTTTCAGGTCAGCGGGGTCAGATCCTGTGTTAAAAGTTAAGGGGACAGACAGACACATTCATTGTGAAGGGAGAGGCAAAGTGTCTAAATTTGCAGATGACAAGGTCCTATAATTCTTTACAAAAAGCTATTCAACTTAATAAACAGTTTTACAAATGGTGGATACAGGGTCAGGCCACAAATCAACTGAATTCCCATGTATTCACAATGGGTAGATTAAAATGAGGTTTCCAGAAGGAGGAGGGGGAAGGAGGAGGAGGGGGAGGAGGAGAGGAATCACATCTTTTAAAAAGATAAAACAGATTTCACTGAGATTTAAGGCTTTTGCTCCTCAAATGGTCAAGCTAAGAAACTGCAAGACAAGCCAGAGAAGGAGAAGAGATTGGCAAGGCATTTATGCAAAACCAGGCTTGTATCCAGACTGTATTAAACCCTCCCAAGACTCAATGAATAAAAGAAATAAATATGAGGAAAAGATTCGAGGGGGTCACTTCCTAAGATAAATGAGTAGCTAAGGGGCACATGGAGAGCACTCAGTCTCACTAGGTCATCCAGGAAGTTCAAGTTAAAACCACAAAAGATGCTATTATGTACCCACCAGAAGGCTAACTGGCGAAGAATGACAACTGCCAAAGGCGGCATCCATAGCTGGAGGCCATGGGGAACGGCACAGTTGTGTGGAGAAATAAAGGGACAAGCTCTTATAAAGACACACTTGCCAACGACTCAATATCATGTCCACAAAAAAGCTTGGCACAGACACTTCTCACAGCAGCAGGGTACACTAAAGCCCAAAAGTTGGGAACAACTCAAATGCCTATCAGCTGGGATTCAACAGTGGTACATGTGTGCTTTGGGACACCACTGTTGGCGATGAAAAGGAAATGAACTATTTACTGCTTTAAGAAATTTCATTAATTGGGCTGGTGAGATGGCTCAGTGGGTAGGAGCACCCGACTGTTCTTCCAAAGGTTCGGAGTTCAAATCCCAGCAACCACATGGTGGCTCACAACCATCCTTAACAAGATTTGATTCCCTCTTCTGGAGTGTCTGAAGACAGCTACAGTGTACTTACACATAATAAATAAATAAATCTTTAAAAAGAAATTTCATCGATGACCCTGAAACACATTATTGGGAGTGAAAGGAAACAAACAGAAAGGACTGCATGCCACATGCCTCCAATTCCGAGAACTCTCAGAAACGCCAAAAGTAGATCAGAGCACAAACCAGTGCTTGCCTGCCTGAGCCTGGAGCTGTCGCGGTGGAGGAGATGGCTTGCAGAGAAGTGGGAAGCTCTAGGTGTAGGTGGTGCATATGTGCTCTACTTTATGTGGAGACAGTTATGCAACTGAGTGCGATTTCCCAAACTCATTGTTTACTTCTAATGAGAGCAAATTGCACTTTTAAAAGGCTGGATTTAAAGACAGACAGCATGAGTTGGGTGGTGGCTCAGTGGGGAAAGGCAACCTTGTAAAAGCCAGGATTGGTGGCACCATCTATAACCCCTGTGCTTTGTGGGGTGGAGGTGGAAAGAGGAGGCTCCCCAGAGCTGGCTGACCAGGAAGGTCCTTGGTCAGTGAGAGACCCTGACTCAAAAAATAAGGTGGAGAGCAACAAAGGAAGACACCCGGTGTCAACTTCTGGCCACTGTGTGCATGTATTGTGTGCTCAGATATATTAGTGCATGTATTGCACACATTAACTAATAAACAAGATTATAGCAAGGAGTTCTTCCTCACAGTTACAAGATATGGGGCTCATATCTGCATGTCCTTTATACTTGTATAATGGTCCATTGTGTCAATAAATAGTTAATGGGGATGGAGAAATGACTCGAGGTTGAGAGTGGATTGCAAAGAACCTTAGTTTGGTCCCAGTATTCCTGTTGGCTCAAGAACTCCCTGCAACTCCAGACCCAGGGGATCTGATGTCCTCTTCTCGCTTCCACAGGCACTGCCTTCTCGTGGTATACACACACACACACACACACACACACACACACACACACACACACACATACTTTAGGAAGCTTGGAAGTAGCAGGTGAAAGAGGCATCTACTTTCTCTAGACTGAAGAGAGCAGTGAAGAACAGAATAACGAAGGAGCTAAAGACGATCCTACACCTTGCCCACCAGAGGCTGGGATTTGTGCTGTATAAGGGAGGGGGTGCCTGCATCTTGCCATTAGAGCATGAGCTCTCCATTATCAAAGCCCAAGTGTGCACTTGCCCATTGTTCAAAACTTGTCCAGGTCATTGTTCAAAACTAGCAAAGCAGGGAGAAAAGATGGATTGGAACTGCAAGAACATCAACTGATAATTGATACATTCTCCTAACTTGTTCTTCCCCTCCAAGAGTTATGAGTCATTTTTTATTCTGATTAGTTTTTTTCAGAGACAGGGTTTCTCTGTTTAGCCCTGGCTGTCCTGGAACTGTCCAGACCAGGCTGGCCTTGAACTCAGAGATCGTCCTGCCTTTGTCTCCCAAGTGCTGGGATTAAAGATGTAACAACACAGGTGAGGAGCACAAGGGGAAAGCACTTATTTTCGAGGTGTTTAATCCATAGGCTTAGTGGGTGGAATTGATGATTTCAGCTCAAGAGTATCTTCAGCTCTTTATTGATTTATGTTATTAAAACTTTTGTTGTTGTTGTTGTTTTTCAATACAGGGTTTCTCTATGTAGTCCTAGTTATCCTGGAACTAGCTCTGTAGACCAGGCTAGCCTCAATTTCACTGAGATCTACCTGCCTCTACCTCCCAAACACTGGGATGAGAGATATGCCTTCATAATTTTAAAGAAATTGTTCTTAGATTTATTTTTCTTGTATAAAAAGCAAATGTGGTTTGGGTTGTTGTGTTTTGTTTTTGTTTTCTGAGACAGGGTCTTAAGCCCAGTTTGGTCTCAACTGGCTGTGTAGCTGAGGCTGCCCTTGAACTTCTGATCCTCTTGTTTCTGTTGCCCTAGTCAAGGATCACATCATACCATCACCAAACTGTTTATATGATGGTAGAAATCAAACCTACTAGGCACGTTCTCTACTACCTGAACCACACACCCCCAGGTACCCTAAATGCAACTCTAGGCATCCATACATTGCTTTGTACGCACAGCATGCTAATTTACTGTTTCTAGCCA
The DNA here is from genome assembly GCF_900095145.1 of Mus pahari. Lineage (NCBI taxonomy): Eukaryota > Metazoa > Chordata > Mammalia > Rodentia > Muridae > Mus > Mus pahari. The sequence goes on along the minus strand of NC_034590.1, from coordinate 82,721,642 downwards.
TACAACTATAAATTATTTTGGATTTTCTATCTACTTGACCTTATTTTGTAAGAGTGATGGCAGATTGGATTCCCAGAGAGTTTTGTTTCCTTTTCTGACGGTGTGTCGCTGTTGGGAAGCACACTGTGTCGAGCTGAGACGATCCCTGTAGTCACCCGTGCCTCATTTCCCAAATCAGATCTCACTCACAGCTCATCTGATAGGCTTTGATTGGTCTTAACTCAATAAGTAATAATAATAATAAAGTCCATGCATGTTTCAGATTAAACAAAACCCATTTAATTCTCACATTCCCAGGTCTAGGTCATGGTGTCAAGAGACTCTAAGTGCTGATGACAGCCTCCCTATTCTGCAGGTGGCCTCCTTTGTCTGTGATCACGAAGGGAAGAAGGCAACCCTAACCTCTCCTGGGAAAGACCCTAAACCCCTTCACGGGGATCCTCTCCACATAATTCCATAGTACTGCGATCACCTCCCAAAGCTCTGCCTCTGAATATCATCACACTGGGGACAGGAGTTTCAGCATGGCAATGTGACAGGGTTGGGGGACACACCAGATGTCACTGGATGCACCAGTCTCCACCTCTTCGTGTGGTTTTGCTCCTTTTGTCTCCCGTGGGAGTTACGTGCACTGATTTTCTAATGTTTAGCCATGTTTGCATTCCTTGGAATGGGCACCGTCTTGTCAGGGATGAAGGTGTTTGCCTGTTACACCCAGCTTGCTAGTGTTTTGACCGCTTACGCTCACTAGTGGGATTACCTGTGGTGTCCCCTTTACTGCCCTTGTGAGTGTGCAGCATTCATCTCACACAACTGCGGAAGCATATTAAGAAACAAGTCTTGTGTACCATCTCACATGCCCTTGGTTACCTCCCCCCACTACCACCGCCCCTCCCCCACCCCCACCCCCACGGTACACTTTCTACCCAGCCTTCCACTTTCAGACTTTTCATGGCTTACAACTCAGGTCATGGGTCTGAATTCTTCCATAGCCACTCCAGGGTAGATGCTGTGATAGAGAAGGACAGGTAGTACCAGCCCTGCTGGAAGACTGTCACCCAATGACAATTAGGAGGTGGGGCCTTACCTGAGAAGCCAACTGCTCCCTTTTCTTTCTTCCACTGATAACTACAAGACTTTCTTCCTCTTTGTAACATTTCCAGAAAACCCCAAATGCCAAGAACCACATCAGCTGCGTGACCTCAGGTGAGTAACTCCAGTTTCAATCGCCAAAGCTCAAATATTCTTATCTATGAAACTTCCTAAGTACTGACATGCGAGGCTTCAAGAGAGAAATTCCATATCTGACCAAACAATGATGGGTCGGAGCCAACATGTGGGTGCATTAAAAATGTGTGTATTTACTTTCAAATGACGTAAGAAAATGCATATGAAACAAAAATGAATCTCCTGTTGAGATTTGAGTCTCATCTTCAAGTTATCTCATTCTTACATCCAAATACTTAAAAATCTGAAATACTTTGGATCCTACAGGTAAATGACCTGGACATCTCAAGGACTGTAACTTGGCAGTCTGTAGAGTAACACATGACACACGGTAGAGTAACATGTGACACATGGTAGAGTGACACGTGATGCATGGTAGAGTAACACATGACACACATCACCCTGCCCTAGACGTGCATCTCCTATACATCAGCAGCTTCACTCTCCATTCCAACTCTGCATTCTAGAAGATCTAAGCTACAAATCCTGAGTACAGGGTTTCGCTCCTTAGGTTTGTGTGGTACCTTTAGGAACAACTGTCTCTTTCTCTTTAATGATTTTAAGGTCACCGTTCTGTTCAATTCCGTCTTCATGAGACAATTTTCTGAAGTTATCTGCTTTCTAACAGTTAACTCTTTTATCTGTATTTTAAGTATGTCTTTATTATCGATCATATTTGGTGTAAGATCTGTAGCGATGTCCTGGTTCCCTGTTGTTATTTTGGCACTGTTCCAAAGCTGAAGATTTCTCTCTATAACATCTGAAAAATCAAGTTTGAACTTTGTTAATCTGTTTGATTCCTAATGATTTGTCAGTTACCATGAGTCTCTCTCTCTCCCTCTCTCCTCCTCTTCTTTCCTTTCTTCTATTTATTTTGTTCTTTAACTTTGGAAAGTGAATGCCTGGGTCAGCTTTAACCTCCCTTTCTTATACAATGTTCTAGAAGTGTTAGAATACGTGACTCCTAGAGACTAATTTGTCTACATTACACACACACACACACACACACACACACACACACACACACACACACAGAGAGAGAGAGAGAGAGAGAGAGAGAGAGAGAGAGAGAGAGATCCACCTGCCTTTGCCTCCCGAGTGCTGAGACTAAAAGTGTGCGCTGCCACCTGACTCCATTCTATATATTTAATACACAGCAGCATTTCCCTAATGTTATCCTTGCTAGGGTCTCACACTGGTGTAGCCTATGCTGACCTCCTACCTTTACTAAAATTACAAGCATGAGCCATCACACTCAACCTCTTAACCTAAGGCTAATTTAATTTCTGTGGCATATTTTTCTTATAAGTTACAATTGTTTATTCATCTTGAGAGGTGTGTGTGTGTGTGTTCCTTTAAAAGATCATCTCTATATGGATTTTTACTTCAATTGTATTAAGGCCCAAAAATATTCTATTATAGCAATACTTTGATATGTAGAGATTTACTTAATTTGCAATATGATTTCCAGTTGTTCCCTTAAATGTGAAAAGGCGGGGATATATTGTATATACACACTGTTTTCACTAATGCAAAATGTCTAACACTTCTTCATATTGGCTAGTTTCACTGATGACTGGGAGAAATGTATGTGTTTGATCTGAGGCAGTTTCTTATTTTTGTCTCATGTCCATTAAGACACAACTATCAAGGGGACACTTAGATGTAGAACACTTCCCCAAGATCTGCCCAAGTTCCTATCACCGCTTCTACACTAAGGGTAAATCCTTACCAAGATCCCGTCGGAAAGTTGGGTCCTTGCTTCTGAAAGATGGGGATCAGCAAGAGCTACAGGACCGGCCCAGTCTGAATTCCTCCCAAGAGGAACTGGGAGCCTTTGGAGCAAATATTGAGAACATGAATCTGGGCTAGATTATGGATAGCCACTGGTATATTGAGTGCCCTTCTGTAATTCAGGTATCAATGTCCCAGTAGAAACCGGGTGGTATTTCTAATGCTGGGCAGCCCCTTGATGCTTGAAAGAAACTATGGTCAAGGCCATATTCCTGGGATGGATTGATAACCAGAATGGAAACTAGAATGCCCACTTCCTATGTGCCAAAGATATAGACATTGCATTAAAACCACAGTGAGTGGGGACCAATAATGTTGAAACTCAGTGGCTTGCAGTCAAGGCTTGGCAATAGAGGATACCGATAGGGAATTGTGTGGAGCTCTGGTGAATTAGGAACCTAGGGAATTAGGGCTCTGGTGGCAGCACTCTGCTGTCAGACGCAAAGGAGAAATGACAACAGGGGCAAGGTACTTAACCAAGGAGTGCAGGCACAGTGAGCTAGAGAGGCACTAAGTAGACAGGGCAAGCCAGGGGTGAGGAAGAATGCCGGTCATTGGAGACACTGCTTGGTGGCTTTTGAAATCAATGTTCTGACTGAGTGAGGAGACTCAGCTGCTGCACGCAATCAAGTCCACCATTCCTGGGGTCAGAGGATTATCCAGTTCATTGGAAAGACCTGAGCTTGACAGAAATGAGATAGGCATGGCAGGCTACACATGTCATCCTAGCCCTGGTGGGGTGGAGACAGGAGGACCTCTGGGACTCAACGGTCAGCCATCTAGCTTCATCCGCAAGCTTTAGGATCAGGAGCGAATGTTCCTGAGGATGACACCAGCGGTCCGGTCCTCCAGTCTGTAGATACCTACCCAGACACGCCCCGCCTCCCACAGACCTCCCTAATACTTCTCCAGACTTGAACTTGTCCTGTGGATGGAAAGGAAAACTGGATGGCTTGAGGGAACCACAGTTATAACCTTTACTTTGTAGCTAGGTTAACAGGCACACGCTAATTTTTGCCCTTTATTCCACATCAACCCAAACTTGTGCCATTGTAAAGTGATCCTCACTGGTTTGAGGGAGAATTTAGACCGTGAGTGAAGATTAATGAAGCTGTATTAGTTTTCTTGTTGGGCTTTGCTTTCTGTTTTTCTTTTTCCTTTTTTTTTTTTTTTTAAGATTACATTATTTACAAACTAATGGAAGTCAGTTTGTTCTCTCCTTCCAACCTGTGGGTTCCGGGGAATGAACTCAAGTCAGGCTTGGTGGTAGATGATTTTACCCACTGAGCCATCTGGCTAGCTGTATTTATCTTCAATCTTTCTGTGGTTCTTACGTTTTTATTTGGCTCCTTATCAACAGTGCAAAGCACACATTTTAAGTCTTAGCCTCTTCGAGGTCAGAGTGAATGAAAACATTTGCTGAAGAGTCAGGCAGTAAGAGACCGATTTGCTGTTATGACAACTGGGACATGATGAATAGGCTTTGGTCAGAAGCAGCACATCTTTGCAAAGTATCACAATTTCCCACTATGGATTTTGACTGGGTTTCTGACAGTCACTCAGTAATTCCACCACAATAGCTAATTTGGCTCTCTATGCTTGTGTTAATCAGTACCCTGCAGCAGTGGCAGTGAGGCAGTAAGAACTCATCAGGACAAGCATGTTGCTTGTCCCCTCAGGTCGTGGCTTGTCCTTTCCCCCTAAGCTCCCTGAGTGTCCTCAGGCACTGGTGTCACCTTTCCTGCTGTTTCACATCCCAGACCTCAGGGCAGCTGGGGTCGAGCTCATGACTCAACATTCAACCAACTGCAACAAAACTGGCACCAGGCAGGAAGCAGGAAGCTTGCAGCGCACTTATCTCTGCGCCCCCACTCCCTGCTTCCCATGGCCCTGGCCCCTGACATAGGAGTGCATGCCTTTTATTCCAAGGCTATCGTGATTCACAGGAGAGATGGCTTGAGATGTGTCTGGGATCCACAGACAAACTAAGCTACCATACAAAACTTTTGTTGATTTTGGAAACAGGGTCTTATGTAGCCCAGGTTGTCTTCAAAATTAAGTATGTGGCTGAGGGTGGCCTTTGAACTCTTGATCCTCCCATCTCTACCTCCTGTGTGCTGGGATCAAGGGCAAGGAGCACTTCACCTCATGTATTCTGTGCTGGGGTCAGAACCCCAAGGCCTTTGTGTACGCTAGGCAAGCATTCTACCAATGAGATTCATGGTGAGCCCATTTTTGTCAATTTTAACAGAGCCCGGAAGACAGACAGGACAGCTGACTTGTGGCTGTTTAAGAAACTCTGTAGGGCATACCTAAAGCTCTAGTGATGAGGCACAGTGGACACAGCCACAGCTCCAACCCCCTTCTATCCACATAATAACCCCCACCACACACAGGGCATATTTGAGTAGGCACTCAGTGGGTAGAGGCACTGGCTGCCAAGCCTGATGACCCAACACTCATGTAGTGAAAGGAGCAGACTGAGCAAGCCATTGGCTGGTGTGGACTTCCCACCCCAACAAAATAAAAGGAACTTAAGAAAAAAGAAGGCAGATTTCATCCTCAACAACACAGATTGTTACAGATAAGAAAGCTGACCCACACTTTCATTTTCTTTATTTTTCATTGATACCGTATGGATACAAAGTTTCTAGAAAGCTACAAAATGTCTACCACTTTATCAAGAAGGCATCAAAATGTGTCACTTTGCAAAGACATGAAAACACCTGCAGGAACTGACACAAAAATAGCATTTTTAGAGTGATGAAATAATTGCACTTAACTGTCATGGGTATTAAAGTTATCACACATATGTACCGCGAAAGCTAGAATACATTTGTTTTTTTGTTTTTTTTTACAAAGCACTTTATAAAAAAATTCTCTGCACACAAACCCTATAATTTTCATATAACTATCATACTAAAGATAAATTCACTTTAAAGCCAACACTTAGAACATTTTTTTTTTTAAACAGAAAGGTACCAGTACCTAAACACAAACGTTAACGAATACGAGAATACTGTACTGCTGGGAGGTTTAACCAAATGCCTTTTGAAAGTTTCTGCAAACAGTTTAAGAAAACACGGATGAGCCACCTCACCCTCTTCTCCACAGTCTCCCCCAAGAGGAACCCAGTCACCCAGAGGCTCAGGTTTCAGCCCAGTCCCAGCAGCAGTACAGCATCAAAAGAGCCACTGACCAGATGAAATGCTTACGCCACAAGCCCATCCTATACACTTTACACGAGACAACAGAGAAGCCATGAAGTCGCTTAGAATCCGAAGGAACACACGTGGCAAAAACCAATTTACATAAAATTTGAGCATATCAAAGAAGTAAAGGCTTTTCAGGTTTTTTAAATGTTACAAAAAGTTTGTTTTTTTTTTTTTTGTCATTTTTCAGGCACGTACTATTTTTGTTTTTACTGTTTTTTTTTTTCTTGTCTGAAGTCATAAGCCCACTGAAAAAGGCCTAGAGAAGTTGATCTTTCAAGGAGGTAACAGGAGACGTACATCCTTTTTTTTCTTTTTTTAAAGAAGTGCAGTTAATAATCTATTTTGCACATTGAAACTAATCACAGAAAACAATTAATCTGAAAAATAAAAAACACAAAACTCATAGACAGGTTTTCTAACATGACGATGTGTGGACTCTGCCTGCCTCTCTGAGAGAGAGAAAAGACAGGATGTCCTTAGTAAAAACCCACAAGGGCCAGGCTGAGCAAGGCTGAAGTCTAGTGGAACCTGACCCCATGGTTGTGAACGAACTGGGTTCGAGACACACACAAAGGCTGCTTTTATCTAAAATAATGTACTGTGGGCCACGGGACCCAATGCAGATTCACAGAGAACACAAGTTGTGGCTTAGGAAGGAACAATAAATACAGATATCTTATCTTAGTTAATGATGCATGACTTCAGTGAGGCCTACCCTTTGCAACACAGTAAATTTAAAATACAAAAACCTTCATTTTAAAAGATATAAGCAAAGAGCTCAGGAGAGAAAAACTACTGCAAACGAGACAGCAATGGCTAGAGAGAGGCACGAGAGAACACACATTTGACTAAGTTCTTCAAGTTGTGGTGTGCCCCTGCCAAGGGGGTGGGGAGGGGAATACATGACAGCAAACCACTAACTCTAACCTGCGCTGAGAAATTATCCTTTCCATTTGATAGTTATTTTTTCTTTTAAAAAACAAAACAAAAAAAACCCCAAAACTGGATTTTTATATATACTCACAACTTGGGGTGGATACAAATCACTTGGGCAATTTCAGAGCCCAGAGCGGCTATTCCTTAGACACCAGGGAGGGGCCGAGAGAAAAGTGTGTGGTAGAGTTTTGAGGCCAACTTTCAGAGTTGCCTGTCATTACTTTTACACTTACATCAGCAAAGGAAGAAAAACAAAACAAAACAAAACAGAACACCTATTTTTTTCCTGGCTTCTTTTTGCCTCCTTTGTTTCTTTCTCCTTACAGTATGGGGTTTCCAGATACAAAAAGGTTTTACTCTAAGCTGACACACACTTTAAAGAGTTGGCTGAGGGGCTAGAACATCCTTGAAAATGCCGAGTTGCAAATGGTGTGCTCTTCGCAAGTCTCTCACAGCACATTCGGACATCCGGAGCCAGCAAAACAGCCCAGAGACACTTCAACTGCAATGACCCTAATGAACCCATTTTTAATTTTTGTTCTGCACTGTCATCTCAATGCGAGGCTTCCAACAACCAAACGTGTAGGCAGGCAAGTGCGCAGTGTCGTTCCAGTGGATGAGAGTCTCCACAGTCTGGACATGAACACAGGTGGGGAAGGCAGAGCCATGGTGTCCGCCCACTGGCCGGGATTCGGTGCTTGTGCGTAAGTTCCTTCCCAGGGATGCAGAGCCGGGTGATGAGTTGGTGGACATGCCGGGAGAGGCGGCACACACAGACACAACGGTTCGCAGGGCTCCCCGCTGCCACACTGCTGTACAGGACAGTGGTGGTGGGGTTCCCCATTAGCAGGCAGACTCACAGCAGGCAGGGACCACATGGTGCTCGGTGCTCTCATGAATACAAGCCTGCGGTTGGTTATTCATCCCGGTTAACCAAAGGCATTATGGTGATCTCGAAATATTTTTGGTCTCTCTACAAATTGTCGTTATTATGGTGGCACTTTCTAAGCTGGAATCTCGAGCCAAAGGCACTTTCAAGCTGGAGTGCAGAAGATTCACAAATAGCTAAGTATTTGGTCATGGATTGAAAAAGGCATCAATGAAAAGTACAATTCGCTCTTCATAACAAGCTGCCGAGGTGCAGCCTTTAGTTTTGGTATGGATACGTATATGAGAGCATGGTCAAAGAATCGACTTGGGTTCTGATTCAGGTTGTTTGAAACCAAGTCATCAGCTTCCTATAGAGCTGGATTTAAAAACGGGCTTTTGAAACACAAATGAGAAGGATTTTGGCTTGTCCTGCTTCTGATATGGGGCCAATTAGCAAGTGGGCACCCAGAACAGGCTGAGAAAAGGCTGGCGGCTACAAGGTAGTACTAAGGCACGGCTTTTCTGGGAGGCTTTGGCAGCTGTGAACTGAAAACTATGAAAAGTGACAGTAGTTAAGAGAAACGCTTCCAGCTTACAAAAGGGCTCATGGTTCCCAGGCAGCCTGTCACACTGACACCCTGCGATGTGACTTCTCCAAGATTTAAGGCTTTTCAGGAATGACACGTGCAGGGCTTAGCCACAGAAACATCAACATAGAAGAGGCCAGCAACTCAAGCATCCTAATGTCACAGGTAAGGACACTGACACACAGGTATTCTACCCTTCCTTAGGACAGGCATGGTACGCCAGAGCATATACAAAAATTATACAAATTACAGGTACCTGGTTTGTAAAACTGACCACTAGGTGACTTCAATAATATATGGTTGTACAAAAACGATGGCTAATGCCACTGTGGTATCGGAGCCTAAAGAAGATCTGGATCTAAAAGTCCTCTGAAGAATTTTAACACCAAGCAAGGGTTTTCTTTTGGCTGGTGTGTGGGCAGGACTTTGCTGCTGGGATGTGTGGTGAATAGAAATTTGACTCAGAGCCTGTGGCTGGAGAATTGTCTTCTGAGGAAACAAAAGGTGCTTCAGCCTCGCCATCTACTTGTGGTTCCCCAGACAGCTCTAGGGGATCTGAACTGACTCTGTCCATGCATTCTCAGGGGTCACTTAAGCACAGAGCACCAAGGAAAGATGGCTTCGACCCAGGAGAGGCCAAAGATGAAAGAGAAGCCCTCACCCTTGTCCTGTGACTAAATAGATGGGAGACTGGACCAGACGCCTCTCATTCCTTCAAGATGAAGGGGGATAGACTGTGCTCTTTTAGTTTGAGTACGAGGCACCTTCTGGAACAGATCCAGTCCTGCTCCATCCCTAACGATGGAAGAGATAGAACAGACAGCACAGAGCATGAGGCGGACAGCAGAAGCAGTGAAGAGGAGATATACCCTATCTGGAAAAGGATGAGGAGACTGGGGGCTTGTGAGAAAGAATCAGGTGGGGGAGGGGATTTTCTCTTTTTAAGCCCTGGGAAAGAGTAGGCTATAAGCCAAATCAGAAATGTTCTTTTAAAGAGGAGTCAGATGGCTATAGGGAGGCTGCTGGCAAGCGGTCCCGGCTTTCCCAGACAGGAGAGAAAAAGCAGCAGGGAAGAGATGGTGGCTGTGCAGGAGAGGCCTCCAACAGAGGAAAGGATGCTGCTGAAGAATACTGCCACTAGCTTCTTCCTGACCTTAAAAAAGGGATTGGGGGCAGAGCAGAGGGGGGGAGGTGGGTCATAGACGAGATTTCATGAATCGGAGAAAAACTGGCTATCAATATGCTAATGTGACTAGCAAGAGAAAGGGCAGCCATTTTCAACTAAAGCTGAACCTTGCACAACCCAGGGCAACGAGCTATTAGAACCATGGAAGTGGCTAGGAATTCTCCACTCTCTGATGATGCACAGGGTGCGGCCAATTCACAGGTCCAAAATGTTGCTGGCCTCCAGTTAGCTGGACTCTGGGCATCCCATTAAACTATGCAGAGGCTAAGCAAGATGTCCATGATAGATCTGTCTCAGTCACTGTGAGCCAGCGCTGGGGAGGGAATGGTGAGGGCAGGGCTCAGTAATGGTGTCCTAAGCTTTAGGAAGCTGAGTAGAGAGCAGAAGGAGCCAGGGATTAGAGACTGGGATTAGAGGTTAGAACATAACCTCCCACCCCAAATCCAGGCTTTCACTTGGGAAATAAAGCAACTTTGGGATAACTGGATCACTGATTAAGACAGGGAAAACTCTCCAAGATTTACAGACCTTATAGCTACCAGTGCTGAAGACAGAGCAGAGACAGACCAGAAGAACAGAAGGTGGGGTGGGGTGTATGGAGCAAAACAGCATCTCCTGGACATGACAGGGCCACTGTATTCATAAACTCCAGCAACCGTGAGAGCTAGCTGGTTGACACTGCAAAGTTGAGGAGCTCCTGACAGTGGATGGTTCTAGGGGAAGAGAACTCAGTTTAAGAGTGTGGTTCCTGGCAGGCTTGACCATGTTCCAATGGATGTCCCCACACTTGTGAGTATATAGGCAGCACAAATTGGCCATGGTGGGCGTGCTGGCTAGTTTTATGTCAGTTTAACACAAGCTATAGTCATCTCAGAAAAGGGAACCTCGATTGAGAAAATATCTCCATAAGAAATGGCTGTAGGCAAGCCTGTAAGGCATTTTCTTAATCAGTGATGGGGGCATGGAAAGCCCATTGTGCACAGTGCCATCCATAGGCCGGTGGTCCTGGATTCTATAAGAAAGCAGGCTGAGCAAGGCATGAGGAGCAAGCCAGTAAGCAGCACTCCTTCATGGTCTCTGTATCAACTTGTAGGCTCAGGTTCCTGCCCCGACTGCCTTCAGTGATGGACTAGGATGTGGAAATATAAGCCCACTTTATTCTCCAACTTGCTTTTGGGCAGTGTTAACATCATAGCAATATAACTGTAACTAAGGTTATTTTCTTTTTAAAGGCAAAAAAGAATGAGAATTTGGGAGGGATGGAGATATGGGTGTGGTGTAAAATAAGAAGGTGGGGGGAGAGTGTGGGTGGAGGTTAGTATACATTAAAGAGTTTTACAGCTGTTTTAAGAGCAAAAAGTAAGTCAGGTCATCCACACACACACACACACACACACACACCTCCTACTGCCCAGAAAGGCATTAGGAAGAGAACTGTGGGGCAGCAGACACACCACCCTGACTCTGTGACATCTTACCCTCCCCACTGCCAACCACTATCTTCTAGCTGGTACTTGGGAGGTAAATCCCCAGAGCTTTCGTGGTGCGGAGGAACAGCTCTACTCCTGAGTGACAGACCTCTCCCTCATCACATTCTGAGATGATAAATAGCCACAGATTATTTGTACCCATTCATTCATATCTTCCTGGTCTCAAGACACAGGGGCTTCCTCCTGAATAAGGACATAAGAAATGAAAACTAAAGAACCCTCCCTAAGAGGGTTGCCTAAAAGATTAATTAATGTCACTTCCAGGAGACATCTTTAAACACCTGGTCTCAGACAGATAAAGGGGAGAAACTCAGAGTAGCCATTCCTTTGAGGGCTGGTTTAGAAATAGGGAACCTAGGCCGTTCTCCTGAGGAGAACCAGTGCCCCAAGGGAGGCACATTGTAAATGGAAAAATCTTGCACATTTTTTTCTGGTCTTCCCAGGGATGAGGGAGAAGACAGAGTCAATCCAATGTGGTTCTTTTAACTACATGCCAGCCACGCCCACCCACTGAGGACCAAAGATGCCGAATACAATATAAGCAGTCAAAGCTGACGCTGGGGCAAAGGTGCGTGTGTCTCCTGGATACAGCAGATGTAGAATTTTACTTTATAGCCTTAGTGCAAAAAACAAGCCATGCTTTTTGCTTTTTTAATGTAAAAAGTTTGTACCATTTCTATTAAGTATACATATTCCTAACAGTTGTGCACGTTTGTATGTGCTCACACATGTGAGTGTGTGTAAAGAAACTATTACTTTCCTCTTACCTTCCCTGGGAAGTAGACGGGTAACCTTTCTTGCTTCCCCAGTGAAAAAGCACTTAGAGAAGTAACCTGAGGCTGGCCACGTCAGACCAACTCTGCTGGGCAATGCTTTGGAATATTCTCTTGGTAAGAGAATAAGGGAATCTGCTTGAAAAGATGAGAGAGAGAGAGAGAGAGAGAGAGAGAGAATATGAATATGAATGAATATATGTATAAAGTGCCACTGAGGCTTATGGAAAGATGCCCTTAGAGAAAATATATCCATGTCTATAATGCAGAGAGGCAATGAGCAACTAGCAAACTGACAAGAAACAGGAGCTCAAAGAGCTGACTATCCACATGTGCATGAACACAGAGCTAGAGCCACAGACACTTCCTATGCGCACTGGGTTACCAGCAACAATCTATCCACAGGCTGGTCAGGAAGCTTGTGACAGTGACATTCTGGGGAGCAGAGACACCAAGCCTGATGAGCCTTCTGCTTGCTCGGTTGATGACAAGTTTCTTCCAGCCACAGGATTCTGTATCCTTTGCAACTTGCAGTGCAGTACTCATGCCAATTTTTAAATTTGCTATTAAATTTCAGTGGTTCAAATGTGAACTCATCTCTGTAAAAAATTTGGTTGACCATATAAAATGTAACTGCACACACAAGACTATAACATTGTAAGCTTAGACTTGTTTCAGTATTACCTACTTATTGCAAAAAGAGCCATCTTTTCTTCTTCATTAAATAATGAATTATCACATTAGTACAATACAATTTTACATTTTTAAATATACTATATATGTTAAGGGTAAGGGGTGATGTTTTCCTCCTTTGTAACACCTGTTTCAAGAGTTTAATGAATTAGGATATTAGTTTTAACCTTGGGGGCTGGGAGAAGGTACAAATTTATCTCATTAGGATAGTTCAACCAAGTATGTCTTAAGGCTATAGTTTAACATTTGGTTTTAAAAAGAAAGAAAGATTTCATTTAAAAAATAATTTAGTGAATTACATTCTTCCATAACTTTCCATCCTAATTAGTTACAAAGATAAGTCTAAAGAATCTTAGTTTTCCTGTACTAATTTACATTTATATTTAAAGATTAATTTTACTTGTATCTTAAAACAAGAATTTTATGTTGGAAAAACACAAAAAGAACTAAATACACTTGTATAAAGGCAGTCAATGCCCCGTGGCCAATCCTCTGACTCAGTATTTTCTACCACAACCGGAAACAGGTCTGCAGAGAGGCTTAGCTTAGGCTGGTAAGATTCACCTTCCCCAAGGAATTGTGGGTTGCAGATCTGAGGAATACACAAAAAACTGCATCACAACTTCACAGCTACAATGATAGCATGAACACATGGGGAAAAAAAAAAGTTCACTCGAACAGGGTTAGAAAGGTCAGGGTGGGGCCCGGGGGGCCAGGGTAGCACCCTGTGCGGTGAGGTTTACAGTCAGTCGTTCGATAATGGAGAGTGTGTGTGTGCACATATGTGTGTGTATATACAGATATCTCTCTATATAAATAACCAGGTTCAGTCCTTCACGAGCCTGTAGATATGGTGCTGTGCTCCGTGTTCACTATTCGAGACTTCAAATACACAGGCCATGCAGAGCAGAGTTTCTTGTGTATCCCTGTTTGTTACCACCTGTTTAAAAAAGAGAAAAAAAGAGGTATATGTACCATTACCCCACATAAATGACATGGTCAGGCCACATTCAGAAGGTTACAAGTCTCACTGGAACCCCATAAACCCCTCCTGCTGCTGCTCTCTGCTGACACAGGCTGTACCTCTCACACGGGTTAGGAAATACCCATCCATTGCCCCCGTGGGTTTCTCTCCCTCATGACTATGACCTTAGCCTCTTTCAGATCAGACTTCCGGCTCTCCTCCTCATGCTGGCCGCAGGCCCCCATGCTACCTCAGGAGGACTATTCTGAAGGACAATCTGATCAAATGTACCTCACAACGCTTCAGTGGTTCTCTGTGACTTTCATGTTCAAAAAACGTTTTGGGCTTGAGTGCCTTATCTAGCTTGTCAAGGGCCTAATTTCCCCTCTGTAATGGTCTGTTTCACCCACCTAAGTTCCTCTTGCCTCCAAGCGATCAAGCTCAGGGCCCCTGACTGAAAAGAATAAAGGCCCACTTCTGATTTTCTCCATGGAGTTCTATGATTCACACAGGCTGATCTTTTTCAGTATCCAGCTCCTCCAGTAAATTGGAAGAACTGAGACCATGTCTTTTGGTTAGCCAGTTCAGGCATGGTGCGCCATGCTCAATCATCTGCTGAGTGCACAGACCTTATGACGACCACCAATGCTGTGTCCCCACTATGTATGGACTGCAGTATGTGATACTTGGCACAGACCTCACAACTCTGTGACTGGTTGCTATTGTTCCCCAGGGCAAAGAGGAGACTGAGACGCCATCTGCTCGAGACTCATCAGCTCCAATCCGCTACCTCACCTAAGGTCTTCCCTGCCTCTGAGCCAGGCCGTGTCACCTCAGCACTATGCCCATCTCTGGGAGACATTGGTAGTAATTTTATTTTCCATTCATTACGGGATGAATGCCTGTCTCCCTCATCTGACCTTGGGAGGGCTGCCCCACTCAGCCAGTCCATCGAAGTATTCCTTGCACCTGATACCCATGTATGCACTCAGGAAAAAGTCTTACTTGCTTGGTAAATATGAAAAACGTCTGCTTAGCCTTCAACAAACATACCTTCTTTACCATTCCTGAGAATCCCACATCACCTATCTCGAGACTCCAATGGTGTCTTGTTGAGAAATATCAACAATTTCAATGCCTGTGTATCATAACCTGCTCATTTTCTTCTTTGACTCAAAGAAGTTACCATGGCACACTATGATCATAAAATCACTTCCTGGCAGCCAATGCTATAGCCATGGTGTAACTGAGGGAATGTAAAGATTCTCACTGGCCAGCTTGGAGGTGAAGAATACAGATCTAAATGATCCATGTACCAATGGAGACTTTCAAGCTTCGGCTCAAGCTTTCGGATTTCATGACTCAATTTGTGTCGATCACCATGACCATGAGTTACAGGGATTCCTTAACCACAAAAGTGACACTGCGGCTCATGGTACGACTTTGACAGTAGCATTTACAAAGGGTCTTTGTATCTAGCATAAGGCTTGTGAGTTTTCAGACACATCCATTTTCTTGTAAATCCATTCTGTTTGTCTGTCTGTCTGTCTGTCTGTCTGTCTGTCTGTCTGTCTGTCTGGACTGAAGATTTAAAAACCCAGGGCCTCATGTGGGTAGTCCAAGTTCTCTACCACTGTGTATCCCTGGGCTTCTTCTCATTTTGCTTTAAAATATTTTATTTGATTTTACCATCTATGTGTATTTGCCTACGTGTGTGTGTATGTGTAACATATAACTGGCACCCTTAGCGGCCAGAAGAAAGTTGTTAGAGTCCTTAGAACTGGAGTTTCAGGTGGCTGTAAGACATTGCTTAGGAAGTGCTCTTTACTGTCAAGCCAGCTCTCTAGCCCCATCTTTTCATTATTTATTTGAAGACACTGAATGCCTTGGCTGGCCTTGAACAGTCTTTAGCCTAGGCAGACACTGAAATGTGCAACCCTCCTACCCTGGCTTCCTGGGCAGATGAGATTACAGGCCTATACCACTAGGCCCAAGAAGCCAGTAGGCACACTTGGCTAATGACTCCCCTTTGTCCTTCCCAGCTCTGCTTGGGGCTCTCACTGCCTCTATGTGTTCAGTTCAATCCCAATGCAACAGGACGCAACCAGAAAGCATAGCCTATGAGCCATCGAGAACTTAAATGGCCCTAATGACCAACTTTTACTTAGCAAAGTGGTGGCTAGCAGCTGCTAACAAGAACTAGAAAGTACAATTTCTCTTGCCCATCAATTGGATGTTTTCACTTTTGGAATTTTGAAGTCTGCAATTTTCTAAGGTAATGATATTATTTCTAACAAACCTTTCTTGGAAATTATTAATTGCTTATATCAAAATATTTTGTTTAACTGCTTAATGACACTTTGCTGTTGTTTTGAGAAAGGTTTCTTATAGCCTAGCTTGGCCTTGAACTCCTGATCCTTCTGCCTCCATTTGCCAAATGCAGGGATTATATAGTGTGTGTGTGTGTGTGTGTGTGTGTGTGTGTGTGTGTTCCATTATGAATGGCTTTAATGACACATTTTAACCAAACCCAGTAAGGTCCAGGACAGTGGAAGTCGTATGACCCACAGGCATGTTGCTGACAGGTACCTGGGCACTCTGAGAATTAGGGGCCTGGTTCTGACATCTCAGGGCCACATTCAATTCATCTAGACTCCCTGAGGCAGAGTCCAGACTTGGTGCTATCATAATTCTCAACCTGCAGTCACAGACAGAGCTGGAGTTGAAATTCCTGCTAAGAGAGATGGGTGGCTACCACCTAAGAATTCAAGTCACTGACATAGTTTAAAATCTAGAAAAGAATCCCAAGTGCCAAGGCCTACACTGGTGCGCGCGCGTGTGTGTGTGTGTGTGTGTGTGTGTGTGCATGTGTGTGCTTAGGCCAGAGTTTGATCTTGCATGTGCTTCTTACTCTTCTATCTTATTTAATATTTTTTTTCTTGCAGATGTAATCTCTGCCTAAATACCGAGCACACTGACTAGGCTAGGCTGGCCAGTAGCCTCCAGGGAATGAGCTACCCGTCCCCACCTCCCCACTGCTGGGCACTAGAGGCAGTGCCATGAGGCCTGGCCTTTTGTGGGGCAGAGAAACAGAACTCAGCCCTCATGCTTGTATAGCAAGGTCCTTACTGACTGAACCAAACTCCCTAGTTCCCACACACTTGGGCTGCAGCAGAGTACAGTTCTAAGACACTTACCTGCTCCCTGCCGCTGCACACTCTGCAAACTGCCCATCTTCCACCAAAAGGACACTGGTGACTATTAAGGATGGGAGTTTCCCCCAGACTTCCAGGCTCTCAGCTTTAGGAGCACACAGGCACAGCTGAGACTCCACTAAGACTCTCTCTCTAGAGAAAGTCAAACTTGTATGCAAAATCTATCCTTGAATGCTGATCCTAGATCTGAGCTCTGAGATGCCAGTCCCTGATAGCAGTGACCCCAAATTCTGGCTATGCCATGACTACTTAGGTTGCTAGGATTGCAGGGCAAGCCACCTGAGCCACCTCATCTGCCTGTCTGAAGAGAGGGTTTCACTATGTAGTCCAGCCTACCTGCCCGCAGTCTCCTGATCGCCCTGCCTCAGCCTCCTAAATACAGGGATTGCAGGCATGTACTCCCACATAAGACTTAAGACTGATTTGAGTCAATCTTCCTTCCTTTCTTAAGTGGAAAGGGATAGGTGGAAAGGAGCCTTTCAAACCAAACCAAAACAGTATATACCTGATTGAGAACCAACATACCAGGTAAGGGATTCTCTGGATAAGCACTCAGGCTCTCCATTCTAGCAACGGAGAAATGTGGCCGCCTTCAGAGGCTGCAGGACCACAGGGGCACCCTTGCCAGCCCCTCGGGAGAACTGCGCTCACTGAGGTTTACTTTGGCATCCCGACCTTCAAGTTTACTCAAGAATTATTTTCTTTTCTTTTCTTTTCTTTTCTTTTTTTTTTTTTTTTTGTGTTTTTTTCGAGACAGGGTTTCTCTGTATAGCCCTGGCTGTCCTGGAACTCACTCTGTAGACCAGGCTGGCCTCGAACTCAGAAATCCGCCTGCCTCCACCTCCCGAGTGCTGGGATTAAAGGCGTGCGCCACCACGCCCGGCTGAATTATTTTCTTTTTTAAAAAGCCTTATAAAACCCATTACTGACTATTCTTTTTTTTTTTTTTTAAAGATTTATTTATTTATTTATTTATTATATGTAGGTACACTGTAGCTGTCTTCAGATCTTTCTAAGATGGTTATGAGCCACCATGTGGTTGCTGGGATTTGAACTCCAGACCTTCGGAAGAGCAGTCAGGTGCTCTTACCCACTGAGCCATCTCACCAGCCCCCATTACTGACTATTCTATGAACATATTTTGAGGACAAAAACCTCTGACTCTGGCAACTGATAAGGAATCATGGTATCAGAACTTGCTGAGTACCAGATACCCAAGTCTCCTTGCTGTAAACATGGCTTCCTCCCCACCCACCTTTGCACTGTCCCTACGAAGCCTCAGCACAGGCTCTAAGTACAACACCAACCGGAGAGAGACAAACATTACCAATAATATGGTGAAGTTTTCCAAAACACTGTTCATCATATATTTCTCTGGTAGGTGTTTGAGCTTGTGGATGAAGTTGATCATATATTCACACATCGGTGAGCGGTTTATTCGGTACACGAATCGACCATTCTCGAACCTCGCATACTCCGTCTGTGAGGAAAAAGAGGGTTGAGCATCTTTATATTTCCAAACAGAGAATGGCTGCTTTTTGAAAGCATGAGCATTTTCAACATGAATCATCTATTGATAAGCTCTGTCATTTATGCCAATTATCAAATCAAAAACAAACCCTGCCTCTAAATCTACAACCAGGCACAGAATCTATTATTTTTCCGCAAGTTTAAACAATGTTGTAAAGGGTGATCTTTAAAGCATTTGACAAATCCTTCTAGTAAACGTGCATGTGTGTGTGTGTGTGTGTGTGTGTGTGTGTGTGTGTTGAACCAGAAGGGGGTGTTGAGCGCGGTGAGTGGAGGCAACAAAGTGACCACTACACCTCAATACACAGAGAACTCAAAACCTTAAGGGAGGAAGCTGGGCATGGTGGCTCATGCCTTTAATCCCAGCACTTGGGAGGCAGAGGCAGGCGGATTTCTGAGTTCCAGGACAGCCAGGGCTACACAGAGAAACCCTGTGTCGAAAAACCAAAAACAAAAACAAAAACAAAAAACCTTAAGGGAGGAACCACTGTGGTTAAACTGGAGGATCTGCTATGTTGGATTGTGAAGACAGGCCTTCTTTCGAGACAGATCTCTCTATGTAGCCCTCGACAGCCTAGCTAGCTACTTAGACTAGACTGACCTTGACTTACTGGGAATTAAAGACCCGCACCACCGTGCACAGCTCTGTAGCGAGGCCTTTGGTATAGATCTTTAAATCAGGCTCCCAAACCCAAAGCCTATCTATTCTAGAAACTAGAATCTAGAAATATGAATCTAACATAAATCATAAAATATTCAGAATTCAACAAGGAGCAAACAGATATGATAAAAACCACAAAATTCTATCAAAACCTAAGACAGACATGCAAATAAATGCATATTAATAACATATCATTTTAAATAGAATTATAGTGTTCACGCCATCTATTTTTCTTTACATTAAATAAAGTGTACATCGTTTGGAAATAGAAAGGCTGGCCCCTAGCTTAGCAAAGACAAAAAAGAATAGTAAGAACAACTTGTTGCACCTGACCCCAGAACCTACTTATAAAATCAGAGCCCAGAAGCTCCAAGGATAAATGGGAATGTTACAGAGAAAAGACTCAGCGGAAAAACTACTTAACACGGATATCCATTTGCACTTGTACTTTGTACATAGTGCATGTGTGTCACTGCATGTGTGTGGAGGTCAGGAGTTGGTTCTTTCTCTCCTTCCCACCATGTGGGCACCAGGAATTGAACTCAGAATCTTAGGCTTAGCAGCAAGCACCTTACCCGCTGAGCCATCCTGTTAGCTGATCATCATGACTCCCCCCCAACCCTCTTTTAATCCTAATTTTGTACTCCTGCTAGTTTGTCAGGACAGCCACACCCCACAGTCCAATTTAAATTATCCTTAGTGCTCAGGATTCCCAACTGATATTTCCTGTCTCTCAAGTCTACTCTTGTATCTCTAATTATCCCCTATTTGTCCCTTAGAAAGGTACTGTCTGGTTACTGCTGCTGGCAGGCATAAAGAGTGTGACCTCTGGCTCTCCCTCCTCTTTAAGCTTTAATATGCAGTTACTAAATTCTATTTAAAACCTCTTACTGGAGTCCCTCGGAAGCCATTTCAGGAGAGCGCATGACCCCTGTTAAATTCACCATCAACTCAACCCACCCGTAGCCTTCCTGCCATTTTAATATCAGTCTTGCATGGCTGTGCTCAGGGGGCTCCAATGCAGCCTGAACCCCCATAGCTCTGCCTAAGCTCTTAAACCCTCCCTCCTCTCCTGGCATCCTCTAGGCTTGGCTGGGAAGGTGGAGTCTTGCCACAGACAAGTCAGGCTCCTGGATGGAGAGTCCAGACCTGCCGCAAATAAAACCTCAATCTTCAGGTGGTGGCAGTGAGGCAGAAGACACTGGAAAATCAGGCAGGTGACCGGACTGCCACCTTCAAAAGCAACTAACCCTGATAAAACAATCAGGTTTATAAGACTTTGCAAGCTGAGTATGGGTATGTCCTAACACAGGATGGAGTGTCTTGCTTTTCTGTGTTTGTTTTGAGACAGGACTCTAGTGAGTAGCTCAGGCTGGCCTAGATCGCAGGAGGCTCATGCCTCACCCTCCCAAGTGCTGGGATTACAGGCACAGACCAACACTCATTACTGAAATTTAAACTAGAAACAGTTAAAATGAAAACAGTAAAAACAAAACAAAAAACCCCCAAAACCCACCAAAGTGGGGAAAAAAATACCCTACTTAACCTCCCCACCCCCCACCCCCACCCCCAGCCTGCAAAAGCAACAGTATCAAACACAAGGTGTCAGGTTTCAGAAGGCAGGGTGGGGGTGGGGTGGGGTAACTGCTACCTGCATCATTACCCACAATGCCTGTGGCTAGGACCTGGAGAAGCATCCTGGTCCTAGGGGGCTCTCACCAGAGGCCAGTACTGGCCAGCAGAGCATCCAGCTTCATCTTGGCTGCTGCCCAAGCACTACCTTTACCTTTAAGATGCAACCAGGAAAAGGTATACATGGGAGAGAAAGGCCTGCAAAGGCCCTTGCCAACTGCAGAGCCACAGGCTACCCAGAGGACTGTCTCACTAGGCCAACTTACCTCTACTTTTTCTACTACTTGTTTCCCAAAGGAACACACTTTGGTGGAACAGGTAACCGTCATGTTTTCAGAACTCTCATACTGACTGCTCACACCATAAAAGGCCCCGGCATCGTCTTGGATATTGCAGTTTAAGTCCGCCTGTTGGAAGGAAGTAGGGGCAGGTTATTCTCTCATCCTAGGGTCACTGTGACAAAGAGCCAGGTTGGTAAGCCATCGAGCAGCTGGATGACATTGAACTCCGGTCTCCACCTCCAGATACCCAGCCAGGTCCTCATGCATGCTAGACAAGCACTGTACCAACTGAGCCCTGCAGTGGTTGGTACACAACTGTGAAGTCTTCCCTGAGAAGGCATGCTACCAGGATGCACTCAGCCTGACTTGCTTGCATTCAGTACTGGAACAGGACTGTACTCTTGTAATGAAAATTCTAAAGTTTCTAAAATGTACAGAAAGGAGGGCATGAAATGACTGTGCACTCTGCCAATCTTGTGAGAGACTCAAAAACAAAACAGAAACAAACAAACAACAACAAAAACACAAGTCCCTGCAGCTGATGGTCACTGCTACAAAGATGATTACCACACCCAGGGCAGAAAGGCTTTCTACTAATGACTATCCTACAAAGATGCTACATCACAGCTACTCATGTAACACAGTCTTATGAATGGCCTACGATGTGAGACAGCACCTGGCTACCAGCGAATGTGAGAGACAGCACAGCGGAAAAGCTATGCTGCTAAAGAGCAAGTGTCACAGCAAGGGATGATGGGAGGTCTTAGACGCACAGTGAACTTCCCAACTCAGGTGCTCATGCAGAACAGGAGATGAGGAGGTACCCAGACATGGGCTCAGGCTGTGGAGGGCTAAATAAAAAGGGAAAGTTGTATTTTGAAGCCAGTGGGAGGCCCTAGAAAATTCTGGTGCCAGGAATCAAGATTAAAGCAGGGCACAGTGTCTGTGGGGCACGGTGCCACTGTAGAAGGTCATGGCCATGGGTGTATGCCACTGCTGTGGTCAGACTGTGGTGGACGTGCAAGCCCCACAGCAAGTGTTAGGATGGGAAGCTCTGGGGATGTGATTACGAGTCTGTCCTTGTACATGAATGGACAATCGCAGAAAAGAACCACGCCCTCCACAACAAGAGGCCTTCCCAGATACTGGTATCTGGACCATGGACCTTCCAGTCTACAGAATTCAAGTGATAAATCTGGTCCTGTCTATCCAGAGTTCCCAGCACTGTATAAGAACAGCACCAGAGGAGCAGGTGTCAACCAGTTGTTGCTCTGTAACAACTCAATAAGACATACATGCCTGGGCAGGAAAGGAGGTTTCCAAATTATTTTTCCTTAGTTTCTGCTTCAGAAAGTACTACCTTTAAAGAGGAATAACTGTAAACATACCTAGGAGACAGAGGCAGGAGGATCACCATAAGTTCAAGGCCAGCCTGCACCACATAGTAAGTTGCAAACTAACCAACGCTATACAGTGAGATCAAGTTGGAGGTGTGGAAGAAAAGACAGCAACAACAAAAGGGGGTATGCTCAAAGGGACTATAAAATAATGATGTGATGTGGTATTCTACATCAAACAACCTAGTGTTTGTGTTACTCTGGAAGGCACAGTGACTGAAACAAGCAGGTGTTTTGGAATAAGGAGTAGAGGAAATTCGGGAGATGAAGACTGGCTGGGGGGATGGGAGGCTGATGGGACAGTAACTACTAAAAATACCTGTGATAACTTGTCAGTGTACATCATATTCTGAAAATATCAACAGTAATGGTCTGACACCAGCAAAGCTGATGACAGAGTTCAGGGTTCACACTTCCATCCCTGTGAGCTGAAGGCAAAGTTGCTGCCCCTGGTGGCTACAAATCTAGATCCCATAACAAGAATGAGTTGGGTGTTCTATTTCTTTACTCCCAGTGGTCACTGGTACTCTATTTTAGTCAAACTCTAAAGAGAGAGGGAGAGGACAGAAGTGGCTGAGCCTGCCATTGTGACTAAGCAGCTGCCATTCACTTACAGGTCTGTTGAAGGAGACCAATGGATAAGACTGTACTTGGGGTACTGTCTTAGTCAAGGTTTCTATTCCTGCACAAACATCATGACCAAGAAGCAAGTTGGGGAGGAAAGGGTTTATTCGGCTTACATTTCCANACTGCTGTTGATCACCAAAGGATGCAGGACTGGAACTCAAGCAGGTCAGAAAGCAGAAGCAGCAGAGGCCATGGAGGGATGTTCTTTACTGGCTTGCTTCCCCTGGCTTGCTCAGCCTGCTTTCTTATAGAACCCAAGACTACCAGCCCAGAGATGGTCCCACCCACAAGGGGCCTCTCCCCCTTGATCACTAATTGAGAAAAAGCCCCACAGCTGGATCTCATGGGGGTATTTCCCCAACTAAAGCTCCTTTCTCTGTGATAACTCCAGCTATGTCAAGTTGACACAAAACTAGCCAGTACAGGTACCACTTGTTCAACTTAGAGCTACAATGTAGCAAGCTCAGACAGTTCCAAACTGTTACAAACTTAACTCCGGGTAAGAACCTGTAATGCATTTGTGGGTTTTCCTGAAGGCTAATAACACGGGTTATGCATGCTAATTTAAAGCATATATGTGCTGTGTATATAAAATAAGCCTCCAATTTATCATTTCCTTTATTAGGAATTAGGCAAACAAACTGGAGGGAGGGTATTAGTAGGATTACTTAGAATGGCCTGCACATGGAAATAAAGACTTTTTTTATAAAAACAAAACAAAACAAAAAAAAACAAGAAAACCCCAATGTTTTCTGCCATTGTCAATTCCCCACAGACAAGCAACCCTCTTAGCTTAAGCCTGCACCAGATCACGCTCATTTGTACGTGGCTCTGCATCACTGCTGTGTCTTAGGACTTCAGATAACACTGGAGCTTTCATAGGGAGTGGGTCATCTACCATACATACACTGATCCTCAGAAATGAAATTATTGGTCAGCTGTGGTGGCACAGCCATGCAATCCCAGCATGGGGGGGAAGACTGAAGCAAGTCTGAGGCCGGCTTGGTCTACAGTCAATTCAAGGCCAGCCAGAGATACATAATGAGATATATAGTATCCCCTAAGGGGAAAGAAAAATAGTTACTGAAGGCCTAGAGGAGCTGGGTGGTGGTGGCACAAGCCTTTAATCTCAGCATTCTGGGAGGCAGGGGCAGGTGGAGCTCTGGGTGTTGGGAGGCCAATGTGGTCTATAGAAAGCTCCAGGGCAGCTAGGGCTACACAGAGAAACACTGTCTGGAAAACCCAAAAGGGGTCTGGAGAGATGGCTCAGCAGTTAAAGGCTAAAAGCACCAGCTGCTTTTCCAGAGGCCTTGGGCTTACAACTGAACTGTCTGCAGTTCTAGTTCCAAAGGATCTGATGGCCTATTCTTGGTTCCTCGAGCACCAGGTAGTCATGTGATACATAGATAAATACCACAAGAGTGGACACCGGCAAAACACCCAGACACAATCAATCAATCAATCTAAATTTGAAAAATAAAGAAACCTTAAAGGTGTTGGGATTTAAGTTCGGTTGGTAGAGTGCTCACCTAGTATGCACAGGACAGGATGCTGGTTCAATCCCCAGCACCTCAGAAACTGAACATCATGAGGTGGAGACAGAAGAATCAAAGTTCAAGGTCATCCTCTGTTCAATGGTGCCTCTGAGGCCAGTCTGAGATGTATGTGATGCCATCTCAAACAAAACCAAACACACTTCAAGAAGTGGCCCACAGAATGTTTCCCCCTGGTGCTTTGCTCTTCTGTCATTTTATCTGTGACATTCAGCCATGGGATTTTGCATGGTTCATTCATGTTGCTTCAGCAACATACCAAGAGAACCTCAAATTGGATTTGTAATTTTGGAGTTTAGATTTTCAAAGGTTTGCCCAGTGAGTGGCAAAACCACCTAATCGCAGGGGACATCAGAACTGTGCTTTACAAAAACTATCTTTGCACATGAAAAATAATTCCGCAGTCACAAGCTATATCACGGATGTTCTTTAGAATATTCTAGAAGGTCCTGATGGCATTAGAACAATTCTAGAAAGAAATATATGTCAGCTAACTCCTCAAGAGCAAAGTAACATAAGAAAGAAGGGAAGCAACAAAGCGGACGTCTGTAAGGAGTGAGGCTCACAGAAACCCACTACTTACCCTAACAAATTCAAGGATGACCTTGAACTTCTGACTCGTGGTTGACTTCCCCACAACCAAAGACTAAAAACACCCAATTCATGGAATTCTGAAGGCAAGAAAATAAGGGAGAAAAAAAATAGGCTGCCAGCTTTTTACCTGACCAGAGTATTTTCTAAAAGCAAATAAATAAAAAAACACAAGAAACAGCAAAAGAAAACTCACTTTCCTTGCTGCATACCAGACTTAAAATGCATCCTGTTCCCTGGTTACTGTGGAATAGGCTCTGAACAGGGATGGGTAAGCAACCCAAGGAGGCAGCCCTTCCGAGAGACCCACTCAGTTGCCCTAAGGATAAAATTCAGAGTTCAACTCTTTCTTCTCCATGCAGAAACCCCTTTCCCAGTCCCCTGGCCCAAGATACCCAATGTCTAAGTGTTTATACACATTTCTTTAGTATCACTGCTGGATGTAGTCAATGGTCTCATTAGCTCCTTTTCTGTCCAATGCGCTTCTTACTGATGCCACAACAAACTGCTGTCTTAGTCAGGGTTTCTATGGCTGCAACAAGACACTATGACCAACAAGCAAGTTGGGGAGAAAAGGGTTTTATTCATCTTACACTTCCACGTTGCTGTTTATCACCAAAGGAAGACAAGAACTTATACATGGCAGGAACCTGGAGGCAGGAGCGGTACAGATGCCACAGAGGGCTGCTGCTTACTGGCTTGATGCCCCTGGCTTGTTCAGACTGCTTTCTTCGAGAACCCAGGACCAGCAGTCCAGGTATGTCACCATCCACAGGCAGTCCGAATCCCTGCTGGGTCTCACCGAGCTAAAACCAAGGTATGGATTAGCCAGGCTGTCTCTTGTTGGAGACATTGAGGGAAATCTGATTCTTAGTGTCTTCTAGTGTCCAGGGTCACTCAAATCCCTCCTCTGTAGCTCTTGGTTCCTTCCTTCTGTTCCTTCTCCATCACTCTTCCCGGAGGGTTGCACTGGACTCAGGTGGTAAATATACGCTATCCTCCTATCTGAACCTTAGCCCTTCCTGCGCCTTGTGGGTTGTGTGACATAGTCACAGACCCCTTAGATACAGGCATGGCACGCCTTGGGACATCACGACTCTGCCTAGCACAGTTGCTGACTAAGAAGACATAAAGGTTGTTAAGACAAAAGCATCTCCTTCAGTCAAGTGGATGGAACCTCTGGCCTGGCTGGTGACCTAACACTGTTGGGCAGGGACAAGGACCTGGCTAAGGGGCTGCCCTTCAGGAACGTGGTGCCACTCCTAGGAAAGGCTTTACCTAAAGCCATGCTAAAGAGAAAGGAGTAATCATTAGTGCTTTAATGAGACATTGTACTTTTCTCCCACAATTCCTGCCCCTAAGGCAGGACTGGGGCCACAACTGCAGGGCTCCAGGACCCTGCCCACTTTCCTGAATTACTGACAAAAGCCTAATCTTTCCTTTCCTCCTTCCATCCTAAGCAAGCTTCCTCGGGCTTCCTTATGCTTTCTCCGAAGCCCTTCTGGCTGACCTTCATAGCAGTTTAACTGAAGTGGCATGGCCCCCATCCCCTTCTGCAAGCAGTACTGACATTTGCAGTTTGTCTGCCCTGTGAACTCTAAAGCAACCGTCTTCTCACTCCCTTTGGGTCCATCCTTAAATTCTTTTATTAATGAGACTAAAAACTCCAGAACTGTTTCCCCGATCACTGCTTCCGGCAGCTTCCAGCAGGATCTCCAGGCGCTGGAGACAATCCGGACCCTCTCTTCAGTTTGGCTGAGCTCTGCATTCTCTCCCAGTCTCTCCAGTGGCTCTAGCCTAGGCTCAAATTACAAATCTATTTTCTTCGTTAAGCCTCCCCCGGTGTTAGATTGTCTTCTATCTAGTCCAGATATTTTGGGTGCCACTTCACCTGTCACTGCCTTGTCTCCATCATCAGAACAATGGCACAGGCAGCAGGGCCTCACATGTCTCATCTTTACCAGAGAAAGTGACAGGAGCAACTGCTGTGGAGCCGTGGGGATTGGAGCGCAGCAATGCACCTGAAAGCTGCAAGCTGCAAGCTGCTGTGTTGATGAAGCACTGGCTACTACATCTTTTAATTCCACAACCAAACCACTGACGAGGACAGAGCCTCAAGTCCTATCTACAGACACCTTTCCAAGTACAATCAATGCACACGAAGACAGCCATCAATTCAGTCCACATGGGTGCAAATAGCAGGCTGGCTTCTTCTCAGATAAACAAAGCAGGACACTTCCCTGGTTTGTGAGTTTCATGGCATAGCTGGTGTTTCATGACATAGCTGGTGTAACTACTCAGACAGCTACAAACCCACCACTCTCCACAAGTCACATGTAGAGACACATTATGGAATTTCCTCCAGAAACCAACAAAAAAGAAGTCACTGACATGCTGAGTGGATTAAAGGCTCCAAAATCTATTTGTAGGGAAGTTCTGGAAAGCAGGGTGGGGGCAGAGGCAGGTGTCAAAGGCAGGTCAAACAAACAAAAACCCTTACCAACAAAAAGTACCCCTGGGGATGGGGATGGGACCCAGTCGGGAGAGTGCTCAACTGCTATGCATGAGGATCTAGGTTTAGTTTTCAGCCTTCATAAACCAGGAATGCTGGCACATGCCGGTAGTCTACATGGGATGTAGAAGCAGGAGAATCAGGAGTTCTAGGCCAGCCTTTTCTACATGAGACCCTTTAAGGCATGGCTTCTCCTCATTGTCCTTTTACTCAATAGACCTATTTATTCAAAACTATGGTTCACTGTTCAATTTCATGGCTGGGGGGGGGGGGGAAGCAGTGGGCACTGTGCTTTGGGACAAGCATTAAAAATGCAATTATCAGTCCAACATGGTAGTCCATGCCTTTAATCCCAGCACCTGGGAAGCAGAGGCAAGTGGATCTCTGTGAGTTCAAGGCCAGCCTAGTTTACAAAGAGAGTTCCAGGACAGTCAGGCTGTTACATTGAGAAACCCTGTCTTGGGTAGGGGGGAAAAAAAATCTTTAAAAATGGAGCCTGGTCTAGGTCTAGGTGTGTGGGACCCAGACCCTGCAGAGGGGACAGGGCCAAAGGCCAAGAACAGAGAAACTGTCCCTGCAAAACCTGTGACCTCTGGAGAACTGGCTACAGGGGAGCTGACAGCCCACACAGAAAGGGCACTTGGCGGTGTCACGGGCTGGCAAGGCAAAACTTGCTGGATGAGCAAGAAGAGAACCCCTAAGGTAAAGACATAAAGGGGCAGGGGTGGCCTGTGGACACACCCTTCCAATTTAGCTCCCTTCATTCTTGAGTGTGCAGAAGGCTGGGCAGGAATTATGAGGTTACAGAAATGAAAACCATCCAGGACTGTCCTTGACAAGAGCCAGTGTAATGGGAACTGATGGATGGGCCGTTTCAAACCACCACTTTGAATCTCTCCTCTGCATCCTCTCTGAGCCATGATCAAAGGACCAAGATTTCAAATTGTGAAGCAATTTTTTCCCAATGGCAGCATCTGGCTGCTTGGCAGGCGGCACCAGGAGCTGGGCCCTGCTGTGGGCGGCTGTCCAGGCCTGCCACATGGTGAGGCTAGGCCAGGCAGGGCACGCCTTGCGGGCTTTGCAGCTGCTCCCACAGGCGCCAAAGGACAATTGCTCCTCACAGAGCAAAGAGACTGGGCCTATCTGGAAAGTGAGGGGGTAAGTTTGGAGAAAGCTGGCAGCCCCAGAGCCCTACCAGACTGCTTCATTTGCATGCGTCTGTACCTTGGCCCGCCCCACAGGCTTCAGGGGTCTGGGCAGGGGAGGCCTGCATTGTGCTGGACACCGCTCCAGTTAGACAGCCTGCCTATGGGGACAGGGAAGGAAGGAGCTGCCAGCAGGGAAGTGGGCCCGAGTGCAGCCATTCACTGGGGCCTGTGTGCCCTGCCACACCACCACTGAAGCAGAGGCCACAGCTGTTTTAAATAAGAATAACAGGAATAAACTCAGCCAGCCTAGCTCTTCAACTTACTTCCCACTAATTATGGCATATATTTACATCCACAAAATAGACGATTTTAAAAAACACCACCGAGACCCTTTATTGTGTAGACTGCATACCCCCATTTGAATTTCATAAACATTTAGTACTTCAAAGAATCTTAAAAGCTTGCTCTAATTACAATAAGCCTCATCTGAAAAGGCTGTCTGTTTGCATTGCAAATTTCCCACCAATACCAGTATTCATTTACAAAAATGCAATTAATATTACCCACACAACGCCAGGTAAGGACCACTGTAGACTACAGACTGGAACTGTCATAGACTCAAGGTCTTAGCCCTAGATTGGTGCTTTCCAACTGAGCCAGGTAATGAAGTCCTGGACGCCCAGCCGAGGTGGCCTGACCTTACCTAGTTCAGTGTACAAAGAATTCGCTTTCCCAGGAAAGGGGACTGTTTTCTGGAACTGGAGTTTCTATCCATGAAATGTCCCTCTTAAATAAACAACAACCACCAGGCAACCAATCACACACAGTGAAGTAACAAGTGTATGTGAATAAGCTATAGGCCACCCAGTGAAACCCACATGGCAGATACACATCACCAGTACTTTGGTACACAAGAGTTCCAGTGATCTCATAGACACTTGTGCTGGGATTGAAATTTAAATGGGAAGGCTTCAGTGTTAGTTACTATCCCAATAATTCTACTAATGCTAATGAGTCATCTTTACTAAAAAGAACAAAAACTAAGACATATCCTCAATGCCGACGGCTGTAAGAAAATGTCATAGTTGTACACAAACACACTGTACCCACCCATGCACCGCCCTCAGACTGGGTTGACAGGTAACTGGGCCAAGAGTCTGTCTCACATTTTAAACTTTATTCTTGTACCTACTTGAATTACTTGTAACTAACCTGTATAACTTTCAAGAGATTATAAATTTTATTATTTTCTTGACTGTGTGCATGCACGTCTGCGTACACGAGTCCAGGTGTACAGGGAAGCCAGGGGTGTTTGATCTGTAGGAGCTGGAGCTACGGGTGGTGCTGAGTCACCGACTGGGTGCTGGGATCTGAACTCTGGTCCTCTGGAAAAGCAGTGCTTTCAACTGCTAACCTCCAAGCCCCTGACTTAAGTGTGAGACAGAGTGGTGATAATGGATCTCGACTGAGCATCCAACAGCTTGGAGGGTACCTTTGTGACGAAGGGTGTCAACTCAGTTTTAATGGAACTACAAACAAGAACAAAAAACACAACACGTGTGGGAAGGACATTGCCACTCTGTGTTCAGTGGCAGCTCTCCTAAGACAGTGATAATGGTTAAACACACACAGGAATGGCTACACCCTGTCCACAGTTTTGCTAGCAAACACAGCCCAGTGATCCAGGAGAGAAAGCAGTTGAGGACTGGCCAGCAGCTGGCAGAGGGATTCTCCCAGTGTGCTCTAGGCAACTCCCAAAGGAAGAGATTCTATGTGGCTTCTACAGGCTGCCCCCTGCCAGATAACTGACTCACCTTTTCTCAGGTTCACAGAATTCTCTCACATCCGTATAGTTACCAAATTAACCTCACTTTTAAAATTCCTTTAAAAAGTGGTTATGCAGGCATGCATGGTGTTATATAGCTTTAATCCCAGCATTTGGGAGGCAGAAGAAGGAAGATCTTCATGAGTTCAAGGCCAGCCTAATCTACATAGTGAGTTCTGGGGTAGTCAATGTTACATGGTAATTAATAACGTAAAATTAAGTGAGCATGAACATATTGTTATTTATAGTGAAAAAAGCATAATTTAAAAATATAGTGAAAGGGCTGGAGAGTAGAGAATCTTGTTTTAATTTCAGGCACCCATGTGGCAGCTCACAACTATCTATAACTCCAGTTTCAAGGATCTGGAACCCCCACACAGACATATCTGCAGGCAAAACACCAATGAACATGAACTAAAAATTAAAGAATCTATAAAATCTGAGACCCCGGGTAATACATATCTTAGTTCCTAAGATATAACTATTTACAATGATGTGAAAGGAAAACAAATTATTAAATGGACATTGGAATTTTTTATGCCTGGCAAGAAGATACATAATTATACATCTACAAGTTTTATAAAGATTTATTGTATTTTGGACTGGGCATGGTGGCTCATGCCTTTAATCCTAAGACTTTAAGAAGCAGACTCGGGGGGCTTTCTGTGAGTTCATGGGCAGCCTGGTCTACATAGTGAGTTTGAGGCCAGCTAGCCAGGTGATACCTACCTCTCAAAAGGAAAAAGATTTGACTTTTTTGTGTGTTTATACACATGCATGCAGATTTCTTTTAGTGTGTGTGCGTGCATGCATGCGTGAGCGCGCACATGTACACTCATAGGCCAGAATGGGGTGTCAGATCCTCTAGAGATGGAGTTATAGAAGGTTATGAGCCACCTGATGCAGGTGCAGAAATATGAGCCCTAGTCCTCTCTCTGTAAGAGCAGCAGACCCTCTAGCAGCTGAGCCATCTCTCCAGCCAGCCCCCAGCTCATTACTCCAATTACATTTAAGAATAAGGTTTCATCACATTAAACCATATTATGAATAGTTTGGGCTATAAGGTGAAAACTTATAGCTTTCTTTACACAAGTAATCTTGACACTCTTGGATTTTAGTAGGACTAAAAGTAGAAATCTGAGATCCTCTCAGAGATACTAGCTTCATCTGCATTCTTTATTGAGTTAAATGCTTAAATTCACTTCCTCTGTAGTAAATGTCATTGGGTGTAATTCTGCCCAGCCCAGCCCAGCCCAGCCCAGCCCAGCCCAGCCCAGCCCAGCCCAGCCCAGCCCAGCATAAAAGCTTCCACTGCCTGAGGTATCCACACTGGTGTTCTGTGTTCTGCCATTTGCTTTGTTTGTGAGCACAGCACAGATATTTTTTTTCCCATAGGAAACACCTCAGGTTGTCGTGCCTTACTGAATGAACCCAGGTTAGATGCTCTGAAAATAGAATTTCAACAGCAATCAAATGAGCAAATTAAGAGTCCTCCTGATTTGAGAAAGAGGCTAAAGGGAGAGCAGTTGGGCACGGGGTCTCTGTTGTAATTTACTGAATTCACACTAAGACGAGAACCTGCTGAATGAATTGCTAATATAAAGGCTGTTTCTAGGGGAGCATTAAACCTTCTGAAGCATCGCCCACGGCACGAACCTGCTGGTACCCGAGGATAGAGATGCTCATCTTCACCAAGTCATTACAGAAGCCAGTGAGACTCCAAACCTCAGCTTGATTGAAACTGCCTCCTCTCTTCTGTCCTAACAGTTCTGAGTGAATTTCCTCCCTCGTAAAGGTTAAGGACTCCCAACAGTGGTGCTGAATGAGTCACGTTTTCTATCATATTCATGGAAGTGCTCAATTTTAATCCTGTAAACCTGAATAGTACATATAAGTGTCTGGGCTCACAGACTAACATTCCAAGTTTGCACACCACAAGCCACACATCTGCAATCTAGGCCTCCTTATTAGGAGACATTATCAGGCAAGTCATGGCCCAATTGGTCCCTCAGGGAAAGCAGATAATCCACTGGGAAAAAGGGGCAATTTTGGAAGTAAAGCCGAAAAATGTCTGTCTAAGCATCGAGTACTACACCAATTCACATTCAAACAAAATGCTAATTATAAGAAATCTTATCATCATTAAAACCCACTACTGTTTAATTTAAAAGTAGTGAAAGTGGTTTCTTCGAATTATCTTATGCTTTCTTATTAACTTGGATAAACAATCCCATTTCCTATCTTTAACAATGACTGTCATACTTGATTCAAGGACTACTGAGGCTTAAGACACAGCTTTTGTTTTTCATAGTTTACATTTGTTTTCTGTACTACAGACAGTTTTTACTTACCTTCTAGTAGCCTCAAAAACCAAACTATATGCTAATATACACCTTTTAAAGTTTGAGCATGCATGCATATATAGACAGACAGACAGACAGACAGACAGACAGATATAAATACCAGTTTTTTTTGTTTTTCAAAACAGGTTTTTTTTTTCCCCCTGGGTAACCCTGGCTGTCCTGGAACTCATTCAGAGATCTGCCTGTCTCTGCCTTACCACCAGGCCCAGCTAAGCATGCCTATATTGGGTGGGAGACATGGCTCAGTGGTTAAGAGAACTGGCTGCTTCTCTTCCAGGGTCCTGAGTTCAAATCCCAGCAACAACATGGTGACTCACAACCATCTGTAATGGGATCTAATGCTCTCTTCTGGAGTGTCTGAAGACAGCTAAAGTGTACTCATACAAGTAAAATAAATAAATCTTAAAAAAAAAAAAAAAAAAAAAAAGCATGCCTATATTTTTTAAAGTAGTAAGAAGGGGGACCCAGGGTGCTGATCCTTTAATCCCAGCATTTGGGGCAGAAGCAGTCCCAGTCTGTGAGTTTGAGACCAGCCTGTGTTACAAAGTGTAAACCTGCCTCCAAAATGGAAAGGAAGTTGGGGGATGGGGGTGCGGGGATTTTACATTTGATATAGGTTGTTTAAATGATTATATCGATTTTTCTTCTGTGTACACTGTGTCCAAGAGACCAATGAACAACCTCTGGTGTTGTCCCTCAAAACTTACCTTGTTTTGTTAATTATTTTAATTACATTTTGTCCATGCATTCATGTATTTGGTGAGGACAGCACCAGGGGGTAGAGCAGAAAACAGCTTTTGAGAGTTGGCTCTCGCCTTTCTACTCTGCCGGTCTCTCTACTCTGCGGGTCTCAGGAATTGAGCTCAGGATGTCGAGCTTGGCCGTTTCTACCTTCTGAGCTATCTGGCTGGCTTTATCTGGTATTTGGGGGCAAGGTTTGCCTGAGTACTCCCTAAGTACTGTCTGGCCAGCCTGCCCCAGGAATCCATCTGAATCTGCCTCTCTGACACTGGGATTGCAGATGCATGGCCCCACACGTGGCTTTTTATATGGGTTCTGGGCATCAGACTCAGGTCCTCATGTGCTTGCACAGCAAGGACTTCACTGAGCCATCTCTGCAGCCAGAGTTTCTCAGGGGTTAGCTGTAGTGTGTGAGCAGTCCAAACTCACAACAAACATCTTGTCTCCTCCACTACATTAAAAGAAATCAGTCTCCCCAACGAAGTTCTAACCACAACTGGGAATATCATCAGAGAAATTCTTCAAGTACTGGGTACCTAGGTACTGGTACTAAAACAGCGACAAATTTCCCCAAATCCTAGCTTTCCTTTACAAACTTAAATTTTATCCTGTGCAGTAGATAATGTGTGAGTCCTTCCATGTCATGATGAGCCAGCTCACTGTGTCCATTTCCAACATGTGCTCTAGGTCCCAGGTGTGTTCAAATGCACAAAGGACCTGTTGGATTGACTTGTGCTTTCTAAATGCTGGGTGTGTTTTGAGAGCAGAGCCTTGGACCCTACTGTGTCACTTCTTCCCCACTGCAGCTGCTATATCGCCAGTCTGAGTATCAGCAGGGTGCAGATCAGGGCACAACTCAGTATTCAGTATTCAAATGAGTATACGGTTTTGATCTTACCA
The DNA here is from genome assembly GCF_900095145.1 of Mus pahari. NCBI lineage: Eukaryota > Metazoa > Chordata > Mammalia > Rodentia > Muridae > Mus > Mus pahari. The sequence continues at coordinate 82,686,931 of NC_034590.1, read as the reverse complement.
GTCTATTAAAGGCTACGGAGGAAGAGCTGGCAACAGAACTCTACTGGTAGAATGCATGCTTAGCTCAGTATACATGGAGCCCTGGTGGCACCTCCAGCACCTAGCAGGCAGGTGTGGCAGCATATACCTACAATTCCAGCAGAAGAATAAAGAATAAAGGCAGAGGAATCAGAAGTTCAGGGTCACCATTGGCTACACAGGCAGCTCCAGATCAGGCTAGGATAAGGGAGAATTTGCTGAATGAATGCAAGCCAAGCAAGCAGGATTCTGAGGAGCCAATCAGTGCGGATCTTATAACAAATCTCTGAGCATCTTTACAAACAGCCATCAGCTTAGAAAAGCAGCTGGTGCAGCTTCCTCAGGCTGCCCTGTGTCAGTGTGGTCATATCCATCCAGGTTTCAGTGCTGCCAGCATAGTCAGGGTGACCTAGCCACCACAGAGGGATGGAAAAGCTGAAGAGATTAAATATGCAAATTCCTCAAAGGAATTTAACACATTTTTTTCTTTAACCTACCCATTTGTTTCCACATTGGCTAGGGTCTTTTTCCTCTAGGACACATGCTTGGTGTCACAAATATGGAGAACCTTAGGGTGACAAACCCTGTGACCCACAGGGAGCTAAGCTGCCTGAACACAGGGAGGGGTATTGAAGTTGACAGATCTGATATCAAGTGCCAGGTCCCCGGCCTCAAGCAGTTGGTCCACTGTCGTGCCCAGGTCTGCCTTTTTAGTTGGATATGAGACAAATTCCACTTACAGCATGAAATCTATGTAAAGCACTCAGCCCACCCCTAACACACAGCAGGCAGTCAATAAATGGAAGCCACTCTGTGAATAAGGTCCCCTGGGGGCAGCCAGAGTCCAGAGGGGAGCGGAACACATGTTCCAATAATTATAACCCAGCAAGAGAACTGATTAACCACAAAATGGAACAGGGGTAAGGGGGGGGGGGAATCAATGGCCTGCTTCAGTAAGGAAGGTGCTGAGACAGGAAGGCACTGGCTTGGTGACAGCAGAGGAAAAGAAAATGGTATCAGGATCAGTACACAGAATGGAAGTCTGAGGGCTGGCAGGACCCAGGAGGATAGCATGTCACTGGGAACCCTGACTGGCACACTGAAGGACATAAACCTTGAAGCATCTTCTTGTAGACTGGGGGCTCACCAACTCTCAATCCTAACTGCCTGTCACCCTTGCTCCCCATCTAGTCCCCACACTCACCTATGCCTATACAGATAACAGGGCTGCTGACCCACACTTGGCCACTGGGATCAAAGGGACACAGAACGTCTTCCAGAGGTGATAGCGTATCAGCCAGCCCAGGCACCAAGGACAATTCAAGTGGCCCATGTCCTGTGCAAGCAGGAACCGACTGTCTCTTTCCCCTTTGGTGTGTGTAGGCTGGAGGACATCTGCAGATGTGGTTCCATGGGAGCCACTATCTCGCTGGCATGGGGCTCACTAAGCAGGCTGCTCTGGCTGTCCAGTGAAGTGCAGAGACCCTCCTGTCTGGGTCCCCAGCACTGGGTGACAGGCACATGCATGCTCCACACCTGTCTATCTGACATGAGTGTGGGAGACCATACTCAGATCTATGCTGCCTGGCTAACGCTGTACAGCGGAGCCACCTTCCCAGACCAGGAGGGAAGCGGCTACTGGCGAAGTCAGTGTGTAGTCTTTCTGACACTTAGAAAATCTTGAGGCACACACCTCTCCCTTCTTCCTGACCCCAGGCCCTGTGCTCCAGTGAGTCACAGTCACTTAGTGTATGGAATGAAAAGCAGCAGAAAGGGGGCAGGCAATGTCTCAAGCTTCACACTGTGACTCCAGCCACCTGTGAGTCACCAGTGAGTGAGCCTGGGACCAGTTTACCCAGTCAGTGTGGAGCCAGCCACAGCTGGCTACACTGCGTCTCCTCCAGGAAGCAGAGAAGTGTGGTCTAGCATGGTCTACTCACCCAGAATTTGACGAGGAAGAAGGCGTTTTGAGGGCCCTTTCCAAACAGCTCCTTCAAGCCACCTTTCTTTTCAGGAAATTTGTCATATATCTGACGAATGTCCACAGATTCGAGCAACGGGTCACTGTAAGAATGGTTGGCATGCCCGATGTGCACGAAGAGGTGTTTGTTGTACTGCAAGAAACCATCAGAGATATTCCTATTATAAATATTTCCATAGAGTTGGGACTTGCCTGTGTGAACTGGAGAAGGAATGGGAATCTTGAAATCCCGCCTCTGAAAAGATGCACATGCTTACAGAGAAAAGTCATTAGAGCACAGAGGAAATTAACTGCTGTCTACCCACCTCCTCCAGACAATGGGAGTCTCCCAAATGCCTAAGGAAAGCCTCTCAAGAGTGTCAACTACTAAACCAAGAAACAACCCTACTATCCAGTTCATCTGGCCCACTCTTTACATCTCTTTACCCACAACATACACCATCTATGACTACAGATGCTAACAGCATCACCCACAAGGCACCTTTAGCCCCAGCTTTCCAAGTAAGGAGTGTGGGGCACAGCACTTCCGGCAAAAAAAAAAAAAAAAAAAAATGAGAGTCCTGAGACTCTGGGTCAGCAGCCATCTTAGGAACCCATATACAACACTGGTGTCATCAAAGCTGAGTGCAAAGTTAGGGCCATGAATAGAGACTCTCCAAAGCCAAACAGGGACAGTAAGAAAAAAGCAGAGGTCAGCTGGGAACAAAGAAAGTCATTTCCTCACAAAGACCACTCTTTCTTCCCCTGCTTTGCTTTATAAGGTTTGTTTGTTGTTTGGGATAACGGTGTTGGCACCACACCTGGCTTAAGACCTTGTACAGGGAATACAAAGGCATGTGTCCTGGCCCTCAACAATTACTTAGACCTCACCAGTGCCTGGACCTCACTCTCACTACACTGGAATCTCTGAGAATTGAGGCCAGGCACAGGCCATTTTTAAACTTCCTTGATCAGGTCAATGTTTAGCTGAGCATGAAGTGACTGTCTAGATTCTTGAGACATGACACTTCAGCCTTGCTTTTCCTACCTAGTGACATGGCCCAGGAACATCCAGGAGAGCAGGGGCTCTATCCAGGAAAACTCAGGGAATCACAGGGATATTATATCTCCAGATCTTCACATAGCAGAGCCCCTCTCCATCCACTACACAAGGTTTAAGCCAATAGTTTACCAACTATGACCCTGAGTTAGACTATGCCAATAATATTCAAAATTTTCAATGCTTGGGAAATGTTCCTACATCACTGCCCACTGGTAAACAATGCACAGTCGAGATTCAGTCATTTCAAGGATAAACCCTAGGCCCAGTGATATTATCTGTGGCAGTGGCCTTGCCTCCTTAGTGCCCTATGAGTGGTAGCAATGATGGAATGACTCTCACAGCGTTGTCAGTAGGCTGAAATGACACCACAGATCCTAGAGCCAACGAAAAGCAAGCACTCAAAATGAAACTCTGGAGATTCACAGTGAACACTTTTATCCTAAAAGAACTGCCATAAAGGAACTGTTTTAGGGTCACGAATAACTCAAGTTTCCTTAACTGGACTGGCTATAAACTCTAGAAAATACACCCTGAGACTGCTACCCAGAAAACAACTCTGGCCATGACACTGAGAAAGAGAAGAATGGGTGTCTCATCTGATGCCAGCATCCCATACACAGGATGACTGGGTGGATAAAATGTCCCTGTACAACAGTTGCTGCCAAGAGGTCAAGGTGAACAGAAGGGCAAACTTCAGCACGCGCCAATGGTGGCCAAGAATGGAGAGCATTCTGTGGAACTCTGTCCTTTGAACCTAAAGGGCATTACCCTCGTCATGAGCAGCTGGGACTATCTCCTGGAGACCTTCAAGATCTGGCTTGCTGAGGTCCCCTCCTGGGAGGAGAGAGTGGGGGAAGGTCATCAGATCCTTGAGAGCTAGGAGCTCTTTCTTACTCTGGGTGTATTTTTGCCTGAGCTGTACATTGCCTTGGGGAGTCTCAGAGTGCCCCTTTCCTCTCCCCGGCAGACAGAATGTGGACGGTCAAATGAAGGGGGAACCCAGTTTATGCAGCTATGGGACAGTTGCCAATGATACAGAGGTTTTGGGGAGGGTGGTATGGATTTGTTTAAGGGGGGTTGGATAATCAACCACACCACGGCACTGCAAGAAACCCCTCACTCACACCCTCTGAATGAGCCCAGTGGATTCAGGGGTTCCTCCACGTTGGACTTGAACAACATCTTTACTGATTCGTTGTTAATGCCTAATCTGGGGTCAAAAGATGTTTTCATCTCCCTGAAATGAGTTCATACAACAAGTTGCGAACCATGGTGCCAACCAAGTATAAGGAAGGAAACCTCTGCGCTCCCTGTGCACACAGAGCTCCCTGTGCACACAGAGCTCCCTGTGCAGTGCAGAGCTCCCTGTGCACACAGAGCTCCCTGTGCACACAGAGCTCCCTGTGCACACAGAGCTCCCTGTGCACACAGAGCTCCCTGTGCACACAGAGCTCCCTGTGCAGTGCAGAGCTGGTACAACAGAAGAGTTTCAAGATGGGAGGCCACAATCATAGGCAGGTGACACCTGGCATAAAGCCTGCCAGACACAGAGTAGTCAATAAACAGGCCACTAAGACCACTAATGGTCTAGACCGTGGACTGGCACTCTACCCTGGAGTAGGAAAAAAATATCCACCACTCAAGAGGAGCTAGAAGCGGGCTGGTGAGATGGCTCAGTGGGTAAGAGCACCCGACTGCACTTCCGAAGGTCCGGAGTTCAAATCCCAGCAACCACATGGTGGCTCACAACCATCTGTAACAAGATCTGATGCCCTCTTCTGGAGTGCTGAAGACAGCAATAGTGTACTTACATATAATAAATAAATAAATCTTAAAAAAATATCTAGGGTAACACAAATGTTTAAAAAAAAAAAAAAGAGGAGCTAGAAGCAAGCAAAAGGCGTGCATCAGGTTTAAATGCTGGAGTTGGACCCTTACGAATCAGACGGTTCGGGGGAACCTAACCTCTTGTCTGTGCAGAAGGAAGGAAGGACCAGGTCTTGTGTCTCCAGACTGTTGTGAGCCATACCTTTCCTATGTATGACCTCAGGTCCTCCTTGCTACAGTGGACTTCATACTCTCCTTACAGAGGAGGAAAAGGAGCTCAGAGTTATACACTGTTGTCTGAGGTCACACACTCAGAAACAGGTCTGGAGTTAAGAATGAAACTTGGGCCTGTGAAAGCCAGGCTTTGTTCTGCACAGACCCTACCACTATCTCCCAGAAGAACCACCTTGGCCCTTCCAAGTGTGCAGCCAACTGCTCCCGAGAGCTGAATGAGGAGAAATGCTCAAGCGCACCTCCCAAGTCCGTGAAATTAAATTAGAATTCTACATCAAGTCATAAGTTCAGTGGACCGAGTCTTCAAAGCTTTCTATTTTGAGGATGTGACCTCTATGCCTGAGGGGCTGAAAGGGACAGAGAAGGGACAGAGAAGGGACAGAGAGGCTGTCTCTCCAAGGCTGGAGACTTGAAACCAAACCCCAGCCAGGGCTGTCTGCAGGCTTTAATGTTGCCAAGGGGTGACTCTATTTCTAAGAATACAAAGGACTGGAGAAGGTGTCCCGGAGACCACAGCATGGAACAAACAGACCTCGCTCTCCCCTTAGCCCAACCTGGGCAGGTCAGGAGTCCTGGCTGCAAACCCAGGGGGCAAAACGAAGAGAACAAGCTGATGTGCTTGAGTCTATGTTGAAATGAAATCAAAATTCTAAAGAGCACTGGATGAGGCTGTAACTCCTTCCCCTTCGCCTGCTTTCCTGGTAAAAATGGACACTCCCCTACTAGCTGCCTGCTTTCCGGGAAAACAAAAAACAAAAAAAACAAAGGGTGGTGCTCTCCCCAAAAGTGGCACAGTCATCCAAAAGGCAGGGCGGGGAAGCACTTTCCAAAGAAGGCAGCTGCCAAGTGACCTGCACCAAGGCCCAGGACCGTGTATGATCCTTCAGAACTCAACCTCTTCAGGTGAAAACAGTACCGAGTAAAAAATAAAGGTGGTCGGAGAGAATTAACTGCACAAAGCTGTCCTCTGACCTCTACATGCATGATGCACCAGCTCATGCCAACTAACACTCACACACAAACCACAAATACAGAGAATTCCAAAGTTTCACAGGCACTTAACAGCTATAAAGAGTCACCCAAGGAGCTGGAGAGATGGCTCAGCAGTTAGGAGCACTGGCCTTTCTTCCAGAGGTCCTGAGTTCAATTCCCAGCAACTACATGCTGGCTCAGAACCATCTATAACATTATCTGGTGCCCTTTTCTAACGTGCAGGTGTACATGCAGACAGCACAAAAAAGAAAAAAAGCCACCCAAATATCAAGGATGACAGAAATGGTACCCACCCTGCATTTTCTCTGTAGATTTTAGTAGAACAACCAACGTGCCTATCACCTACCGTCCACCAGGCACTGAGCTAGGAACACTAAATCCATAAGCAAATACTCCAAGCTGCTTTTCTTCACAGGCTCTGCAAAAGCAGAGTACCTACATAGCAGCTTACCATCATCCACAACTCTAATTCAGGGATCCGGCCTCCGGGGGGCAATTCTGGCCTCCACCTGTACCAGGCATGTAATACACTTCCACACATAAAACAAAAATAAACATATCTACAAACAAACAAACAAACAAAAACCCTCCCACATATCTTCCATGAATTATAGTGTCTTTCATCAACAAGGAGTATGTGTGCAGAGTCCTCCCAGAAAATGTGAGTGGTTTTATAAACCTAAGCCATATGAATCAGGTCACCCATTTACACGAGAGCAGAGTCCACATTCAGATGCGGGAGGCTTCAGAAAACTGACTGTCCCTGGAGGTTTTTAGTAGCTATGGGATACATTTCTAACAATCAAAGAGAAAGGGCCTATCCTAGAAGGACCTGGACAGGAACTGGGCCAATAAGGATGTGGGCTGTGGACTCCCAGAGAGATTGTGGCAAGGAAAATGGTTCTGAGAGATTTCTCTATTGGAACGTCCAGAGAAAGTTCTAGGGTCATACTAGAAGTGGGGTGTCCATGTGCAATGTGGAACCCCTAGGAAGATACACTTGTGTAAAAAATAAAAGACGAACAAAAAAACTAGACAGGTAAAAATAGAGGCAATCACATTGAGGGCAGCTTATAAAGAAGAAAATAGTGCTAACAAGTCATATTGCTGTATTAAAAATAAAACCAGTTTGTAATATAAATGTTAAGTGAGAATTAAACTCAAAATACTGATAAACTACACCAAGGAGTTAGGAAAGGAAAGTGGAAGCTGGAATTTTAAATTTAGCACACGCTAAGAATGGAATTAAATCCTATTCTCCCATAGTAAGAGGTCAGTGAGTGTTTTCTAAAAAGAAAAAAAAATTTAAAAAAAAAAGTGATCAAAGGCCAAGAGAAGGCTCTGTGGGTAAAAGCATTGGCATTGAAAGTCTGAAGGGCTGAGTTCCACCACACAACGGAAGGAGAAAACTGATTCCCAAAAGATGCAAGCCATGGCATATACATGTACACACACACACACACACACACACACACACACACACACACACAGTGGTAACAAATTACATCTAAAAAATACAAAGAAGTGATTGCAAGGGCTGTACATAGCTGTCACTAATAAATGGGACAGGGAGGTAAGGGATACAGGGTAACATATGGCTCTTTTCCTTACGGGCCATGTGGCTCCATTTGCCTTAGCTTAAATAAATAGTCCATGCAAAGCTACTGTGGAGCATGGCAGGTGGGGTGAGGAAGGAAAAAGAAAACATAAAAGGAAACAAAAGTATGATTTTCAGGATGTCTACTACGGTTGATTATAAGCCCCTGGGCTGCAAAGAAGCGTGGGTCATGCTGTAAAACTCTCCCGTGGCTCAAGACAGCTCACAGCAGCTGGGGTAACGGTGTACATGTGAGACTCCCAACACAGGCAGAATCTCTTTTTACCGCCATGACCCTAGCCTGTCTTCACTGTTACTACGAGCCTGAAAGGTTGAATGAACATCCTGTGAGTCACAGGACAGAAGGTGCTGGAGCGGTCGACAATCCTCCTGGCTGAAGCAAGGTTTTTGTCTTCCTGGTCCCTATTCCATTTGATCTTCACTGCCTATGGAAACCATAGAGGAATGAAGAAACCTGGAAACTGGAGCTGGCTGAGCTCTCGGTCTGGATCTGCAGCTGATTCCATCCACTTTCTAGAAACTTCTCAGCTAGGGCTTGCAGCCTCTCTACCCCAGTTGCCTCCATTCTAAGGCAGTTCCTCCCCTGCTTGAGGATCCAATGATTAGTGAGCGGATGCATGGAAACTACATGATCAACTGGGCCTGTCCAAGAGTCTGTCATGAATATTCTTCATTCCATGATTGTAACAGTCCCCTTCTTGAGTGGAGACGATCAGTGCATTCCCCCCAAACAGTAACAAAATGGAAAGACTGGCTTAAAACAGAAATGGAGGGTGGGAAGTTCCAGCTCATGGGTTGATTCCCACTGTCATGAGGTTGCTTACTGTCACTACCAGAGCTGAGGTGGGCTCATGACCAGGCTTCTGAGTTTCCCTTAGGATAGCAGACTCTAACCCAGGAGGCTCCTTCTGAGGACGCATAAAAGGTCTGTAGTGGCTGTTCCTGGTTGTCAACTTGACTCTATCTGGAATGAACTACAATCCAGAATTGGAAGGCTCACCAGTGACCCTAATCTGGAGGCTGGGAGATAGAAGTTTCTGA
>NC_034590.1:82669421-82677880 GCF_900095145.1 Mus pahari | reverse complement strand
GACTGTTTGCCGTGTGGGACTGAGCAACTGCTAGATCCTTGGGCTTCTATTCACAGCTGCTGCTGACCATTGTTGGGAGTTGGACTACAGACTGTAAGTCATCAATACATTCCTTTACTATATAGAGACTTCCCATAAGTTCTGTGATTCTAGAGAACTCTGACCAATAAAAGATCTGTCCTCCAAAATGAGATGGAGGAGCTGGGGATATACCAAGTTCGAGACAGTAGATCGCAATGGCTATTGGGGCTTCAATGTTTTCCTTTCTCTCCCCAACCTTTTTTCTTTCCTCAATAGGACTGATAATCTATCTTGTTTAGGGAATTCTGATGTAGCTGCTTCATTTTTGGGAGGGCAGGGGAGGGGGGAGGGGAGGGGAGGGGAGAGAGGAGGGGAGAGGGGAGGGGAGGGGAAGGGAGGGGAGGGAAGGGAAGGGAAGGGAAATAACCCTCTGTGCCCTGGGATAGAGCTGAGAGCTGCACTACACCAAACCACCTGAAGGTGGCGATCTTTTCCTAAACTTCTCCCCAAAATTTCAAGTATTTGAAGAACTTAGTAAAACCTTGAAAAATGACTTCTGTCAAATAATACCAAGAGAAAAATTATAATCCACTTAGGAATTTAAAGAAACCGAGACAAATAATTCATGTCGAAGGATACCAATGTCTAAGCTGAATCAGGGAGAGGATAAATCACCTGCATTTGCTTCCTGTCACGATCCAGCCTGGACTGTCTGTCCGGGCACCCTGAGGGTGCCCTGGGCAGCCTTTGATGGCAGGAACAGGGAGTGGGTGTGGCGTCAAGCCAAGAAAGTGACTTGCAGATTCAACCAGGAGAGGATGGGGACTGCATGGGTCTCTATGAGGCTGCCAGAGAGAAGGTGAGCCAGGAGTTTCCTCCAGAGCTGAAACCCAGCAGGCTGCTAGACCCCTTGTAGTTTCAGGATGTGACATCAGGACGCCTCCTTCCTGCTTCCTATTTCCACCCAGTGCAGCTTAAGAGATACCATGACTGAATGAAGGGTAGGCACTGGGACGGCAAGCGGGAGGGAAGCTGACCCGCCAAGAAAAGCAGATGGAGCCTGGCTGGGCCTCTGTGAAATGTCTATAAAACCTGCATTTCCAGCTGCTTTCAATTGCCTCTTCCCCAAAGGCTAATGAAGAAAGAGGGTGAGTTCCCAGACCAGCTCAGAGACTATAAACCACCCAGCAGACAGGCTACGGCCATGGGAAGCTGTGTGCTGGCGTGCGACAACTTAGCATCCTTCACTGTGGGGAGAGCTGAGGGTTCGCACCACGCTTGGCCATCATGCAAAGCCTTGGATGCCACCCCATCTCTCAGGTTCCCCCTGGAAGACCACAGAGGAAAACCTGAGAGACCCACGCAGTCCCTGCCGACCATCAAACTAAGCAGCGGCACCCTCCAAGGCCTGGAGGGTCTAATGTACTTTGGGATGATGTATTCTAAGTGTCAAGGATGCGAAGAATGCACAGGTAGGAACCTTCTATGTATGAACTGTGCGACCTGGTCTGTGTGCCATCTGAACACAAAAATGACACATATGGCTGGGTCTTCTCCAGGGGTCAATGTGAAAGTCCAGTGAAAGAGAGCTGCAACAGATTCTGAAAGATCTGCCCAGATGGCCATGCCCCTCGATGAGAGCAGTAAGTGCTCTAGCGCCCCCTACACAGCCTGAGGACTGGAACCTTCAGCTGACTCAGCACCCTGCCCCGACCACCCAGACCAGATGCTAGGAGGGTTAGAAATCTCCATCCTCAACCTTACACCCTCCTCACACAAAGGCTCCTACATGCTGACTTCCTTTAACTTGTTCTGAAGACATTTCCTGAACCAACCAACCTCAGAACTGCGGTCCGACAAAGGAATTTAACTGGATCTGGGAATTTAAGCTTTTGAAAGGAGCTATAAAGATAAGAAAATTAAATCATCTTTGGGTCTATGTTGGCCCCATCGCTTTACTGGAAGGACTGAGGTTATCTGATGGTACTTCTGCGGAACACCAGTAAGAGCTGGGTCAGAGGCTGCAGTCTCCTGAGAGGACTTGGGCTCCCTTAGGCAAGGACAGATGACTCACACCAGCCCAGGATTCCCAGCTCCAGACTCCAGCCACCGAGAAACTAGGATGGAGGATCGGAATGCAAGCCCTGCAGGATCCCTAGCCTGGACCCCCTGCAGCAACTCTCCCGTTGTCAGAGCACAAGTGTCTGAACGCTTCCTGTCCCCCTCAGGCCCATCTGTGAACTGCCCATCCTCTCTCTGAAAGGAGCTGTGTGGGAGGGCACTGTGCATTTAAGAGACCTCCCTAGATATTAGTAACTTACTCCTTGGGCTTGCCCTGAATGCCTCAAGCCATTGGCTTTTGATACAAAGTTCCAACAGCCCATCCATGTGTGAACTGCTTCAGTGCTACCTAAGCTCCGAGGCTGGGAGGCTGGGTCGCAACAGCAATGCCAGGGTCTTGTTTAGTTTATGGCTGACAGGAAACTGCATTAGGAGCCCATCAGAGTGCTCAGCCATTCCAGGTACCTGCTCCCTCTTGCAGGCTAATCCCCAAGGTTTTGTCCTCACTACCTACCATCTGGTCCTATTTCCCGTGATAGCATTTTAAGACCAGTTCAAAAAACATTTTGGCATCATTCAATCGGCCTAAAGACAGCACCAAACTGTAATTAAGATAGCTACTCAGAGCCCCTACATCAAAGCCGGGAAACAGGCTCACACTGCTGATAAGTCAAGGAATCCTATCTCTGTATGCAATACAGATGTCATTAAAGTGAGGAGGGAGAGTTCAGGTAAGGACAGTCTTTGTTTCTCTGGCTTCACAGAGCGCTCAGCTGCAAACTGGGGTCACCCAGCCTTTCTCCCAGAGGGCTCACATTTTTGGGGCACAATGCCTAGCACAGTGCTGATGGTGTGGCTAAGGAAGGCTGGTGTGCCATGCAGGCACACAAAGGCAAACTCAGGGCACCTACCCTGCTCAAGGGTACTCCAGTGGCACATCAGAGAGCTGGACCATGTGTCATCTCCTTGCCAGCGTCCCCTTCTCTAATACGGTTGTCATCTGAGCAACCCTGCACACTCTCCTTACCTGTTCTCAGCGCCTGGTCACTCTGGCACTTGGACCACAGCAGGCAGGAAACGTGGAGCCTGGCACGGGGGAAGACCGACAGGGAGGGCTTGTGCTGCGGGTGAATAGAGGGGCAACGCTCAAATAAAGGGACGTTCCTTGTCCCAGGACTGAGACGGGGCAGGGAGTGAGGAACTGCCCAGGTCTTACCAGGCACACATAGGACACCACGCACGGCTTCTGACAGATTTTGTAGATAGAAGGAAGCAACTGCCCAACACTCCCTCAAGACGCCAGCCCTTTAAATCGCCCAGCACCATGTGGGAGCTTGTACTTCTTTAAGCCCCTTGATGCACAACCCTGAAACCATGTAGAAAGTGTATTTTCAAGCATTCTCAATCATTTCTAAAACAGTCTTTGTTTTTTAGGCTCTCCCTTCTTTCTTCACCCTCTGCTGTTTTTCTCTCAGTCTCTAGTGGAGCCAAAGGTAACAGAGGGACTGCCTTGCTGGTTTTCTACCAACATAAACAACCACCAACTTGAGGAAGTGCTGCCATCTGCTGCAAGGGGCTCCAGCAGGGGGCGTGCACCCACCCATTATTCTTCCATTAGAACCTCACAGCCTTGGGCCATGAACACAGGCGACTCCTCAGACATAAATGGACCAGACAGCCTTTTGGTCACAGTCTCAGGACTCGAGTCATCTGACCTGGATATGAATCCCATTTTGAGTATCAGCTGGCAGTCTAACATTAGACAAACTACTTCATAAGGATTAAATAAGCTAACATATAGTTTTGGCACATAGGAAAGTTTTAAGAGGCACTGGTCATAACTGCTAATGAAACGAACACAGTCCATATGACAGTGACAACATTGAGAAGTCCTCAGGAATGACAACAGTGTCGTGTGGTGAGCCAGCGGGGTTTCAAACAAGGCTGGTACTGACTATGCAGCCCTGAACCAGGGAGGCAGGTGAGGTTCTATGCTCTTAGGCAGCTAAGCAATCATTGGTACAGAAGACCAGGGTTCAAAGCTGCCTAGGAGACAGAATCCCCTTCAAGCCTCTTATCCAGGAAGAGTGACCTATTTCAGTGTCGTGCTACAGAGTAAACTAATTCACCATCACTGTGCCTGGCTGCTTTGCTTCTTTTTTGCTCTAGTGAGAACAGAAGTTCTCCTACTGTGAATATTCTTTAAGATTTATTTTATTTCAATTATGTACATATGCACGTGTATCTGCCTCTGTATAGGGTGGTATACACGAGCGCAGGTGCCTACAGACCCCTGGTGAGCTGCCTGATGCAGTGGCTGAGAATGTAACATCAGCCCTCTGCAAGAGCGGAAAATATTATTTTTTTTTTTTTCTTGGTTTCTCGAGACAGGTTTTCCTCTGTGTAGCCCTGGCTGTCCTGGAACTCACTCTGTAGACCAGGATGGTCTCGAAATCAGAAATCCGCCTGCCTCTGCCTCCCAAGTGCTGGGATTAAAGGCGTGCACCACCACTGCCCGGCCAGAAAATATTCTTAAGCTCAGGACCATCTCCTGAGCCTGTACTGAGAGTATATTATCACTCGTGATTTAAATGAGCCAACACTGCTGCAGAGAAACAGAAGAAATACACCTGCAAGTTGACATGGAGCAAAAACCTAGAGACTCCAATTTAGTCATGGTCCTTGAATTACTGGCCACTTTGCTAGGTTCCTTATCAAATGAACGTGTTTAAAGGTTTCATGTTAAATTTTAACTATTTCCAAAAGTTTCTGAAATAGACCAACGGAGAATTTTAAACAACCTTAATGTGTCTATCTTAGAATCAAAGTGCAATGAAATGAATGCCACGGAAGTCACACAAAGTCTCAAGAAGCAAAGAAATCATCGACGTGTTTCAAATTTTTCAGCCTGATCTTAATTCTGAAGCAGCACTCGGGCTTATCGGGGACAGCACAGAGCGCTTGCCGAGTGAGGTCACCGCAAAGACTGGTGTGCTTGAGATGCTGTTAGACGCTTTACATAACTTGGATAATTCCCTTTCACTTCAACGAATCAACTACCACTTTTCTCCAGTACACAAAGCATACTTTGGGCCCTCATGTTTCCATTAAAATGAAAGATACACAATTTTCAGCCTCTACTCACACCACTCGGGGTGGCTTGTAATTCATCATGGAACCACGGAATGACAGTAAACTCCTGGTCCTCCTGTCTCTACCTCCCAAATGCTGGCACACGCCATTGTGCTCAGGTTACATGATGCTGGCAATCAAACCCAAGGCTCCAAGCATGCTAGGCCAGCACTCTACCAACTGCCCCTATATACTCATCTGTATACATTTAACTGCAAAATGGGTGTGCGAAGGAATGGGAGACTAGGGAGCACAAAATTACAGTTTTAGTTGGAGAAATCTGAAATTATTAAACATCATACACCAAGTCAGAAACATTAAGAAACATTAGAAAGTATTTTCATTGTCTGAAATTATACTGTCTCAGTGTTGAGGTGCCATGGGTGGAACCCAGGGCTTTGCATGTACATACTCAATAAGCCCTCTCCAACTAAGCTACATGTCTAGCGTTGAAGGTAGACATTTTAAACTAAAGGTCAAGCAACTTTTATTTGTAAAGATGTTAGTTTTCATTATGTTTGTATGTGTATGTGTATGTCTTTCAGTGCACATGCCTTTGATGGCCAGAAGAGGGCGCTGGAGTTGTAGATGGGTGAGTTCTCTGCAGGAGCAGAAGAGCAAGCAGCTTTCAACTGTGAGGGAGAGAGTGTAGGCCCTGACAGACTATGTCTAGCTGGCCCTCAGTGTCTGTTTTATTCAGTTTGGGAGCTCAGTCTATGGGACAGTGCCAGCTACATTTCCTGAACAGTGAAGTATAAAACCACTTATATGTACGTAATCTCTGATTTAAAATGAAGGGGAGGGTGTATGTAGGCTCTAGGGGACTTGAGCACCTGAAGCTTCTGGAATGTTCTAGCCACACAAGGAACTGTGTCAAGAAATCCAATGTGTGTTAATCGGGCACAGGGGGAGAGCCTGGCTCATCTAGGCCTATGGAGGACCATGCAGGCTGTTCAGGGGTCCTTCAGCATGGGTGTGATGAGAGGACACTTCAGGAGAAATACAGTCCAGTCCTTCTGTTTGCTAACTGAACACCTTAAGTCACTAAATGTGCCTGGTCTGTTTCCTCCTCTGCAAAGCGAAGAAATCAGAAGTTATCTGAAGAGGACAGAATGATGGGGCTCGATGGCAAAGCACTCCGGAACAGACACAAGGCACAGGGAAGACCAGGCCAGCCTCCAAGCAGAGACAACAAGCAGGTGACCTATGTCATCAAAATGTACCCACCTGTATGGACTATCAGCCCGGCAGGGTTCGTCCTGGATGACACCTGCCACTGGAGGAGGGCACCTGGCAGCTACGTCCTTGCTCAGGTCTCAAGGACTTCAGTTCCTGGTATCCACCTTACTCCATCACAGTCCTGGCTTCTGACAGCCCTCAGAGTGATGGGTGTAGATCTAAGGCCCCCACACTTGGTGTACTTGTTAACATGTGGTACAGTGCCTCTGCCTTGGGCACCTGTGCACCCAACCAAGCAGAAGCTAGGAAGGTCACCTCTGATGCGCAGCATAAGAGTGAACAGTATGCTCACTTGTGACAAACTGTGCCTTCCTCTCCGCCCTCTCCTACTTTTCTCTCACAGGGTCTCACTAGATAGCCCTGGCTATCCCAGAACCATGTAGACCAGGTTAGCCTCAAACTCACAGACATCCACCTGCCTTTGTGTGTGCCACCGTGCCCAGCCTCTGATTCTTTCTCTTGATAACAGATGGCAGCAAGACCCCCCCACACCTAACATGTCCCCCGAAGAGGTCAGTTCTGGGAGATAGAGTATGGAGAAAGGAGTTGGTGAGGATCCCAAACACTAACTCATGATTGTTTCAATTGCTGCCTGGGGCTCACCCACACACAGATGCAACCCTCACACTCACAGCCAAGGAGTGGGCGCGAACAAAGGGTACAGGCTTATGGGGGGAGGAAGAGAGGAGGCTCACATATGCATGGGATGATGTGTACAAGAGGGAGTGGGAGGGGAAGGAAAAGAAGAAAATGACAAATAGAGTCCAGATGCCTGTGTTTCTGGTATTTACAACATGACAAGGCACTGCGGACTACAGTAGCCATCAAAGCACCAACACCACTTCTGAAGAAGATAATTGCTTTTTTTACTTTTTGGGGGGGGGGGGGGGGGAACTAGAAACGCCAGATAATATGATGACTGGCTGTTAAGCCTTTAGCTTTTTAAGATGAATCTTTAACCTAGCAGACATAACTATATGACTAAAGAAGTTACTAATTCAGGGTCCTCATTTATCTAAGAGTCCAGACACTTTACATCCCATCAGCCACACAAGAAGGCTCAGTAAGTGTTCCCCATTGTTAAATTTTATGAGATACAAGCCTGGTGAAGGTCTGCCCTCCAGCCAAGGAAGTCCGTGGAGCTTGTGGTCCACACGGCAGTGAACACCCACCTCTCATACCTGAAGCTATGAGAAGATGCCTGACAGCAGCATCCTTCATCCTGGGTGAGGAAATATAACCTGGTGGCTCCACATGTTTTTACACAGGACATTTCACACAGGTGGAAGGGAAGGGGTCAGTAAGGGAGAGACCACACGGTGAAGACATGAGCAGGCACAGAAGCACTTCCTGTTAGCCACACCCCTCTGCGCATACTCACCGAGTCTGGGTCTCTCTGCTGTTCAAGGAAAGCGGAGAATTCCACCAGGCGAAGCTTGGTTGTGCCAATGGATCGGCCCTGCCAGGCAGGAACTGAGGGGGCTGGGGCTGACGCAGGCTCAAACCCTGAAATAACAATTGTCACCTTTACACAAGTGCATGCACCTCCCTCCAGACCTCAATGGGGTAGAATTCTGAACGCAGAGGACCTAAAAGGGAAATACTTCCATGGGTGACACTCGGGCTGGGGCTCCTGCGGACAGTGACAGCTAAGCAGACGGCATGAAGCTCATCCTGAGGCCAGCTCCCGGTAAGGTTAAAGAGCTGTGGCAGGGGACACTGGGATGATTCATGTCTGTTGTTGTCTTGACTAAACTTAGAATTACCATGGTAAACTATCTACGAGGTTTAACTGAAGCAGAGGAAAGACCCTCCTTAAGTGTGCATAGCACCACCCCACAGCTCAAGAGTTGAACAATATAAAAAAGAAGAGAGCTGGGCGTGGTGGTGCACACCTTTGATCCCAGCACTCAGGAGGCGGAGGCAGGTGGATTTCTGAGTTCGAGGCCAGCCTGGTCTACAGAGTGAGTTCCAGGACAGCCAGGGCTACACAGAGAAACCCTGTC
>NC_034590.1:82633022-82669281 GCF_900095145.1 Mus pahari | reverse complement strand
CAGAGGTAGGTAGATCTTTATGAGTTCTAGGTCACCTTGGCCTACAAACACAATCCAGGACAGTCAGGAACTTAAAAAAAAAAAAAAAAAAAAAAAAAAGAAAAGAAAAGAAAAGAAAAGAAAAGAAAAGAAAAGAAAAGAAAAAGAAGATGACTATGACGAGAGCTGCGCATCAATATTCCCTTTCTGCTCCCTGCCAGTGGACACAATAGCATCATTTACACTCCTCCCTCCATGATGTCACTGCCAGGACACTATACCCTCAAACTATACAAACCATTTCTTTCTTCAATTGCTTGCATAGATATTTTGCCACAGCAACTAATACTGACAGCTAATCCCAGGTGACAGGGTCTGGCTGGGTCGCAAGCTGAGGATGGCAGACACCTCTAGGGAAATGTTTGTTTGTGAAGGCATGCCGTGAAGCCAGGACCCATAGTGCACTGTCTCTATTGGCTCATCTTCTATCTCAAGACTGTGCCCACCAACACTATACAACATTCCCTCGGGGTGCTTCACAGAAACACGGGGCACAGTGGAATGTGTTTTTGACCAGGGGCACTGAAAGGGTAAATCCAGGATTATACACTCTTTCAAGAAGTTCAGTCAAATGACCCTATGCACAATTTGGGTGTCACAAGGCCCCAGAAAAGGGGAGTCAGATGGGTCACCTAGATTCAGTTTCTGCTATGAGCTTGCATGTAAGCCCCCTCTTACAGGAGGGAACCAACAGGGAACTGGACTTCACTACCTAAGAAAGCGTAAGTAATCTGTGACTGAATGGCATGATGTGGTAGCTTATGATGAGAGCAACCACAACAACTTCCCCTTCTAAGTGGGGCCCAGCGTCTTAAGTGAAAGTGGTCAGGTTCCTGTTTCCTGACAGTCCCACAGAAGGAGCTCTTGGAAGAAAGGGGTGTTTTAAAATTTATTCTTATTTACTTATTTTTATCATCTAAGTGTTTTACCTGCAATACATGTATGTGCACTATGTGTGTGCCTAATGCTTGCAGGAAGGAAAATAACACTGATTGCATCCCCTGGAACTGGATTAACAAACGTTTGTAAGCCACCATGTGGGTACTGGGAACAAATGCAGGTCTTCTACAATGGCAATTGGTGCTCTAGACCCCAGAGCTGTCTCTCTAGGCCCCAGAGAAGATCTGGTGGGAGATGTCCGGGACCTTTCTCAGCTTCAAAGGCCACCCACCCTTAGGGAAAAGAAGAGAGGCAGCTGGTGGCTAAGACCCATATCACTGCACTGGGACAAGAGGCCAGGCTGCCCTCACTCACTCCTCGTCCAAGAGCAGGGAGACTCACCTGGAATGGGGGCTGTGACTGCTGGCTGGATGGGGTAGGCCTGCTGCACAAAGGGCTTGACGCTGGAGAAAAATGGTTGACATGTCAAAACTACAGATGCAGTAGGGGCTACTGCCCAGGCCCGGCTCTGGCCTGCAGTAGGACTTCCCCCATCATCCCACCTGCCTGGATCCCTGTCTGCAGTGGGATGCCCATTCCATATTACCTAAAGGAAGTTTCTATTTCCAAAGGAGAGGCTACTCAGCAGGCTGCTGAGGTACAAACACCCACAACGACGTGGTGGACTAAGTTGGACTGGGGTCAGCCTGGCTTCCCAGTGTAGCAGGTACCATGGAGGTGTACAGGTACCCATGGAGCGTACTTCCCATCCCCGCACAGACCAAGGCCAGCTGTCATGGCCTAGGGAGGGCTTAGGAGGCCATGAGTCAGGGTCTCCCATCTCTAGACCACTAGGCCAAACATATACAAAGAAAATTCCTTTTCTGCTGTATCCCCAAGCTGCCCTTGGCTCTTGTGGGCTGAGCTTCGGCTTTGGATTCAAGGGGTCTCTGGGATTTTCTATCAGACACTCCTATCACAGGGACAGTCACGATGGAAAGAGATAGTATCTTGCTTGCCCTCTCTCAGGTAAGGAAGACCCTACCCTGGTGCTGCAGCCAAAGCCGTGAAGGATAAGGGACCTAATACAAGTGTCTAGCTATGTCACTGCTAATTCTGCAGGTGGGAGAAAGGAATCTATACCATTGCTAACTCTCAAAGGTGGGTCCATTTCCATGTCCTGGAACATAAGGAGGGTCAGACTTCCGTTTGACTGTCTCGTCTCCCATGATCCCTGAGAAAGTCTGGTAGAGTAAAATGTTCCCCAGGGTGGGCTGCCTAGCCTCTGCTGTCTGGGGCCTTCAAAGACTTACTCTTGTGAGGATCCTGGCTGTCCTGTCTGTATCATCCCAGGCCAGAACTGGAAGGCAAGCAAGAGGCAAAGGCTTCAGGGTTATGAGTTCTCATCAGAGCACACTATGCGACACACTCAAATTGTAAGCCTCTGCTCAAGAACTCCAGATTCCCGGAGTTTGGATGTGGTCAGTGCTGTGTTCAAGACCATAGCCTACCCCAGGTAGCTTCCTTTAGCCACTGTGTCCTGTAAACTCTCCTAAGGCCAAGAGGCAATGTGGAAGGAAGCACGTCAGCTTACTCTGCAAGGGCTTCCTGCACGTCCCACAGTTGTGTAGCTCCTAAGGTCCTACAGGACAACACACGCACTTTGAAACAAAGACGTCCAAGTGTGGAGAAGCAACTAGGACCCTCGTCTTTGCTGTGAGCATATCCAAAGCCTCTGGCAGAATGCCGACATTGCTGCTCATCCAAACGACCGAGTCACATCTAATGATGCCTCATAATGAGTAAACTCAGCTTTGACATCTGTAAAATGGCTGTGAAACTGAGAGTACTGAAGATGGCTCTGGGGTGAAGCCGGATGTAACAGATAGCTTCTCAGTCTTTGGGAGCTGGCAGATGAAAATATTAAAAAGAGTATTTTGCCCCAGTGGGTTTTGGTTGCTATGAAATAACCCTGAGAATACAGGTATAGAGATGGAGACCGAGAACTAAGAAAAAGAGTAAAAGAGGCAGGTAGCAACTAAGTGGGACTCCACAAACAAGACATTTTAATCTCATGCCTTTAAATTTCACTATCTTCCTCTCCCTCTTATTTCCATTTCTTTTCCTTTCTTCCTTTCCACCCCCTTCCTTTACTTCTCTCCTTTTCTACCGCATCTCTCTTGCCTTTGTCCATCCACTGCGTGTCTATCATCTGTCAATCATCCATCTATTTATCTATCTATCCACCTACCATT
Organism: Mus pahari; assembly: GCF_900095145.1. NCBI lineage: Eukaryota > Metazoa > Chordata > Mammalia > Rodentia > Muridae > Mus > Mus pahari. Next base: position 82,666,108 of record NC_034590.1, on the reverse strand, counting down.
TTTCTATCCACCCTTCATCTATCTTTTATTCTATCTACTCATCTATCACCTATCTCTTTGTCTACCTACCTACCCAGCTATCATCACCTACCTACCTACCTTTTATTCTGTGATACTGCGGACTGTCCTAAGGACTCACTCATGACGGGCAGATGCTCTACTACTGAGCCGCATCCTTAGTCCCTTTTCATCCTAGTTGTAGACAGGGTTGCATCAAGTTATGCAGGCTGACCTTGAACCTACTACATAGCCCAAGTAGGCTTTCAAACTTGTGACCCTCCTGAATCAGCTTCCTGAGTAGCTGTGCCATCCCTCCACGGTGTGAGTATTCACTTACCCCCGGACCCCCTGGGAAGGTGGGGCGCGGAATCCCAGGCAGCCCCAGCTTGTTGTGGATGGCAGTAGCCGAGACGATCTGGGCTGATGACATGGCAGCCATGTGCTGCAGGGCCTTGTCCTTGGCAGTCTGATCCTTGAAGATGACAGTGACACACTGACTTAATAGAGAACACGTGTCTACCATGCGGGTTAAACAGTACAGCCACAAGCACAAAGACTAAAATACGGAGCCACACGGGGGCCATGGAAGCACACATGCACAGAGAGAAATCAACATGGCCGGGAGGCAGTGACTCTGGCTTTCGGAACTAGGGCTACTAGCAGGCGACTGCTAGTGGCCGGGTTGGGTTTTAAACCCTTGATCCCACGATAGGAAGTCTAACAATATAATCATTGTTTCTACTTCCGGAAGAATTCTCAAGGGCTTATCATGCCAGGGGTCGGGGGTGACCCAACTTTCAAGGGAAAGATCACCAGCAGGGGTAGGGCCATCCACAGATCCAAGAGAGCACTACTTGGGTGTCTGCTGTCGTTGGGCCACAGTGTCAGGCCCCAGCTGAGGTCAATCAAAGCCCAGGAACCCTGGCAGACATCCGTGGAGGGGCGGCTCACAAAGCAGCAGACGGGCAGGGGAGCAGCCAAGCAGCATGCTGCGGGGCACATGCTGTGGGACTAAGGCTACAGGGTTCCTTTACCAAAGCTCAGTGTGGGGATGCTACAGTGTTCCCTTCCCGAAATGGATCTTTTCTACAAAGCCAAGATTGGTAACACAAAGCTAGCCGAAAAAGAAAAACAAACAAACAAAAAATTCTGCCAAGCACAGCTAAAATACAGAATACTCAGTTTAGAGAACATACTTACCATGCTTGTTACCTGGATACAATAATAAACAGTTTGTTAAAAGGATGGCGTACAAAGGCAGGGTTATTTTTCTTCTTCAGTTAAAAAAAAAAAACAAAAAAACGTATGTATATAAACACAACATTCGTGCGCCATAAAAAAAACCCACATATGTGAATGTGTCAGTTCTTAGACTTTAGGGATGTGCTACCCAGATGCTATTGCTGATGGAACTGACCACCCAACTTCCTGCTGTGGGACTATGTGGCATCTCCACTATAGATGGACCTGGTTAGGCCTTGTGCATGGCAGGACCCATGGATGCATGCAGAGTCTACACTCAGAACCCAGAGGTCCCTGGAGCAGGAACAAAGTAGCTACACCAACACAAACAGTGGTGTCTCCCATCCAACTGCCACTCAAGAGAGTCTACGGTGAGGACAGCGGCTGAGACACAACAGAAACGCCAGCCAGGAGGCAGCCTCCATGTTTGCATATCTAACCAAAGGTGAGGAGCAAACAGGCTGAGCTGCCGAAGGGAAGGGCAAGAGAACCTCTGACTTGAAACCATTCTGGAGGTCAAGAGACAGATTCTCAAAGAATAAAAATATTCTATTACAGAATACTTTTGTTCAGAGAGGAAGAATGAAAAGGGGAGGAGGGGGGAGGAGGAGGAACTAAACATGCATTTTTCCATGTCTGCACTTTGTATTTGAGGGCTAGTGAGCCCCCAGCTGGCTCCCCAGGCTGTACCTGCCCACCAGGAACATCTGCATGCTATGGCAGCTTCTGCATCAAGGACACAGTGAAGGCCTGGGGATGCCTGTCTGTTTGCTGGTCCCTGCTACAACGGCCTACAGTAACTAGGAATGGTGCTTGGTATCTTTTCACTAGCAGGCACTCCTTCAAGCCAGGCTTGGTTGGCCGGCCAGTCAAATCTCTAACCTGAAGCCTGTCTAACTGAAGTTGATGCCAGGTAAAATTTAATATTACACACACACACACACACACACACACACACACACACACACACAGAAATGGAATTTTATTATAGACTGGAAGCTTGCACACATACACATACATGGAAATGGAATTTTATTATAGACTGGAAGCTTGCATATGTATCCTAAAGCAGACCCTAGCTGAGCACACACAGGAGGCAATGGCAGTCCACTCACTTTGAAAGCCCTGTGGCTTCAGCTGGCCCCACCCATCCCCTCAGCAGGGAATGGATTAGCAGTGAGCATGGCTCTAGAGGAAGGCCTGACACCAACACACATTGGCTAGGTTTTCTTTGAGGCCAACACATTGGACTCCAGCCCTGAAGCCACTTAACCCCTGGTGAGAGGTTATAAAAGCTCTCTGGGGCAATCTGCTGAGACTGAGGTCATGGCAGGGAATGGCCACAGGGGCCTTGCAGGCTTCACATCCTCTCTGGGCCCCAGAATGGGGTAGTTTGGAAAAGAGAAGGCCAGACTTTTATCCTGCCTGGCTGCTGTGAAGTCTGAAGAACTACAAAACTGCCTCAGGACCTTGCTCTGTTTCATGAGAAAGCCACGCAGCCTCCCTCAGGGACCCTGCGTTTATTAGATGCTGGACCTTGCTCTGTTTCATGAGAAAGCCATGCAGCCTCCCTCAGGGACCCTGCATTTATTAGATGCTGACCCAGCATGGAATATGATTGGTCATTTTAGTTAGTGGGGCAACCTGAAAAACCATAGCCCAGGTCTAGAGGTAAAAAACAAGTTCCTTAAGCCGGGCGTGGTGGCACACGCCTTTAATCCCAGCACTTGGGAGGCAGAGGCAGGCGGATTTCTGAGTTCGAGGCCAGCCTGGTCTACAGAGAGAGTCCCTGTCTCTAAAAACTTTAAAAAAAAAAAAAAAAAAAAAAAAAAAAAAAAAAAACAAGTTCCTTGAATCTCTAAGACCTATAGACATGAGCACCTGCTAGAAACATTTCTCTTTGCTAGGTATGTTCAAAATTTCTTCAAAATATCTGTGAAGAATTGATAGTTTTCTTTTGAAAAATTTTAAAACAGTTACCAGGCATATATGCACCCACATACAGAGGCAGAGGGCGGCTTGTAGAAGCTGGTTCTCTCCACTGTGAGTCCCTGACTGAACACAGGTCAGGCTCTCGAGTGAGTGCCTTTATCTGCTGAGCCATCTCCCCAGCCACATTTCGAAACAAGGAAATCAGTGAGGGTGGGGGCAGGGTGGGGGCTCGCACGACCTGGACTCTCTGCTGCTTGACTCTCAGAGCCTCAGAGCATGATCTAATTCATCTATCTAATGACTCCTGGCCACTCTGTCTGGAAGGTGCATAAACAAACGCAGAGCTCAAAGGCAGGCGAGCAGAGCTCTTGTTTTCTGTGACTCTCTAGCACCCAGTGCTTTCTGTTGGGAAGTCAAGTCCTGGCTTCTTCCCCACCTAGGGCAGGTCACATGACACCTTTTACTTTCTTCACTTACGGAGAATTTCACCTTCACATCTTACATCTTCTGGCTCCATTATAAATGTATTTGTAACTATGAGGGTGGCTAGTGGATTCCATTATAAGCAGCACAGCATGTTCTATGAGGCCACTGAACTAATGACCAGAAGCAACCAAATAGTGTGTTCAAATCTGGGCACCTCTTGGCTTTTTCTGTCAGGAAAGGCAGCTAAGTGTGGGACGGAAATTTTATCTCAAGTAGTGGCTCCTGCACTTGACCCACCTGCCTGAGAATGAACAATTTCCTGTAAATGGACTAAAACGTCCTCTCTCGTGATTCCTACCTATTCATTGAATTTCACAGCAGTGGCCCTTCATCTATAAGATACATGTAAAAATTAAAAGGGCTATGTGTGGGTTGGGGGGGTGTGTAAAATCTAAAGTAACCCTGGAGACAGATAATAAGCACTGGCAGGGCTCTGTGAAAAAAAGAACTTGTCCGCAGACCCTCTTACCTTGAGATGGGAGTTGAGAAAGATGATCTCTCGGCTGTCATTTGCAGCCCCAAGACCCGTGACTGGCTTTGGAAAAATTATCACCCTAAGTGTCAAACCTGGGTAAATTGCCTGCCCGTGTCACTACAAGATAATATCCTGGCCTTTTATCTGTTGACTCCTCTCACCCTCATAAAAAAAGAATAGGGGCTGATGGACCTAGTAAGTCTTGCTGCATGCAAGAAATGTGAGCTACACTCACACACCAAATTAACTTCACTCTAAGATGTATTTGTATCTCTCCATGTCTCTGAGATGAGGATGAGATTTACAAAGGGTAAGAGAACTGTTTTATCTTGAAACACCGCAGGAAGTCAATATTGAGTTATACTCTTCCTGACTTAAGACACCAGGAACATGTGTGTGTGTGTGTGTGTGTGTGTGTGTGTGTGTGTGTGTGTGTGTGTGTGTGTGTGTTCAGGAACACAAAAGAATAAAAGTCTCAGAGGGAAATCCTAAGGCAAGTTCATTCTCTGTTCCTCTTGAGCCTATGACCTACCGATTCCCCTAGAGTAGCAAACACTGCCCAAAGGTGGTGGTAAATTCTGGGTTAGAGGTTAAGTCTCATTATTCACCCTCTCTTCCTTACCATTCAATTGATGCCATACACAATCAACTGCCTCACTGCCTCTGTCCAGTCCAGCAGGCTGAGTCACTCATAAACTCCTCGGCCTGGAACCTTGCAAACTGTTAGTAAGTAAACAGGCTTTCCTAGTTCATGAAGCTGAGCTCTGCTGGGCTGACTGCCTCTCCTTCGAGATCACAATGGACGTGGTGTCAAGGAAATGCCTGCATGTAACATACATGTTGGGAAGGCAGCAATGTGAATGCACATGGCTGAAGAGGAGCCTGTATGCACTAGCCTCTGGCTACTGAGCAGATTAATCCCTCCTTTCCCATTGCTTTGCCAGAGTCCAGTTGGCTTGCACATGATCTCAGCCCTCCATGCTGTCCACAGACAAACTTTGATGGTAATAAACATAAAGAGAGCACACGCTCCCATACGCAGTCTATCACAGCTGCCATCCATTAATTAAGCACATGCTATACGCAGCATATACAGATAGCCTGTAAATTTCTAATATATAGAATATACAGTGTGCGTAGACAAACCATCTAGCAGGTCAATTTACTCCTGAACTATCATCTCAGAAATTCATATGGAAATATTAGTTAAAAAAAAATACATATAAAGTCACAGAGACCATGGAATAAAAGAGCTGTCATGAGCTACTAAGTGCTTTGCTGCAAACATTTTCCCCAGCAACATAAAATTGTAACACAAGGGAGGGAAAACAGCAATTTGCTTGAAAAACCACATTTTTTTTCCAAGCAGAAAAAGACAAAACATGAAAAATACTACTCTAAGAATGACTTTTGCAGATGTTGTTTCTAATCAAGCACAGTGTAGATTCACATGACCTCTGCAACAATTAGCCGTGACTCTTGAGGAGATAAACATCACAAAAAACGTAAGGTGGTCTGGGGAAAGGATGGGGCACTTCAATGTTTTCTAGCCGTGATCTCTAATTTGCTTATCAGTGCAGAAGGCGGGAACAAATATGAAAGGGGCAGCTCTGGTCAGGCCATGGCGCTGTGGAGGAGGGAAGGTGCTTTCAGCATGGGCCCGACTTGCTGCCTAATGAGGAGCAATTAATTCATTGCATTGTATTTCGAAATGCCGAAGACTCCATTCACATCAAAGAAAAAAATGTTTCAAGGCTTTTACACATTGTTCATTTTCAAATGTACAGAGCTATGTTTAGCACTGTGTCATTGTCCACAGCGGATCCTTTCTTTCTGATGTGGGCCTCTGGCTTTCACAAAGAACTCGAGATGAGGAGCCGGGAGGGTGAGCCTTGAGACTCCTGGGAATGGAGGATGTAGGCCAGCTATGGTCTGGAGCTAGGAGCTGAGGAAAAGTTGCCTTCCTGCTCACTGCCCTTTTGTCTGGGAGCTGGCATCTGAGTTCTAGCGTGAGAGCTAAGCCCTCACATTGCCATAGCCTTCAAACTCACAAAGAAAGGGCTGATGCACAACACCTTCAGTCAGGGATGTGAACCCTTCTGGATCCTTCTGTGAGGAACTTGGGCTTTGGCACCAGACAGGCCAAGGATCAGGGCCAGATCTGCCACCCCATGCAGGTCACAAAGCTTTTGTAAGCCCTTATTGCCTCTTTGCTAAAGCAGGGGAAAAGGCTGCTAAGCTCAGTCAAGATGGAGTCCCACTGGCCCACCATCCAGGCTTCTGCTATGACCTAGCTCAGGAGCTCTAGTCTTTACTGTGCAATCCTGGTTACCAACTTTATCCTAAAGTATTCTCTAGTAGACACTGGGGATTGCTTAGCAAGCAATAGATTTCTCAGTTCAGAATGGAGCTGCTTCAGTTTACCATACAAACTCTTCCAGGCTTGGCTCAGAACAGAAAGGCAAACAGATCCAGCCTTGGGATCACAGAGTCGGCCCTGTATTCCACATTCCCAGTGGAGATTCTAATTCCTTCCCACATCAGCTGAGTACCTATGAGGTCAGAGGACTCATGTCATGAGGTCAAAAGAACCTGAAGGCTGGAAGAGGCCAGCATGGTTTCCCAAACCTAAAAAATGGCCAGGAGGATGCAGGTTCCAATCGAGGCTTGGGACCTTGTGTTCTATTCAGCTCCCACTTCTCATGTGCGGCCCAGGGGACCACAGGAAGCACAGCATGTCTGCCTCGCCTGGAATAGCAACACCAACTGCAAGCAGTGGAGTTGCACTTGGGCAATGCCCCATGGAGTTCTTGAACTTGAAAGAATGAAAGCAGCCCTTTGAACTTTAAGTTCTTGCTTATTGGAAGGAATAGCTGACTGGAAAGAAAGGTCTGTTTGAAAATCCAATCACGGGCTGGTGAGATGGCTCAGTGGGTAAGAGCACCCGACTGCTCTTCCGAAGGTCCGGAGTTCAAATCCCAGCAACCACATGGTGGCTCATAACCATCCGTAACAAGATCTGATGCCCTCTTCTGGAGTGTCTGAAGACAGCTACAGTGTACTTACATATAATAAATAAATAAATCTTAAAAAAAAAAAAAAAAAAAAACCTAAAAAAAAAAAAAAAAAGAAAATCCAATCACAAGGGCCCCTGGTCAAAACTGAAACAACAACAAAATGGCCCCGGGAGAGCTCACATAGCTGATAATTTAGTCAATCACTGGATGGAACACAGACACAAGCCCCCTTTCCTGCTCTGCTGCAATGAAGCACCATCAGTTTTCCTCATTGTGGGCCATGGCAAGACCAAATCTTCTTCTACCCAAGACAGATCCCTGCCTAGGTGAGGACAGAGCAGTGACCTTGTTTCCTCTTCCTGTTTCCTCATGCTGTACAATCATTTGAACACAAACATGACTCCATCTCCAGAGCCACATCTGGGTCCTAAGGTCTCTGCCATGATGGCTCTAGATATCTTGTGTGGGGAGAGAGGGACAGAGCGGGGAAACTCTGTGTGGAAACTCCCTGTCGGAAAGAGAGATATAAAACATGGAAAATTCAGCTGCCACCTTTTTCCAGGCCAGGCTGAGTCTCAATTCTTAGAGATTCAGAAAGGGCTAATTTTGCTACCTCCACAGAGAAAACATTTCAGAGTAGCGAAGAATTTCAAATGTTACAAGCTGCTCCTGTACTATGCTGTCTCCTATAACCCAATCTGAGATTTTTGGTAAGATTCTAAGCTGTAGGGGGCAAGGGTATCTACATAATACAGGATAGGAGTGCAGATGTAGCTGAGGCAGATGCAGTTGGTGACAAATCAGGAAGCCAGCTCCAAGATGACATCTGTGAATTGCAATGCTGTACCACAGACCCAGAGGCCATTTGCCTACTGCATGGTATCCGTCTATCTTTGCTGACCACATCAGGACAGCTATAAAGCTGTGTGTGGGTCACCTAAAACACACCCACCCCTAGAAGAGGCATGCATGGGTCAGAAGGGCTAGGTCCCAAAAGGAAAGGCATCCTCTTGAAGATAAGCACTTTTGCTTCTTCTTAGGCACTTTGATCAAGATAATATAAACTCTTCATTGTGTGAATTTCTATCATTCCTTTAGCCGTCTTCATGGGGTCTTCTTGAGTGTCTCCTGGAAGTGGCCCGCACCATCCTTCCTGCTCCGATGCACTGTTTCGTGGTGTCTTTCCCTATTTCTTTTCTTCTTATGCAGTTGGAGATCCAACCACGCCAGGTAAGCCCTCAGCCACCGAGCTATATCCCAACCTATCCCACAGGCTTCTTGCATTTCTCGCACATGATTATGGCCTGCATCTGGGGCCATCCTGAGTGACCAGATCAATCTTCTGAGGATGCTGTCAATGACTTGTCTTGTGTTGGTGCTAAGGGCAACACCAAGAGCTCTTGGTAGACAATGAGTGACAGCCAGCTGAATTCAACTTCAGGGCAAGAGGGGGGCCGACTTCTCAGCTGCTTTATTTTCTAATGTGACAAAGAAAAGACTCGGAGGTGAGGGAAGAGGAAGAGGGCTGAGTTTACTTAGGGAAGACGAGAGGTGCTTGATTAAGTGTCTGTGTGGTAGACAAGCCTGGGTGTTGTGTTTTGGTGTTTGAGATGTAGCTTGGGTCATCCTAGGAGACTGGCCTTAAATTCAGTCCCTCCTACGTCCCAAGGACTGATTACAGACATAAGCAAGCACGTCTGATCATGGACTAACTTTTTTATACTTAAGTAAAAACTTCATGGTTACTTTTGATGCATGCTTCCAGCTATTAAGAAGCTCAGGGTCTCTCTCAGTCTCTCTGTCTCTGTCTCTCTCTGCATGGATGCATCCCCTCCTCCTTCTTTCCCTCCCCACCTTATTATTCTGAGACAAGGTATACTCGCTGCCTAAAGCAGCCGACAGACGCCGAGGGATCTCCCCAGCACTGGGGCTATAGATACATGTCCCTGTGCCCAGCATTCCGCATCGGGGCTATGGTATAAGATCTAAACTCAGGTCCCTCTCCTGTTTGCTTGGCAAGCACTCTGCTGACTCAGCTACTTCCCAGCTCTTAAAAAGCTAGGTTTTGAGTGTTTTACTGAAAATCTTGTTCAGGGGGCTGGAGAGATGGCTCAGCAGCTAAGAGCACCGGCTACTCTTCTAGATGTCTGAAGTTCGATTCCCAGCATTGACAAGATGGCTCACAACTGTCTATAAGTAATCCAATGCCATCTTCTGGTAAGCTGGCAAACACGTAGACAAAACTCTCATACACATAAAACATACTAGTTCAAAAGTTCTATCATATATATTTACAGACTTACAAACAGAACTTGTATTCATAATTCTTTGTTTAAAAACGCTGAGGAGGAGACCCAAACAGTGGGCTGAAGAGGAGGCATCAGTGGAGGCTGGCCATAAGGGACAACTGAAGGCTACTTGAGTATGGCTCAGGTTATGAAGGAGCCCCTGGCCCAGGTGCCTAGCCCTCTTGCCACACTGTCATAGTTCAGTTACTAGGTCCCTGCCTCCAACTTAGCTTCTCTTACTAGCCATTCTCTTAGAGCAAACTATAACTAAGGTAGAAAGAAGCCGCCTAGTGAATGCTCCCCAGGCCCCTGAGCAAATGTCCCCTCTTCAGTTAGGTGACACAGAGCTATTCCAATCACTGCCCAGGGTCTACCTCCACAGTACTCTGTACTCTTCAGGGTAATCCAGATAACCACTCGTGGTTGGCTAGCCTTTCTTTTCTGGGCCCTGTTTCTTGTCTACTGCAGTCTTGGCTGTGGGAAACTGACAAGGGAATTAGCACAAGGCTTCCTATTTCCCACTGTACCAGATCTGAAAAAACCCCCAGAGGCTGAGGGAAGCATCACTCCCTCGCTTTTAAAGTTCAACAGAACCTTTTCCTGACTGTGAAGATGAAAACAGACAAAGGGTCTGCATACCTGGGGGATGATTGAGCCTACAGTCACTCTGAGAAGCAGCCAGGAGCAGCGGCTGACCTTTAGAAGTGACACTAACACTTTTCAGGGGGCTACTCATTGAGAATGTGGCAGGGGAGGTACAGTCACTTCTGTGAGTCTTCTGCTCAGGGAAACACACATCAGGAACCAGCACTGTAAGGGGAACACAGAAGCTTCTCTAGCCTTCTGCCTGAGGCAGGATGGCGATGGCAATTTCTCAATCTATACTCTATGGACCAGCCAAAGGACAAAGTAGAACTAAGGGTTTGAGAGGGTGGGTGTCAGACGCATGGTTACTATTTCAGGTCATAGTTTCACTATGGTGCCCAGCTTAAGACAAGTTCTAGTGCTGGAGAGATGACTGTGGGTGAAGCACCCTGCCACAAAAGGGTAAGGAGCTGAGTCTGAATTCCCATAAATTTGGGAGGGGGTGAGTGGTGGCCCCTTCTGTAACATAAGAAGTAGAGACAAGGGATCCTGGATCACGCTGCATTACTAGAGTAGCCAAGTCAGTGAGTGCTGGAGTAAAAAAATAGAGACTGTGGCTCAATATAAGGTAGAGAGAAATTAAGGAAGATAACCAGTGTCAACATCTGGCACATGCCCCCCCCCCTCTCTCACACACACACCCCCTGGCTGGTTTTCTGTCAACTTGACACAAGCTAGAGTTATTAGAAAAGAGGAACCTCTAGGGGCATTCTCTTGATTAATAATTAATGTATTAATGTGGGAGGGCACAGCCCACTAGGAGTAGCGCCATTCCTGGGCAGGCGGTCCTGGGTTGTATAGGAAAGCAGACTGAGCAAGCCAAGAGCAGTATTCCTTCATGGGTCTCCTTTAGTTCTTGCCTCCCAATTCCTGCCCAGACTTTCATCAGTGATGGAACATGACCTGAGAATTGTAATCTGAAATAAACACTTCCCTGCCCAAGTTGCCTTTGGTCATGGTGTTTTATCACAGCAGACAATAGGATTGCTGGAAAACCAGTAGCCTAAAGAATTCTCTCACTCCCTGGTCTAGAAAAGGAGAAGTAAACTGGCTGGAGATGGAGAGATGTCTCAGTGGATACAGACAACTGGCTCACAAGAGACCCATACTGCTGGAAGGAGACAAGAGATGCCTCAAAGTTGTTCTCCGACCTTCATAAGACCTTGATAAGTTCACTGCCACACACACACTTTTAAAGCGAACGAGCTTATGGCAAAGTGTACCCAGGAGGGGCCCAGCTATGCACATGCCATTTTTACCATCTCTTTAGGAAGACAAATAAATGAGACATTGTTTTTAGTATTCACAGGACAGGCAGACAACTGTTCAACCCACTACACACTCCCATGGGTAACCCACTTGGATTTCTGGATATGTGGAAACATGGTGACCAGCCTAGAAGAGGCATTATTACCCCAGAGGGTAGACCAGTAGCGGCCAACTCATCAGTCACCTCCAACACATCTCCTTCCCACACCTTTCTCAAGGAAAACACAGTATCTCGTGTAATCTTGGCCACTTCCTGCCACCCCCGGTACATACCCAGGAGTGATGTGTCATTTTTAAGATGACTTCAAATCACGTAGTAAGTTTATCTGATCAGTTATTGTGGGAATTCAACTAGGACAATTAGTCTGTCCCCATGGTGAACCCTGCGAAGATACCTGTTACTGTGTCGTCTTTCAAATGTGAGATAGATACCAGAGCCCAGCAGAGAAAGCTGAGACAGGCTGAGACAGGACTCTAAGACCACCTACCCCCTGCAAGATCTGCAGACAAGCACTCATGTTCTGCCAAGGGAGAGTAGAGCAACATCATACTAAAACATCCACAGGAGAATGTACACAGGACACGGGACTGACAAGCCATTTTTTGACTGTACTACTACCCTGAGAGAACAGACAAGGTTACTTATGACCACCAGTGTCCATTCTAAATTATCTCCATATGTTAGCCACAGGCTCAATGGTATAGGGTAGACACTTAATGGAAGTGCTGTGTGTCCTAAACCAGGGAATTCGGGGTGGCCACTTCTCTACAATATGATGACATGAAGCATTCTTCTCGTTTAGGATTTAGAAAGAGCTGAGTTCAAATCCTCTCTTTGCTCTTTACTAGGCTTGGTAACTTTTGTCAAATCAATTATGGACTTGACCCATTGAACTATAATTTATTCTGTATTTTTTCTCGAAATCAGAACAATAGAGTGCTAATTTTAATTTGTGAGTTTCAATGAGAGAACACAGAAGGCTTGGAACACAACAGCTGTCCTTGAAATCCCAGACTCTGAAACACACTCTCCAGACATGGTCACAGGGCTCCTTCCCCATCACACTGTGGCTCTTTCTGCTAACAACCAACAGTGTCCTATATCTCAGAGTCCCGTTTATATAGCTAGCTCTGAGACAGGGGGGTGGCTATCAAGAGCCCACTGGTAAGTGCCATGCCTGGAGCATTTGGAAGGTCTAATGGGTAGACAGACCACAGAGGACTCCACTTCTCCGAGAGTCATGGAAGAAAAGAATTAAAGAGCGACTAAAAGTGCTTCTGAGGCCCAAATGCCATCCAACAGCCTCTGCCTGACACCTGCTCCCTGGGCCTGTTCCAAGAGTGGGTTGAAAGTAGAAAGAAAGAGTCTTTTTTATTCTTTAAGAACAACTTTATCCGTCTGAATATGGGTGTTATGTATAATACTGTGACATTTATTTAAAGAAGAAAGTTGAAAACCTCCAAGTGACTCCTCATACCTCAATAGAATCTCTTCCGAGTCACACAGGTTTTTTTGGGGGTGTTTTGTTTTGGTTTGGTTGTTTTTGGTTTGGTTTTGTTTTCAAGACAGGGTTTCTCTGTGTAGCCTTGGCTGTCCTGGAACTCACACTGTAGACCAGGCTGACCTCAAACTCAGAAATCCACCTGTCTCTGCCTCCCAAGTGCTGGGATTAAAGGCTTGTGCCACCACTGCCCAGTCATACAGTTTTTTATTACCTTCTGAGGTTTCCATTCAGGTTCCAACCCCAGCCCCACCCCCACCATCACCCCTACCCCACCCCACCCCCACCCCCACCCCATGTGCCTATGGAGAACATACACACAGTGGAGAGAGAGTTTGTAATATCAGAGATGGAAATACAAAATTGGTTTCTGTAAACTTCTTTGTACATTGTTAATTCATTAGCCTAGAGAACTAGAATCAGAGTGAGAACTTGAGCAAGCACCGGGGTCGTTACATACATGTAGAGAGTACAGCACCTCTGGTTAAAAAGCAAGATCTAGAAAGTTCCTTTAGCCTTTCAACTGCTCAGCCAGTGCAGCTCAAAGCCAGCCACCATCAGCCACACATGCAAGCCAGCGAGCAAGCATGCTGCATGACCTATGCTCCTTCCTACCTAGTCATCCTATGTCAGCCGTCCTGGTTTGTATTTTTAAGGTTGAAGGGTTGTAGGGAGAGGTACCAGCATTCAGCACTAAGAACTGGCACCGTTGTGTTGTGGAACAAAACCACAAACGTCGCCAGTGGGTGGGGGAAGGCTGCATGAGAATAACAATAGGATCCTAAACTAAGTTGTACTATGAATAAATAGTAAATAAAGACCTTCCCAAGGGGCTCTGAATCACTGCATTTCAGAGAAGTAAATGCCATGCACACTAAACTGGAGCAGGAAAAGGAACTTGGAATTAAAAATTATCAATGCCTTAATTTTTACATTTGTATTTATCTCTTACAGTGGATGGTTCTTGGTTATAAATGGTACCCATATTTAAAAAAAAAAAAGCTCAACATGAAGCAGGCTTGACTATCTTTTTTTTCCCTAAATATTTATTTATTTATTTACTATATTTAAGTACACTGTAGCTGTCTTCAGATACTCCAGAAGAGAGCATCAGATTTCGTTATGGATGGTTGTGAGCCACCATGTGGTTGCTGGGGTTTGAACTCAGGACCTTGGGAAGATCAGTCAGTGATCTTAAACACTGAGCCATCTCACCAGCCCAGGCTTGATTATCTTATTTTCAAGACCCATCTTTAGGTTTTGTTTTTCTTGTTTTGTTTTTGCCTGTGGCGCTATCTGCAGATTTTTTTTTTTAATTTCTATTTCTTTTCTGTGTTTATTTTGTTTTTTAAGATAAGGTTTCTCTGTGTAACAGAGCCCTGACTGTCCTAGACTGGCTATGTGAACCAAGCTGGCCTGGAACTCACAGATATCCTCCTGCTTCTGCCTCTTGAGTGCTGGGATTAAAGGCGTGCGCCACCATGCCAGCGCTCTTTTCTGTATTTTTGAAATGGTATCTCATCATACATTTGAGCCACACTCCCCACCTCTGCCTCCTTCCCCAGGTATAAGCCAGCATGTCTGGTTTAGCTCTCTCTACTAAGGAGGCCCCACTAAAAAACAGTGTATCAGACAATGTGGAAGACAGCTTGTGTTGAAGGAGATACATATAAAAATGTATTTTCTTAAATTACTATTATTTATCTTATGTATATGTGTATTTTGCTGGCAGAGGCCAGAAAATGGCATTGGATCCCCTGGAACTCAAGTTATAGAAAATTGTGAGCTGCTATAAGGATTCTGAGAATTGAACCAGGGTTCTCTGGGCCATCTCTCCAGCCCTGTAAGTAATTTTTTTTTTAAATACATTAAAAAAAAAAAAACATAAATTAGAATCAATGCTAAATGTATTATAAAAGTCATTTCACAACAACTGGAGACAATTTCATCCTTTTCAGTTCATTTTATTTTACTTTATTTTATTTTATTTTTAAGGTATACTAGACTATCCATTAGCTAGTTCTCTGGGGACAACTTGCTAGCCCAGAGCTACAGGACAGTTATTAGAAGATTTTTTTTTTCTTTTTCTTTTCTTCTTCTTTTAATTGCATTTCTGTGCTGAAGTTATCGAGATCAGCTCTCTGCTGCGACTGCGATTGCCATTGCGTTGTTACTGGGAAACTTGCACACACTCGCACACACAGAGTTTAATGTGAGGCCCGTACAGAAACAGAGAGATTAGACACAAAGAAATGTAAACAGCCCTCACATGCTAGGAAGCTAGGTTACAAGAATCCCAGCGCCAGGCATTCACCAGTCACCATGGAAAACAGGAAGTGAGGTGCATAGCAACCACGAGCCAAAAAGCAGAAAAGCGCATACCTTCAGCTTGGAATGAAAATCACGAGATTTCCTTCTGGCAAGAACCTGAATGTGACTAGACACCTGCAGGGTAGGGGAAGGGAGGAAAACAAAGGAAAAGCCTGTAACCATGGAGATGAAAAGCCCCCTACAACTGGGCAAGCCAGACGTACCTTAATGGCGGCTTGAATTTCTCGAACTTTCTTTCTTGCTAAGACCTGTATATGACTAGACACCTACATTTTTCGGGTTTATGCGGGGGAAACAAAAACGAGAAAAAAAGAAAACAAAAACAAAAAAACAAAAACAAAAACAAACAAAAAAAGGAAATCAAATATAAAATCTCTATTCCTTGGGAGGGGTGGGGTAGGGGAGGTTATTTGCATCTCAACGAAGCTCTGCGGTTAGGAACATACAGTCCCAGCCAGACACCAAGCCCCCAGCACCCCTCTAAAGCTCTATGGACAGGGTCCTCATGGCAGTGACTTGATTCAGAACTTGGGGCAGGCTCACCTCCATGTTCCCACCTGGAGAGATGATAGGTGGGTGCTGGGGAAAATCTTATCTGGAGAGCCATAAGAGGAGAGAGGAAGGATGCTTTCTTTATGAAATTTTTAAAAAGGCAGGGGGTAGAGATAAATTAAAATATTTACAGCTTCTCAGTATCAGGAGAGAAGGAAAATCCCCCTTTCTCAATTTAGAGAGGACTGCCCATAAACTAGCATGCTCTACAGAATCAAAGCTGAGGCTGTGCGCTGGATTCTGATCTCCGGGAGGACTCTAGATTCTGTGGCAAATGCTGAAATAATACTGGCATATAAATTAGATCTCAAAGAAAAATGGGACCCAGTTAGCAGAGCCCCCCCCCGCCCCCCCCCCAACCCCTTAAAATTTCTTTAATCCTTCCACACTTTTGGGAATCGCCTGGGAGCCAAGTGGATCTGCATATTATTACAAAAAGAGATGTGTGAATACAACCAGCCAGCCAGTTAAAAATCTGGTCTGAAAAACCACTCAGCTTTGCTGAACAACACTAGAGCGGTGCCGCCAACTGTGGCCAACAGGCACCTGGAGGGTGATGCTGGGTGTGGAAAAACTGCCAGACAGGCCTCTAACACAGTGATTCCACTGGGCAAGCAAAACCGCATCGATTTCAGTGGGACTTGATTAAATTTAGAAGAGCCCCCAGTGAAGGGGTCACTGGGCAAGTGACCAGAGCTTGCTGGCCAACAGGCCAGTTCTTGAGATGGAATGAGAGCCTGTTGTCTGCATTGGGAGACTCTGAACCTTCCCATTACAAGTTTAGTGACTTGGGCTTTGTGGCAGTCACCTCATTTCTAACTCTCCAGTGACTCCAGATTATTAAAGATCTTTCGGTGGTTAAATGTCTTTTGAGTTTCGATAATTCCCTTTCTTCCCGTTTCCAGGGAAGCAGGGCTCCCCCATCCTCTTCGCCCCTTCATCTGGCTCCCGCTGTTACTCATTTGCACCCAGAATCGCTTCTGATTCTCTGCCTTGATGAGGGCCATGGCTGGGTGCATCCCCAGCAGACAGTGCCTGCCTGCCTGCCTCTGTGCTGGCAGGAGGCCACCCCTTTCTGCTGACTTAGCAAGGGGCCAGCGTGGGCAGCATTTCTGAGGGACAGCCCAGCCCACTGCGCCACACTCCATAAAGGAAGCTTCCCCCCAACCCCCACCAGGG
This sequence comes from Mus pahari, assembly GCF_900095145.1. Classification (NCBI taxonomy): domain Eukaryota; kingdom Metazoa; phylum Chordata; class Mammalia; order Rodentia; family Muridae; genus Mus; species Mus pahari. Next base: position 82,649,190 of record NC_034590.1, on the reverse strand, counting down.
CACCCTAATCGCACTGAACTTTGAAGAGACACAGGTGGATTGGCTGCACTCAGGATTCAGTTATAGCCCCTTACTCCCTTTAATTATTCTGCCATGAAGTCTCTATGTTACCCAAGTGGTCTTGAACTCACTCCAGGGCTCAAAAGAACCTGAGGCCTCAGACTCCCAAGCAGCTGGGACTAGAGGTGCACTCCGCCACATCTAGTCAGCTACACTGTGGTTCCACACAGGTTAACATCAAGAAATAACTGTTTTCCTGTCACAGACCTACCCATCACATGGGTGGTTTATTTTCATTTCCTTTTCTGTTCTTAGAGACTGATTTCCCACCCATTTCATTTGTGAACTTGGTCACATCAGAAATCTGGGCTGCTCTGTGTCCAGAAGAACCAGGGAAGGCAGAAAAGAATTCCCATTCCTGTTCTGCAGCATATAAAACGTGTAACTGCTTTATAGTCACAGCAGAGGCTGACAAAAAGCCATTGCTAAAGAAGCCACAGTGCCCTGGAAGTGTATCCCTTGCTCAGTGTCACTTTTAGGCCACTGTTAAAGGCCACTGGCGTGACTTCATTGAAAGCATGACAATTATATAACCGTTGCAGGATATTAAAATGCACAGAACCTCCAAATCTCTTGGCTTGCCAGGGTAAGTGCACCTGCAGCCTTCTGCAATGTTAGGATGGTGGGGTTGAGGTAAGGGGAAGACAGGATTGAACATACAGCAAAGGGGAAGTTCAGACACTGGCTTGGCAGGGAACTTTCCCATGTGTGTATGCAGTGCAGTAGCACATGCTTGGGCCACAGAGAAACCACTACGCCACGGACTCCTTACAGGGCACTGGGACGAGGGCTCCTCGAGCCAAAGCACAGCAGCCAGGGCAGCCCAATGTCTCCGGGCCATTCGCTGACATGCAAACCTTGCAGGGGGGTACTGTACCTGCTTCCTGGTCCTTGTCTTCCCCGTCCTGAGCTTGATGTATCTGGCTATCAATTCATTTCTACCTGCAAGAAAAAAAGAGTTTACAATAAGGTAGGCTACTTAAGAAAGCCCCTAAAAGCCAAGAATAGAAATGTATTCGAGAATTTTGAATGGCAGAGGCTGCAGAGATGGCTCAGTGGTTGAGAGCGCTGGCTGGCTCTTCCAGAGGTTCTGAGTTCAGTTCCCAGAATGAACTCAAATGGTGGTTTACAGCCATCCATAACTGCAGTTCCATGGGATCTGGCACCACCTTCTGGCATCCAGACACTCACACATGAAGTGCACATACATATATGCACACAGGCACAACATTCATATATAAAATAAAGACAAATAATAAAAGGCAGACTCCTTAATTGGAATGGATGGTAGAATTGCTTATGGCAATAACCCAAGCATGCTGCTGTACACCTGTAATGCCAGCACTTCGGAGCTTAGAGGACCAGAACCTTTAGAGCGGCTTGGTGAGGAGGAGACCTTGGTTTGTTTTCTCCTTCCTCTTGGTTAAGTGGAGCCTTTTCAGTTCACTCCTGATGGAAAAGCAGCACAGCTGCCTGGGAAAAAATATTTACTCAGGAAAACTACGATAAAAAGCACTTAACTTTACATTTTGTCTAGTCACCAAGATTGAAATATGTCTTTTAAGAAAATTCCAGTATAGCTTGGCATGATGGCAACACCTTTAATGCCAGTACTCGGAAGGCTGAGGCAGGAGGGTCTCTGAGGCCAGCCTGGTCTACAGAGTGAGTTCTAAGACAGACAGGGCTATACAGAGAAACCCTGTCTCAAAAAGATCAAACAAAAAAGCCTGTGTGATCTTGTTTGCTTGCACATAAAGTGCTGAGTTGGAAAGGAGACACAGACACACACACAGACACACACACAGACACACACACAGACACACAGACACACACACAGACACACACACAGACACACACACACACACACACACACACACACACGTTATTTAGTCTGGAAGAAAATGAGCCCAGATCTTCTGTTTCAGTCCGTATTTCTAAATGGTCATTTTCTTCTTCAGCCAAGCTTCTCCCTGTGGTCACCTCATTATAGACACAAGAGAGTGAGGCTCTCGTGGCTGCCAAGTACAGCAGCCAAAGGAAGCTCAACAGTATGGAAGCAGAAGATCCAAAATGTGGTCTTTGCACCCGCAGCTAACTACAGACAAGGCTGTTCTCATGCCTGTGTGTTAGGGCAAGTGACTCAACCTTCTCCAAGTCTTGTAGCCTTGAGCCAAGAAAAAAACATCTGAACAAAAAAACTTTTCATTCTTTTGCCGCTAGCAAACTGAAGTTTTAAACAGTTATGATGCAAAAGAACTATGCTGTGACATAAAAGCATTCCCCCCAAAAGAAGCAAAAAGTACCAATAAGCTACCATGAGAAAGAAAACCCACTCCTGAAGATGTGAATCCTTCTAAGAGTGGTCCAATGAGTCATATTCAACTGTTCCAGGAACACACTCTATACCATACAGCTATAGAACAATGTATTTCATGGTCTTTAATTAGCCCCACTGGCAAGCTCCGGTCTAATCACTCTGGCAAGTGTCTCCCTGCCCTGCTGACCATGACACCAGAGCTACTGGAAGCAGTATGTTCCAGTCTTTCCTCTCTTGGGATGCACCTGAACTGTCTACAGAGCTTGTACTCTGTCTCTCATTTTCCAGACACAGAGTACACCTGAAGAGCACAGAACCCTTTTCCCTTAAACAACTGTCCTGGACAGCCAGCACCTCGCTGGGCACAGAATAATATAAGAAAAACAGTGCCTATGGTTTGAATGTGAATTATTCCCCAAGGCTCTTATGTCTGAACTCAGGGTCCCCAGCTGCTGACACTGTCTAGGGAGGTGGGGCAGCCTGAAGGACATAGACTCTAGCTGGTGGATGAGGTCAGCAGAGGTAGGCTTTGAGGGTTAAGAACCAATACTGTCGGGCTGGAGAGATGGCTTAGCGGTTAAGAGCACTGACTGCTCTTCCAAACGTCCTGAGTTCAAATCCCAGCAATCACATGGTGGCTCTCAACCATCCATAACAAGATCCGATCCGGAGTGTCTGAAGACAGCTACAGTGTACTTTCATATAATTAATAAATAAATAAATCTATTAAAAAAAAAAAAAAAAAAAAAAGAACCAATACTGTCTCTTTCTAGAGGGCACTGTAAATACATACGACAAAGAACTAAGATGAGCCAAGCATGAAGCTTTCCCCATTATGAGGGATGTGCCCTCTAAACTGTGAGCCAAAACAAATCCTGCTTCCCTCAAGTTGTTTCTGTCAGTTATTTGATCAAAGAGACAAAAGTCACTAACACAAACATGCCCTAGTGAGCCAGTGATCACACCCCTGCCTCGGTAAGCAGGTGACCCCTTTGCCCTGGCAGGACACACTAAACTATGCTCAGAGATGCCGTGACTCAGACAACTCATTGCAGCCTGAAACGTTTTGTGTCCTGGAACTTGAGCCCGTCAGCTGCCTATTTCAGGATGCCACAGAACACACAGAGCACAGAAGACAAAGGTGTCCTGGTGCCACAAAGTACCCCTGGGTTACCCACTCTCTTCTCTGAAACCATAAAACACCCCCGAGCCTGCGCCAACTGTTTAGAATGGAAGAAGAGGCCTGCTGGATCTTGAAGCAGGGTCCTAACTACACAGGGTTTCTTCTAACTTTCATCTTTAGATTCTTCTAGATGTTCTTAAAAAGCCTTCACACAGATGCCTAGCTGTCTTTTGGGGATCCTCTTGGATCCCCAGTCTGTCCTCTACCTCCCTTCCTTTCAGAAGAATACGCAGAACTAGAAACGGCCATGCTGTGAGGTTTAGTGTACCTATCACCTTCTCAGCCTACACACGCCTCCTCTGTTGAGGCTGTTGTCTACCTCTACTACTCATTTACTGTTTGTTTGTTTGTTTGTTTTTTTAATTGTATGTGCATGGGTGTCTTATTACCATGTCTGTGCATGAAGCGCATTGCCCAAAAAGGCCAGAAAATCATGTCAGGTCCCCAAGGACTGGAGTGATAAATGGTATAAGCCACCATGTGGGGGCAGTTCCTCACACTCACCCCTTACCCTGTTCCTCTTCCATTCAGATCTGCTGGTATTTTCAAAACCTCAATATAAAACTTTCCATTTCTTTCTACTCCCACCTCATCCTATTAAATTGAGCCTATCATTCCAGCCTGTCAAAATCTTTTCAGATCTCAACTCTAACTGAATGTACCCTTTCCGGAGCATTTAGAGGCTTCTGAACTCGGCTTGGGGATTGCTTGGGCGAGCATCCCCTTTCAAACTGCTCGCTGCCAATATCCCCTGTAGTGTCATTGGGCCTACTTGTCCGTCTCTCAGAAGGCTGTGCAGATTTTGCAATTTGTCATAAAGGCTCACTGTCAGCGAGGCCAGTCAGGAGTGCCTAATTACCAGAAGCCAGACGTGAATGACAATGTCCACAGATCAACTGAGCACCCTCCAGCACTGGGCCCTCTCTGGGAAGACAGTCGGGGCTGTTTGAGTGGCCAGGGTTCTGTGCGACACGCAATTTCATCTGGATCTTGTCCAGGTGGCACAAAAGAGGCTCTTGCCCCAAACTCACTTATTTTCTGTGAATACAGAGAAGATGGCTCAGGAGATAGAACATGAAACCGACATAAAGACTTTCGATTTCTTGTAGCACAGGGTCGAAGAAGTAAGATAGCTGTCTAGGAGAGCCACAAGTGCCTGAGATCCCTAGAGCCTATGCAAATGGCACTGTGCTTTAATCATGCTGAAAAGTGATTCTAAAGGCTGCTTCTTCAAAAGCACATCCTTAATGAAGGGATGTGCTGAGCTCGCCTTTCTGGTCATTTCACTGAAAGCTTAGCTTAAGCTGGGTGTGGTGGGTACCAGCTAGGGCTACACAGAGAGGTCCTGTATTGCAATAATAAGAAAGCTTACTATCTTTCTCTCAACATCCCACCCTTGCTGCAGAGATGTAAAGGACCAAGTTACAAAGCCTGGATTTTTTTCTTTCATGTCCTGCTCCAGAAATTGTCTTTTAGATATTAAAACTGCCTGATTTAACATACGAAGACCATGTCTTCCCTAAGAGGATGCATAGGAGCCTGAGCAATTCCCTAGCAAGCAACGTGCAATGTGCCAATCTTGCTTATAAGCCTTGTGTTATTTCAACCCACTCCATCTAATTCAATTACTGTGCTATATGGCTTAATTAGGAAGTACAGGCTAACCTTTTAACCTGGTCTTTTTTTTATTGGGGGGAGAGAGGATGGTCATGATAGGGTCTCTCTGTGTAGCCCTGGCTGTCCTGAAACTCTGTAGACCAGGCTGGCCTTAAACTCACAGAGATCCCCCTGCCTCTGCCTCCCAAGTGGTGGGATTAAAGGCGTGCGCCACCACGCCCGGCTTCTGCATTTATTTCTAAAGCTCTCCTGAACTAAAGTACCCTGACTTACTTAGGAAGCAAGAGTGGCATCCAAACGTCTGATAGGACGCCCTGAGTGCTACCTCTACTTCTTCTACGTTGGTGTGGGTGTGTGTGCGTGCACTCACTCATGTGTATGCACACACACAACCTTACAAGTGCTTCCATTCAGAGGCCAGAAAAGAATTTTTTTTGTTTGTTTGTTTGTTTTGTTTTTCGAGACGGGGTTTCTCTGTGTAGCCCTGGCTGTCCTGGAACTCACTCTGTAGACCAGGCTGGCCTCGAACTCAGAAATCCGCCTGCCTCTGCCTCCCAGAATTGATATTGTACTGTAGTCACAATCTCCTTTATTTCCTCTCATTTACACCCAGCCTCGGCTCACCGTTTCACATCTAGGCTAGCTAGCTGGCCAGCAAGTCCCAGCAGCCCTCCTCCTGTGTCTGTCTTCCTCACTCCACCCTAAAACCTGTTTGTTTTGTTTGTTTGTTTGTTTGTCTTAAATGGGGGTTCCGGGGATGGAAATTCAGCCCATGGAGCTTGTGTTTACTCATGAAGCTATCACCACAGCCCCCACTTATTATTCTTTTTCTCTTAAAGTACAGTGGGTCTATAAAACCCACAACCCTAAACTTGAACTGTGTAAGTTTCTGATTCAAGAGCTGGGATGGATACTACAACAACTTGTGGACCTCCATCTAATTCAATTACTGTGCTATATGGCTTAATTGGGAAGTACAGGCTAACCTTGGGAAGTATAGTAACTGGGAGGGGTGCCCAGTTGGCTCTGGGGTCTTTGAACACCCACAGCCAATCAGAACACTGGCCAGTAGAAATGCTCGTTCTGGCTTCTCTCATTCTGCTGCTCCCCACTCCCACCTCATACACAGGCACAGGATCCCATGAGCATTACATTGTAAAGTGGACTTCAACAGGGTAAACTTAGTTTTACACTATATCCCCATACACATTCTACACATTATCAGAAAGGCTTGGAAACATCCATGGTTTTGAATTGTGGTTTTTTTGTTTTGTTTGTTTGTTTTGAGTATCTACATAAAAATCTTGTGAGCTGTGGGCAGGGCCCATATCTACACATGACATTCTTGAATGCTTAAAATAAATACTTCTTTTAATGACTAGCCTGTAGAAAAGGTAATCAATACATTTGAAAAAGAAAGGTGGGGGGGGGACCAAGTTTTAACTACAACCTGTCACATGAGGTAGACCTGAAAATTTCCAATAAATCTTAAATGTATTTCAGATTTCTATATTAGGGATGGTCAGGATATAGCTAGTCTTCCTGTTTCTTTAGGTTTTTTTTTTGGAGACAGGGTTTCTTGTAGCCGAGGGTGACCTTGAACACCTAAACCTTCTTTTCACTTTCCAAGAGCTGAACTTAAAGGTGTGTGTGGTTCCACAGGCACTTGCTTGCTTTCTCCTGCGCAGTCACCCAGACATGAACCCTGAGTTATTTTGTTGTAACAGGATGGCATGTGAAGCTTCTCTGGAATACTTGAATGAACATATCATTACCAAGAATGACAAGACCACAGTGGACGGAGAAAAGATTTTCTTAACAAGCAGGATCCAGGAACTCTTGGAAAATCACACTGGCTGCCCTCAGACTCAGAGCTTGCTAAGCCTACTCTCTGTGCTTGCCTGGGAGACCAGAGGCCACGCAGGTCACACTCAGCACTCCCGATACATCCTGCTGTCATGGTAGTACAGCTTGCAGAACTGAGTGGCCATGTCATGCATGGTTCAATACTAAATGTCACACAACTCCTGGGTGTGTGTGTGTCTCTGTTTTACACACACACACAGAGAGAGAGAGAGAGAGAGAGAGAGAGAGAGAGAGAGAGAGAGAGAGAGAGAGACCCTGTTACTAAGTTTACTTCTCTTATAGGCAGGAGGGCATGGCCAAAACTCACATGGCTTGCTTAGGGGATCATAACCACCCTCCCCAGTCCTTAGATATCTAAATTCAATGTTTGACAGCAGGCCTGCCTCTGGCTTTTCCTGTTATAAGACAAGATGGAGAGAAAAGCAGCATTCACACTGAGCTTCTAAACCCAGAGGAGAATGGTTAACATTGTTGTGGGCTGTATTTGAGAAGGAAAGTGGCCTCGAGGTCTTGTTTGAGGCTCAGAAAATGCAGGGTCTGTGGCTACAAATTGTAGCCCAGAGACACAGAGCTTTAAGGAGCAAGAGCCACTTTGTTACTGAATGGAGTCAGTCTGCCAGAGAGGACAGAATGTAGCTCTTCCCTGCTACAGCCAGCCTAAAGTAAAGCCAACTCCAGGCAAGGCTCTCAAGATCTCAGAAGTGCCGGGCGAGGTGGCGCATGCCTTTAATCCACTCGGGAGGCAGAGGCAGGCGGATTTCTGAGTTTGAGGCCAGCCTGGTCTACAGAGTGAGTTCCAGGACTACACAGAAAAACCCTGTAGAAAGAAAGAAAGAGAGAGAGAGAGAGAGAGAGAGAGAGAGAGAGAGAGAGAGAGAGAGAGAAAAAGAAAGAGACTCAGAAGTATGGAAAGGGCTCTGGCCCAGTACTGGAAGTAAACCTCAGTCACCCTTCAACCTCCAGAAGAGCTATGTGATGACCCCCTATTCCCATGACCTACATAGAAGAATGGAAAGCAGGGAACAGATGTAAGCTGCATCTGACCTTTCTGTTATCAGAAAGGCACAGACCCATGAGTACAGCTATAGGGTTAGTGATGCCACCCCAAATCCTGTTCTGGCCCCCAAAGGCTATTAGATTACTAGAATGTCTTCTAAGAACATTTTGAGTTTCCTATGACCCTGGAGTGTCCCTGCTGATTTCTCTGTGTCTAGAGTCCATCTACCTTCCTGACAGCACCATCTTCCTAGAGTTTTGACTGACACAAGCTGACCAGACCTCCTCTTTTCTGAATACCCCTCGCCTCTGAAATGACAGCATGCAGGTTTTCTGTGGCAGCCTTACCCAGCAGCTCAGTGTTAGTGGAGCATGCCCTCCTGTGGGACAGCAATATCCCAACAGACATCTGCTCATGGAGCATCACATTTAGGCCAAGGAATAGATGCAGTGGGAAGAGGCAGCGAGCAGCTTTCCAACAGGGACCACGGCCACGGGCTGAGGGAAGGGAGGCTAGACAGAGGCTCTGTCCTCTGATGCCAGCAGCAGCACACAGCACACAGCACACACAGGGGATTCATGGGGGATTTTCTCAGACACGATGGTATTAACATAGCTTCTAGCCCTGGGATTCATCTAAACGAAAAGGAAAAGCTAACCTTCTAAAAAACGTGAAAGCAAACAGCCAGATAGCACAGGAGTAGGGAACACTGCAGGAGCCAAGCATCACCAGCTCTGTAGAGGTCTGGGGTATGTGCTTCTGTGGACCTGGCTAGATTCACTGGCCTTTCTTCATTAACTTTAAGGCTTAATAATTAGCCACTACCACCATTGCAACGTGTCCTGGCATAGTGGGAAGTGGGGGAGGCCTACCAAGTGGGGAAGACACTCACTGGTTAAACCCAAGTGGGTATATTTGATGGAGGACAGGCAACATAAGAGTGAAGTGATGCTACCTAAAGGACTTTATAATGTTTAAAGAATCTTCCAAGAGGACCTGGCTGGGTGGTCGGTCCTACTGTGTGCTCACAAGGTGCCCAGAGTCTCTTTCAGGTTATCAGGCTTTCTACATATGAATGCTCCAACACCACAGCTCCTTCCCTGCAAACCCCCCCCACACACACACACACACCAGGCAGGAAGTTCTCTGCTCACTGAGGCAGGCAATGGGTGGTCACGAAAAGGTAGAGTGAATGGCTCCATGGGAGGGATGCAGGATCAGTGTGAGCAGGTGACTTCATGAAAAGGGGCATTTCAATCAGTCCCTGAGCACCATCAAGGAGGAAGTAACTAGGCCAATGTCTCAGTTAATCTCCAATATAAATCATTGACTAAAACCCAGTGCCAATGTGGAAAATCACTGGCAAAGGCTAGGGTACCTTCCTAGATCAGGTGCCTGGACTGCATGTTGCTGGGGTCTACAAAGGGACTGGTGTCAGCTTCCTGAGATAACTGGTCTCTTCATTCAGGGCACAGGAGAGCAGCTCATACTTAAAAGGAAGAGCATAACAGAGACAGTTGATGGACTCCTGCTCACTCAGAAGTTCAGAATCAATCAATCAATCAATCTCTCTCTCTCTCTCTCTCTCTCTCTCTCTCTCTCTCTCTCTCTCTCTCGGTTTTTTGAGACAGGGTTTCCCTGTGTAGCCCTCGGCTGTCCTGGAACTCACTCTGTAGACCAGGCTGGCCTCAAACTCAAAAATGCACCTGCCTCTGCCTCCTGAGTGCTGGGATTAAAGGTGTGCACCACCACGCCCGGCCAGAACCTCTTTAAAGTGCCTGGTAATAACTCAAGTTCTAGCTTCCTGGGCATATCATCAGTCCACCGCCTTGATAGCATTATCAAACGACAGTCCCATAAAATACCTTCATCTTGGGGGGTAAGACAGCTTGTAATACTTCTGCAGGTAAGTGTGGTTAAGGGCTGTGTGCTGAGTGTGACATTCTGATCTGATTCTGCATACATACAATCTGTGCTATTACAGCTCTGTAAGAAGAATAAACAAGAATGATATTTTCTAATGGCTAATTCATTATGAAGAAATGAAGATATACCAGTCACCTTCTTATCCCCCAAACAGAGAGCAAGATTTATCTTCAATGCTTCAATTCACTGTCCATGCCGCACAGGCAGAAACTTACAACATAGTTCTGGGATAGCCAATCCACAGCTTCAAGACCTTCAAGGTTCTGCTGTCTCTTTAACAGGGAGTCCTACAGTGTCACCATCTGTTCCCATGGCACCCCACCACCACCACTTAATTCACTTTACCATCCTACTGTCCTAAAGGTACTCACAGCTTCACTATGCCCCAGGACAGTAGGACAGTTAGCATCAGCTGTCAACCAAACACACAGGAAGAATATCTCAATGAAAGAGAGACTGTCCATACTGGGTTGGTCTGCGGCACATGTGGGAAGGCCCACACCACAGTGAATGATACCATTTTTATGCACGAAGTCCTAAACTGATTAGGAGAAGGAAGACTGAGCTGAGAAGCAAGTAAATTACTGGGCAGGTGATGTGCCTAGCTATTGCCACCTTAATTTCCCTGCTATGATGGATTAAAACCTGAATTTATGAGCTTATTTTTCTCCTTAGTTATCTTTTGTCAGGATAACAGATGAAAACAGGACAGACTGTCAATCAAAATCCATCCAGGCCCACCTCAGGGCGTGTTTTCTCAAAGAATTCCATTGGAAACACAAAAGCCATGGCTTATGGGGGTAAGGGGTGGGGTGTGGGGGTGGGGGTGGGGTGGGGTCTGAGTGGTGAGCCAGGTGGTGGGAAATTACCTTGCAGGGAAGACCACAGTATTACAAAGCAAATTAAGAGACTCAAGAATTATGAGTTCAAAACAAGTAGCTTAGTGCACAGGAAGAACGATGGATTGACTGTCACCCTAGTCCTGTAGCTCTTCTCTTCCTTGTGGGTGATCTGAACATACTGCTGTCCAGGGGCTTCAGAACAAAGGTGGTCTGGATAGTCCCTTTCAACTTATTTCTTTCAGGCCCACATCTGTTTATACTGGGTTCTGCTAATGGTCTGAAAATGAGGCGCATCATCATAGTTGATCCCTAGTTGATGATGTTGTAGGGTCTCAGGAAAGAAGTGGGTTGACGGGGGAAAGGGGGTATGGCCCATCTCTGATCCAGGTTAGTACCATTAAGGGACAGCAAGCACTGAGGCATTCCTGCCACCAAGCTGCCCCCTCTTCCATGATGGACTGTGTTCCTCAAACCATGAGTCGCAAAAATCCTCCATCCAATAAGTTGCGGTGGGCAGGTATTTTAGCAAAGCCATGTGAAAAGTAGCAAGTATGCCCTTCCTGTGTCTATTCTGAGGGAAACAGGAAGTCCTCCGTGGAGTACTCCTGTATAGGGATCTTGTACTGCTCAAGGACAAGGAGGGAGCTTTCCCACACCATGGCTCTGCTTTCCATATCTCTGTAGCCATTCTCCCCTAAAACACTCTTGCTCTCCTCTTTTGCTTGCAAGCTCCTGTTCATCCCATTCATCCCAACTGCCTTATTTCTTCCAGGTGCTCCAAAGGCAGCAGAAATGAGACTGGTTATTTATTTATTCCTTCACACCCAACAGTAAGCAGTGCGTCCCTGCTGTGCCTGAATTCTCTACTTCCTACAGCAGAGACTGCTCTACAGAGTCCCCTTGCTTCCCTCTGACCCCATATTTAGCACCTTCCAACTGCACATGCCAAAACATGTTTTTTTAATTAGTTAAATAAATAAAACTCTCTTTTTTTTATGAAGAAGAACAAAGAAAAAGCCCAAGGATCACAGAGGCTGGGAAGTACCCGCATTATCACCTGGACTGAAAAGCCCCTTCTGTTAACAATGTCAGAGATGCACACTGTCAAGACCTAACACTGCCAGTGTGGCCACCACTTGCTCCTTCCTTCTTTGTGCCCCACACCTGCCTCTGCCACAGAAATAGGGACCCAGTCCAAAAAGAGAGCTAATCTCAACCTTAACCCAGGAAAGCCTCGTTAATGAAAAACTTCGCTAAGAACACTCTGTCTGTTTGTTAACTATTTGGCCTTAGAGAAGTGTGAAATCCACACATGAGAAGTGCTAAGAACCACTGGTCTTCACGGAGACTCTTTACTGATGCACTGATTCACATTCTGGGCGTGCCTGTTTCCAGCACTGAGACTAGGGCAGGCCCACCCGCTACCTGACTTGTTTGCTGCTTCTCTTCTTGACTCTCTCCCTCCCTTCCCCATCTCTTTTCTTTTTTCTCTAAGTCTCAATATGTAGCCCTCGCTGTTCTGGAACTTGCTATATAAACCTCAGAGTCCTAGATTGAGGCAAGATGGTCTGCAGTGCTAGTATAGGGCCAACTAGGGAGGGAGGGAGGGAGGGAGGGAGGGCTATGCTGAAGCATAGCCTGGGACACAAGTGCTGGGATGCTGTCTCCCATGGTCGCCAGGCTCTGGGTCATAAGCCCTGTGAGGTCAAGCTAGAGAGAAACTAGTGGCTTGGAAAAAGTCCTTCTTGTTTAGACAGTGACTGATCACATTTAAACACATCACCTCTGAACGACACAGGGTCTTCTCCCCATGATGCCTAGGCTGGGGTTGAAAATTGTCCATGAAGTTATCTCTCGGTCTTAAGCCTGGAGTAGTTGGCTGAGAGGTTTGTACGGGGGCACCTGGCTTTCCTTGTTTAAAATTCTGGTGGCCGTCATAACTTTTAGAAGCAGCACCTGCTCCAGTCCACTTGACAAAAAGGTAAGTCAGCCTTTGAGAAAATACTTTCCAGGAAACATCTCTTCTTTACAACAGGTCAAACAGGTAAGGATCAACTCACTAACTCAGGGCCATAGTCTGGGTATCCATAATGTTTTCTAAAGATAGAAGGACGATACGTCTGCTAGCTCACCCACTACACTCAAGAGCCCATGCGTCATATCCTTATATGGCTCTAGCCTTGAATACTGCTTTGTAAAGATATCTCAAAGTGAAAGTATCCAGCAACCCCTCGTGTGGATAGAAGGTCCCACAAGTCAACAACCGCTTAAGCAGTTTAAACCAACAAGCAAGACGCCTTCTATTTAAATGCTATGAGCGAATCTATTTTAAGCCTTTAAAAATCCTTCGGGCAGGTGTTTAAGCTGTGTACTGACTGTGCCTGTGGAAGCTCTGTGGTGGGGGATGGCAGGCTCTACTCTCCACGCAGGCAGCGTTTTGTTCAGACAATCTTCCTGCTGCAGGTCATGTGACAAAGGGCAAATAAACAGCATCTGGGGATTTTCAATTACAGACCTTCGCCCAGCATGCCTGCACTGTAATCTCTACCAGATGAGGCCCAGGCCTCCCTATTTTCAATAATTCACACACTGTGTACACAGAACATGACAATAAGGGCATTCATGGTGCAGCCTGATTCGCAGATCAAAGCTAGCAGAGGGCCAGGAGGGCCAGCTGTAAGCAGGCTCGGCTGCTGGATGCTTCGTGCTTTTCACAGGCTTGGAAAGGCTCTCCCTGGGACCTGGCAAGCCGGCCTCTTTTCTGAGTTGTATTGCTGAGCAAACTCTGAACAGGAATGGGGTGCCCTCGGGGACTGCCAGAGAGGCAGCCAATCCATGTGCATCTGGGAATGCTGGGAAAGCCACACAGCTCTGAGCCACTCCAAGAGCCGCCTCCTGGCTGGTGCACGATCCTAAGATTCCTAGGCCGGGCGATACCTAAAAATATTCAGTCTAAAAACACTGTACGATACCTGAACAGCCTAAACCAGGTACTGTGTCTTCCCATTTAACCTACAAGACCACCCTGAGGCCAGGTGACCTAGAGTCTTATTTTAAAAAATAAGAAATCTCTACAGTTAATTAACTCAATTAACTCACATGTGGAGACCAGCGCATTTAGCCACTGTGTATTGCGCACAAGCACACACCTCAATGTCAGCTCTCTAAATACACAGGCTCCTCAAGTCCACAACATTCCAGATCCTGCAGGGCAGGACTTCCTCCTCCGGAAATTTCACACTCATCACTAAGGGCAGGAACCAGGAGAAAGCCATAATGGTGACTTCCTCTTCGCAAACACGCTGCTCACCAGCTGTGACTGTAAGTCCTTCCCCTTTTTTTCTCTCTCATTCAGAATGGTTTCCTCCTAATCACAATAATTCTGAAAGTGCTAAAACATATCAATCGTCGGCTAAGCCTCGCCTACAAAGGGGCCAGCCGGCTGGCTTTTATGGCCTTGTCCACAGCAGCTGATACTTCATTCAGCAACAAATCCAATTTGGCAGTTACAAGAGGGTTAGCATCCCTGAAAACCTATTGGGGTTGATCTGGCGCTCTGAGCTCCCTCCCGGACATGCTGCTTTGCCGGTTTGTCTGCGGCCATACTTGGATGTCTAGAAACAATAGTCTTTCTTGCACCCCCAAGCACAACCCCTACGCCTCCACCATCTGATAGTGGTAGTGGTGACAGGGGAGGCAGCAGCCAGGCAACTAAGTGTTGGTGCAAAGTGACCAGTGGGGTTTAGGGACGGACTCACAGACAAGGGAAAGTAGTAGTCACTCTACTTGTCACAGATTCCTGACAGTGGGCAAAGCGAAGATCCAAAAGGAGTTTACTCTTAAATCTTTGGGTTTTAGATCAGCTCTAAAGATGAGAAAATGTTAAGATTTTTACCATTTGAATAAAATCTGCTTTGTAATAAGGATTCAGAACTAACCAAATCTGAAATTAAACTGCTCTTTCAAACATCAAATCGTACCCCATGAGGGAGAGCAAGAGATTGACAGGAAGAATATTCATTTTTAAACGTTTTCGTTCTTTCCAGCTTACTAAGTTCAAGTTAAAAGGTCTCCAGAGAAAATAACTTAAATAATTCAGTCATAAAAAGAACCCCGCCCACCACCAAGATGTCATTTTTAAGCCACAAGGTAATTTATAACGTAAAATAAAAAGGAAGTGATGTAACAGGAACGCAGGCTGGTTAGTCCTTAATATTAGCCTTTGTAGGCAATAGTTGGTTATTTATCCCAGCTACAGTTCTAAGGACATGAAAAAAAGTGAGCCACAGGGACATCTGGTTTAAAAACTTAAATTTTTTTTCCGTGCCATAAAAGAGACACATGCAATTGTGGCTGGCGAGTTATCAGTGATGGAATATTCCATACATGGAGTTTTCATTTCATGGAGTTTTAAAGAACTTATTCTCTTCCCTGTGCGCTTTAGAGAAAACAAACGGGAACAACAAAACACATCCCTAGAGGCTGCAGACAAATAAACCATTAGATTAATATTTTGTCAATGTCACTTGTCACAACAAAAGCGGCAGCATTTCTCATTTACTTGAAGGCTGGTTTAATTAAAATTCAAAAAACCGCGACAAACCTATATTGAATTTCATTGGCTGCACGGTAATTACTCACTTTGTAGCTGACTATAAACAGAATTTTATTACATCCACAAAATGAATGAAAAAGCTAACAGGAACTATGACACCGCTGAGCAAGCCCCGCCTCTTCCACTTGAAATGAGGAGCTACTTCCTATTAATGTGACCTAAGAAAATGAGGAGCCCCTTCCTTTTCCCAAAGCATAGGCAGGATGGACGTGCCTGCAGGGCCCTGACTCACACCAGGGCTCAGTTCCACAGGAACAGATCTGGCAAAGCCTGGTGAACGAATCCCCCACCCCACCCCCTCTACCAACAGAAAGAGTCTGGCTTGGCTCAAACCCAAAACTGAGACAATGGAGGCTGCCAGGCATGATGGATGACTTAGAAGACTTAAAACCACCATTTGCATTCTCCCAGATAAACAATTAGCTGGGGGGAAACGGAGTGGGGCTGTGGGGGAGGGACATGCAGGGAGCTGAAAGCAACCTGCAAGTATCTCTCGACTGCCTGGATGGGAAAAAAAAAAAAAAGACTTGCTTAGTGAAATCAGGTTGGTTTACTTTACAAACAGCTAAGGCATTATCTTAAGGTGTCACCTTGGAATGAGAAGAAACCAAGGGCTAGGGAAAGTTTAGAACAGTTCAAGTCAGGGAAGGTTTACAAGGCCTCTAGCATCAGGTCTTCCAAGCACAGTGTGCATGGTGCCCCGGTCCTTCTTTTATTTTTCTTTCTTTCCTTTTTTTTTTTTTTT
>NC_034590.1:82592784-82633017 GCF_900095145.1 Mus pahari | reverse complement strand
CTGGAACTTACTTTGTAGACCAAGCTGGCCTCGAACTCAGAAATCCGCCTGCCTCTGCCTCCCAAGTGCTGGGATTAAAGGCGTGTACCACCACCACCCGGCCCCTTCTTTTATTTTTCAATCCACATAATTATAATAGGCAGCACAGTAACTTTTCATGGAACAAGGCAGGTGGGAATATACGTGATTTAAACACGAGGGAAAGGAAACAGACTATAGACTCTCTTGCCAGGCTCTGAAGCAGCGCAGTTTCTTGGGCTCATGAAGAGCTTGGGTGAGGGTAAGAGATGCCTGGCGGAGGACGGAGAAATGTCTTAAAAGTCAACCTTAATTTCTCCGGAAAGATTTACAGGCCTGAACAAGAGTGCCTCCGGAAGTCCACCAATTCTCCATTAAGGCAGGAGGTGGCAGTGTGGTTTCCATGGTAACAGAGACTCTGCCAGCAAGCTTGGTGTACACTGCCAAAAGTTTCTCCTCAAATCTCAACTTCCTGTTTGCAGGTGCTAACAAAACCAGACAGACTTTTAAGTACCAGCAAACAGTGCAGTGATTTTTCCCCCCTAAAGGGGGATTCTAAATCTTGGTTTTTGGCAAAAGTGGCCTGGCAGGTTCACAAGGCTTTGCAACTAGACCTCTCAGGAGAGGCTCAGAGAACAATCTGAAAGGAGTTAGGAGCCTCCTGAGAACATTCAATGAGTTAAATGTATTTGCTGTAATATTATAATGTGTTATGACAAGCTATATATGAGCATAATAGGCTCTTGTGATTAACACCAGTCTGGTTTTTCTGTGTGTTATAGGGACGGTTTGAGGGGTGGTGACAGCCTGACTTACCAGAACTCAAAAACTAAAGACATCTGAATACACTGTGCACCTTTGCACCCTCCCTCCCTCCCTCCCTCCCTCCCTCCCTCCGGTGTGTATGTGTGTTGGCATTGGGTGTCTTCTTCAACCTTGTTTTTTGAAATAGATTCTCTCACTGAGCCTGGGGCACACATATTCAGCTCTAAGAATCCCCCTGCCTCTGCTTTGCCAGCATTAGTACTGTAAGCAAAAGCAGCTAAGCCCAGTTTTTAATATGGATGCTCAAAATTAAAATTCAGTTGTTACCATGGACCCACAACAGTTACTTTCCACCCTGCACCTCTGTCAAGCCCTGACTATAGTCCTTTAACATCTATAATCCTGGCATCTGCAGTGTCTCATGATGCACCTTAAAATACACTTTCCTCCTTGTGAAGAGAGAATTACAGGAAAGCACAGACTAGAAGTCTCCCATTAACAGTGTCAGCTTGTGGCAAAGTTGCTAGCCTTTTTAGTCTTAGTTTCTTCATGGGTCTAATTCAATGCCACTGTGACTTCTGACTACTTTCACATATTCTCTTCCAAGACACATGTAGACAGGACCAGAAAGCAGTCCCTGTTTTATTAGGGATCTTCAATTAATAACCCTCTTTCTTTTTTCTGAACACTGTCTTTCAACAGTGCAAACCAAGGCAAGTGTTATCTCCATGTCAGCAACCCAGAAGGCTTGGGGAAGGCGACTCCTAACATCTGTTATCATTTGAAGACAAACTATAAAAACAGCATGGAAGCCAACAGCACCCCCACCCCCCACACACACCCCAGCTTCTCTTGGGGGAATGAAAAGCTCTGGAGAAGAGGAGTCTATGGTAACACACTACTTATTCACAAGCACAGTGCTGCATAGACTCAAGTACCAGCAGCCACGGACTGGGGTTGGAGGCCTGGAGAAGGCAGCTAAAGGGACAGGAGGAAGGGCCTTCTGTCCTTCTGCAACCACAGAGTCCCATATGTCACAGTGCCCAGCTAATGTAGGTGGGAGAAAGGCATGGCACAATGGCTAATTTTTAAAATCTCTGAGTAACCTAGTTTTATAAGTCCCTCTCTGTAACCACAGGATAGGGCAGTGCCCCACCAGATATCCCCACGCATAGCAGGTTCTCAAGCTAAAAGGCTCTACCAGACAAGTGGCTACGGTCAATAACACAAGGGGGAAAGTGTTCCAATTCAAATTTCAGACAAGTCTGTCTCTGGACAATCCACCTTAAGGACAAGAAGTGTCTCCTGCACATACTCCAACCCCAGTGAAGACCACAAAGGTAACATCAAAAGGATATTGTGCTGTCAACTATCTATCAGAATTCTGAGCGCCACGCTATGCAGATCGTGTTCTACCCCACGGAAGGGGTCATGCTCAAGGGCACCACCATTTCTAACAGAGTCAGTGTCTCAAGTGCATACAACCAACTTCTAGACATTAAATTGACAATGCTTTTCATTGCTCTGATAAAAGTAACAAGTAATGACGGCTTTGTTTGGACCCACAATTTAAGAGTGGTCTAGCTATACAGAAAAACTCTGTCTCAAAAACAAACAAACAAAAAATAAAACAACAACAACAACAAAAAAAAAAGAGTAGTCTAGCATTGGAGGAAAGGAATGTGAGCCAGCTCTCCAGCTAATGCAGCCAGGAAGCATAACTGGCTTTCTCCATCTATCCAGTGCAGGGCCCCAACCCACAGACTAGAGCCATTCCCGTGTCACCTGAGTGTACCTACAACAAATTACTGGATCTGGGAACTCCAGATGTGTCCAGATTTGATTCATCCTGTCAAGCTGACAACCAATTTTAACCATTACAGATGGGCACTTCATTCACGCAGATAAACATGTAAGAGTTAAACCATTACCACAAACAATTACCTCGGTTTAGGAATGTTGACTGACCTTTCTCTGAGATTTAATGAGATCTTTACATGAACGAGACTGAGTGCTTATTTAGCTTCATACACAAGCAAGGTAGATGGGTCCCAGGTTCCCTGCGTATCTCAGTATGATGCTTCTACCAGATAGTAGTAGAAGGTGAGCTTTGGAAAAGGTCAGACTCCATTCTGTGAATGGGGATGCAGGTGCACATGCTGTCAAGAAAGGAATGCCCAGGGCTGGTGAGATGGCTCAGTGGGTAAGAGCACCCGACTGCTCTTCCGAAGGTCCGGAGTTCAAATCCCAGCAACCACATGGTGGCTCATAACCATCCGTAACAAGATCTGACTCCCTCTTCTGGAGTGTCTGAAGACAGTTACAGTGTACTTACATATAATAAATAAATAACTAAAAAGATAATAAAAAAATAAAAATAAAAAAAGAAAGGAATGCCCAAACACCTGGATGATGGAGAAGTAAGACTGGGGACTGAATTACTTTGTACCCCCTGAGACTTACTCAGTGTAGGTACAAAGAAAAGCCATCAGCAAGGCACTGTGCTGTAAGCCTTTAATCCTTGCATTTGGGAAGCTGAAGCAGGAGGACAGTTGTGAGTTCAAAGCTAGCAGGGACGACATAGTGAATTCCAGGCCCCTGTCGGCTATAAAATAAGACCCCAAGACAAGACAGAACAAAACAAAACAAAACAAACAAAAAAAAAAGAACTAAGAAAGGAAGGGAAAAGCACGGAGGAAAGACGGACGAATCTCAGGGGCAGCTGGTATTTTTAGCTCCACAGTTCTTGGAAACAGAATGCCACAGGAGAAGGAAGCAAGAACAGTGGCGGAGGCAGTGAGCTGCATCTTGAGTAGGTGAACTTGAGAGGAAAAGCCATCCGTCCGTCCACAGTGGAGCCCTCAGGAAGCAGCTGGCTGTGCAGACTCCAAGGTCACATGGCTGGCTACAAACCCAGGAGAATAAAAGGTAAGTCTGGCAGGACGTACAAGGAAACAGAAGAGAGGAGGAAAGAGGCTTGAAAACAGGCAATGGCGGCACAGGGGATAGAGAAAGGGGTAACTGAGTTATAGCTATTAGAGTCCAAAACTCTACAGTGTGATGCTGGGCAGAGACACACCATGAGCCACTGGGAGGCAGGCCACTATGGAGCATTCTACAGGACACCTCCAGAATGCTAACATAACATATGATGGCCTCAGTCTCACTACAAGTGGAAACGAGAAACAGGTGACCCTGGAGAGCCTTTTAGGTAGAGGAAATAGGGGGAAGGAACACCCCAAACATGTGTAAGCGCTGAGGTGGAGGGTGGTCACTCACATGGCCAGTAGCTGCTTAGCTACTCGTACAAGATTTTTTAGGGAAAAGGAAATCAATGTATTCTGTGACAATCAATAGCCTATATAGAACTGAAAATAAAAATGGCAAAACAAATATTTTAGTATTTGAAAATTGCATGACGCAAGTGCTTGACAGTAGTAAAATTTTAGTCAATATGTAGTATTTAGGGGTGTGCATGTGTCTGATGTGACACATACATATGCCAGGCATTCTCACTGTCAGAACTGCTACTACCTAGAGCCACTGAATTTCAGGCTCTAGAGGTTTGAAGGCAGGTTCCCTCATCTGCGAATAATGTCTCATTGAGCATCACAAATCACTCCCCCTTGCCTGGGAGCTGCTCAAAGTGAGCCAGGCAACACCTAGCATCAGCCTAGCACCCAGCCTGGCTGAGTCTCAGCCTTCACCACTCTGTCTGATTCCAGTAAGTCTTGCCTTACAGCCATCCTCACTTCTCACTCATCACTGGAGTCCCTAACGCACACCATACTGCATCACAAACACTACAGAGAATGTCAGCGCCCCTTGCTACCTGCAAACCTCCATTCACCTGCCAAGAACCAGCTGAGATAAAGCCTCCATTTTATGCTGTTAGGAGTCCTTCTACTTCCAAAGCCTCAGTTTCTCTTGGTGTCAACCCATCTGCTTCTACATAGCAAGTGTTTTTGTTTGTCTGTTTGTTTGTTTTTGTTTTTGTTTGGGGGGGGGTTCGAGACAGGGTTTCTCTGTGTAGCCCTGCCTGTCCTGGAACTCACTTTGTAGACCAGGCTGGCCTCGAACTCAGAAATCCACCTGCCTCTGTCTCCCAAGTGCTGGGATTAAAGGAGTGCGCCACCACCACCCGGCTTCTATAACTCTGTATCCCCACATCCCCAGGACACTACCTAGCAGAGAACACATGATCAATAACTTCCCTGAACTAATGAGGCAAAAACAGGAAGTATAGTAGGTACCTTTGTAAGTTTAAGATTCTTTTAAGTGTGTGGGATTTTTGTTTATTTGTTTTTTAACTAAGTTGGAATGAAGCTACTAATTTCTTTTTTTTTTAATAGAGTAGTTGTATTTATTCATTGAGAATTTTTCCAATTTTTTATTAGGTATTTACTTCATTTACATTTCAAATGCTATCCGCAAAGTCCCCTATACCGCCCCCCCTACCCACCCCCTCCCTCCAAAAGTCATTATTGAACCAATTGCATGTTAATTGACAAGAAGCTACTATTTTCAAAAAAGGCTTATTTAGGAATTTCCCCGCCTCTGGGAATGGCAATGTTCAGGGGATTTTGGTTTTGGTTTTGGTTTTTTAAGGAGCTGCCTCTGTGGTGGCATGTTTTCTGTCAATTTTTGTCAAATGAAGTTTATCTGGCTATTTCCCCGATTTCAGCCACACGAGTTCTTTCTGCTGAGAAATGCTGTGATTGCACTTGTGTGTCTCTCATCCCTTCAAGCTTCCTAATTACAAAACACTAAAAACCAAAGTGTGGACAATGTGTGCAACTGCCCTGCCTGGGCCGGGAGGGTCCCTGTGGAGAATGACCGACTCCAGAAGATAGCTGGGGGCCAAGGATCATGCTAACGGTACAGGTGAGGAAACTAAGGTGAAGCGACACCTAGAGACACAGATCCCTTCATAGTCATCGAGAACTGAAACCAGACTGAGTTTTAGAGTTTGTTTTTGTTTTGCCTCCAGAAAAGCCATCCAGACATGCTGAAACCTTCACCTTGGGCTTCAGCCTGCAGAACTAGATGACTGACTGTCTGTTGGTATCCACTAGGCTGGCCTTGAACTTGCTTTGCAGCTAGGATGCCCTTGAACTCAACACTGTCACTCCATGACAATCTGGCCTCTGTATTAGACTGACACTGCCTTCCCTGAAACATTCAGGATGATGTCACCCCTTAGTGACATCTGGGACACTGTGCTGTTCTTAGGTCATCAACAGTGTGGCAGTCCCACCAGAACACTCCAAGGTATCTATAGCTTCTTCACAGATTCAGACCTCAGTGACGGGGACTCCCAAATGCCCTGCCTCTCACAGCCCACTCCACACTTATGGGGGCCAGAGGAAGAGTTTTTAAATAGCCTTTGAATATTTGCAGTGGCTAAGAACTTAAAACACAGGCTGGAGAGATGGCTCAGTGGTTAAGAGCACTGACCGCTCTTCCAGAGGTCCTGAGTTCAATTCCCAGCAACCACATGGTGGCTCACAACCATCTGTAATGGGATCTGATGCTCTCTTCTGGTGTGTCTGAAGATAGCTACAGTATACTCATTATATATAAAAATAAATAAATAAAATCTTAAAAGAAAGAACCTAAAATACAGCACTAAAGTATGATGAGAACATCTAATTTTTTTTTTGTCCTTTTGAGACAGTTTTGTATAGCCTAGGCTAGTGTCAAACTCATTCTATATCTGAGAATGATCATATACTCTTTTGCTTTTACATGTCTGTGGCATGTGTCTGGGGAGTATATATATTTACAGGTGTGTGGCATGTGTCTGTGTGGTTACATGTGTAGCATGTGTGCTTTACATGTGTGTAATGTATGTCTGTGTATGTGTGTTTACATGTATGTCCTGTGTCTGAGTATGTGTGCTTTACATGTAGGTGGTGTGAGTCTGAGTGAGTATTCATGCTTACATGAATGTGGGCGGAGGTGTGAAAACCAGAGGTTGGTACTAGGCCCTCAGACCACACACGATCTGCTAATATAGCTAGCCAGCTTGCTAGACTAAATGGTCAATTTTCATCTTACAAATTAATTTCCAGCATTATAAATAGTTACTTTCTGTCTCTAAAATTCTGGGATTACAGGCAGACCAACATCACACATACATGGGTGCTGGGGATATGAAAATCACGTTCCCATACATGATGACAGGCTACTCGTCTCCCTAGATTTCAACCTTAAACTTCTGATGCCCCACTTCCCAAAGGCTGGGATTGCAAGCATGCAAGATCAACAAGTGAAAAGGCCAAGAGAAGAATGGGCGGGAAATAATCACGTTGGTTCCTTGTACCCCTAAGCACATTTAAAAACCGGCTAGTGGTGTGCACTCCTGAGCATTATAAATAGTTCATTTCCAGATGACTGACAGTGGCTGGAGGTAAGTTAATTAAGCTGTTTGACTTTGCACTAGGGTATATGTGGCTGCTTGGCTAGAGGGAAAGAGTCACTACGGGATGTTCAGCATTAATTAACTTGTGCTTAATTGCTGAATGACAACAACAACAACAAAAAAAAAGGACTGAAGATGCCGAGTTAGCTGGATTAAAGGAAACTGCATTTCATAATACAATGCCTTCAAAGGTTAACTTTGCAAAGGAAAAACAGATCTGGGTTTTTTGTTTTTAGAAATCTATTTTCATTATTTGTAATTGACTGCTCATATGAGTATGTAGGTGCTTGGAGACAGACAGAAGAGGCAGATCCCCTGGTGCTAGAGTCACAGGCAACTATGATTCACCTAACAGGTTTGGGGACCTGAACTCAGTGCCTGCTCTTAACCACTGAGCCATCTCTGTAGCCCCAAGAAACAGATCGTGTCGTGACAAATGTAGCTTTTACTCTGCCATGTCCAAGAGGTGGTAAAGAATTGTCAAACCATTGTCAAGGCAGGGAAGCTGTGTGGGGACTATCAGAGTAAACATGGGACAGTCTCGACTTAGGGTGGCAGCTCAGAAGAGCCGACCTGAGTACAAGTCCTACAGTCATGTAAAAGCCAATGTGATGGAGCACACTTATGACCTCAGCACCACAGAGGCACGCAGGTAGGTAAGCTTGACTGGCAGCTGGTTCACATTATCTTCATGAGCTTCTAAGTGCTCATGAAGTGAAAGCAAGCCTGCCCCAAGCGCAGCAGGGAAGAGGAAAGCTCTGACTACTCTCACTGACCCAACACAAGGCAGCGATTTCCTTCTGGCTACCTCCTGGGGCCAAATGCTCTAACCCAAGTGTAGGCCCTCTCTGTATTTGGACCTATGCTCCCATCCTGCATCCCGAGGAGCCCTGTTTGGGAGGAAGGAGTTAGCAATCTGGCTGAACTCCATCATACTACAATAGAAAGCCCCATTACTCAAAAACACATGAGGAGGAACAGGTCACGAGATTTTGGGGGGTTTGTTTGTTTATTTAAGAAACTGTATTGGGTTTTGGTTGATAGCTTTATGGTGAGGTATATGGTACTGCTCTGGCACACACACATTACAGATTGACAGCACTGGGCTGTTCATTTCACCATTTACCACTGAGAAACAAATGCAACTTCTTACCAGTATGAAAACACCCTGAAGAATAGTGCCTAGGCTAACATGACTTAACACTACTGCTGTTGCCAGATCTTCCCTGCAACAGTGCCCCTCAGATTCCACCACACAGAGGGGTGCATGTTTTCCAGTAAGAAAAGCAAGGGTTGGCAGGTCAAGGTGGAGTGTACCTTTAATTCCCAGGAGGCTGAGGCAGGTGGATCTCTATGAAATCCAGAGAGAGGCAAGGCCACATACTGGAGACCCTGTCTTAAGCAAACAAACAAACAAACAAAAACCCAGAAAAGTGTATTTTGCTCCCCCCCCCCTTTCAGGGCAACTGTTGGATCCTGGATAGGAAATGCATGCTTTCTGAGACAGTGGAAGCCACATGCAACTAGAGGTAGGATTTAAGGAGATGGGGATGTAGCTACATGCGCTCAGGCCTGGCTTCAACCCCCAGGACCACATAGAACAGACATAGCAGCACACACCTGTGGTCCTAGCACTCAGGAAGGGGAGGCAGGAGGACCAGGAAAGAGTTCATGGTTCTTGTCAGCTAATGAGATGGGTAAAAGTGCCTGTGGCCAAGGCTGACATCCTGAGTTCAGTCCCAAGAACCCACAAGATTGAAAGGAAAAAACGAACTCCCACAAGTCATCCTCTAACTGCCATACACCTACTGTGGCACTCGCCTAAGTGTGTGCACATAGAGTTAAGTACAATGTAATTCAAAGAATTTAACGTCACTACAATGAAGAGCCTTATGTCTAATCAGTGGCAAGAATCACTTGTGGAAAATCTGCTGGGTACCCCGAGGCACTCTCTTCACTGGTGTTTAACAATTTCAGGCACAGGGCATCACATTCCACCTGACAGGTGGGGAAGCAGAGCCCGAGATCCATGTCCCCCTACAGCACAGCGGATCAAATGATGCTAGCCTGGTCTATCAGATCCTACTACCCATGCTGAGTGCCAGATGCCCACGGCTACCTGTCTCATCCAGGTTATACCCACAGCACACATAACAAAGTTGGGGTGAACAGTTGAAGTTTATCACTCACCAGGGGGAAAAAAATATCAGTTCTGACTTATAACTCACCCTGTCCTCTCCTCTCCACAGAGTCATCGACTTGTCTCCCAGACCTCAAATGGTTTTACTCCACACTGTAATAATGTCCCAGGGCTGGTGGCCAACCACTTACTCACAGGATTTCACAATATCTAATTTGATCCAAGCTGTCCTTCTTGGACTCAAACTTCAAATTCTCATTCCTCAAAAGGTAACAATTGCAACTCAATTGAAAAAAAAAAATCTATTAAACCCTTACATAATTACATGTGTCATGTCCTCAAACACAGCCTTGCCCAAGGCCAGCCCAAGGCACTCTCTGTGAAACAGGTACCCAACCCGTAAACACAAAGCAGGACCTGTTAATTTGGTTTAGAAAATGCTGTGGAGGCAGCTCAGGAGTTCTGAAAACCAAAGAATCAAGAATGGCTACTATGGCATGCCAAGAACATGCCAAGTAAAAAACCAGAATAAATTAAAATTGCCAAGTGTGACTGTACAGTAAATATGTATGATCAAAGAGGCCGGGGGCAGTGGGGATAAACCACACAGCTAAGGTATAAACAGTGTTTAATTTTGTTTTCTTTTATATTTGCACGTGTGTATATGTACAGGTGTATACAAGTGACTGTCAATGCCAGAAGAGGGTGCCAGAGTGCCCGATCCCTTAGAGCTGAAGGTACTGGTGGCCGTGAGCCTCCCAACATGGTTGCCAGGAACCGAGCAGTGTTGACTGCTGAGCCATCTCTCTCCTGCCCCACTGTGACACAATTCTACACAGGAAAAAACTCTATCGTGGTGGGCTGGGGGTATTTCCCTAGAAGCATGGTGACAGGAGACAGCTGAGTTTCAAGAAGCTGATGGAACATTCTGGAGATCTTTCATGGCAAGAGACTTGACGATAAATTCCACAGGTTCAGATTGTACAGGCCTTGGATGTCAAGTTCCTATAAACAAAATTCACAAACAGCTGCCTAAGGATCTCCTTTATGTCACCTCGGTTCAGGTACACGGGCATCCAGCCCTGTATAATTGAGATCCTAGTACACCTGAGGACCAGGGAGAAGGCCAGGCTGCACTCTGCTCCATCTCTGCAGGCTAGAACACAATGTTCATAATTAAGACTATCTGAACTCCTCCCTGAATCTTTTTTTTTTTCTTTTCTTCAACTCATTGATAAAGTCCTGATTAAAAATACAGACATTTTGTCATCCTTACTACATTAACCTCATCTCCAAACTCTCCTGGCTGGATGAGAGCTAATGCTGCTGCCTCTGTCTGGTCAATTATTACATGGACACGAGGGACCAATTAATGCCATCCATAAAAGCCTGAATCATTCTGTCAATTAACGAGAGCTAACTATGTCATCAGATATATTACTGGTGAGCAAGTCTATTTGGTTGCAGTGTGTCTTGGAGGAGAGCACTATCAAATGAATCACAATTGACTTGGACAACTGCTAGCATAATTTCGAAAGATGAAAAGACAGATGTGGTAGTTATTAGTGGTCCCCTGAGGAATTACGGCCAAGCAATTGCGATGTGCGAAGGCTGCACTAGCAGGTGCCTGCAGTAGGAACCAGGCGGAGGGTTAAATCAATATTTTCAATTTCTTAGGATCAATCTGGTGTTTGAACGAGATGGAAACTTGTTAGCAATTGGCAGGATGTGTAAATGAAAAGTCAAACTTCTTATTATTTGTTAAAAGGGAACAAGTGTACTGCCTCATGCCCTTGGCACAAGCTAACACTTTCATGATCTAGTAGCCAGGACATTCACTGGGAATCAAGCGGTTCTTACATTTTAATAGGGTACAAAAGGTTAGCTTCGTAAAGGTTGAACATTTGAGATCTTTACAAAATGATTGAAGTGTCAATGGGAAAGTTTTGAGCTGTGACAACAGTATAGTTATTAATGATTAGTGCAAAACGCAGAAGAAAATGTCAGCCAAGCTAGAAAGAGAGGAGAAGCTGCCTCACCAACAGTGTGGACACTCAGCAGAGCCCGGGGACACCACGGCTTTTTTACCAAAAACTATCTTTTCTCCCAAATCTTCTATAACTCTTGTGAACATCTTTCATTCTTACTGGTTTGTTTTGTTTTGTTTTGTTTTTAAATTATATTGGTTGTGTCCAGAGTGAGAGACAGAGAAAGAGACAGGCAGGGAGAGAGAGGTGGGGGAGAAATGAGAACCTGCCTTAGTCATCAGGTTTGGCTGCACAAAGACCTACTGATTTATCCCATCAGCCTCTGAACATCTTAACTGAACCATCTGACAATGTCTCTTCTCATGTTCTGTTTGCCTACTTTGAATTTAGGGATAGACAATCCTTTGAAAGACACAGATGTATTAAGGTACAGAACATTTAAGGAAAGTTTGGAGAAAACAAACAAAAATTTGTAACCTAATACATCTTTGTGAGCCAAACTGGAATGGCTAAAGATAGAGCCAGTGTGCTGGCTCCATGGGAAGACTAAGAGAAAAGGCAGGTCCACCTGGCCCTGCCACCCCCTCCCTGCTGCCTGCAGATCCTCTCACACCTGTTGAGGGCTAGAAAGCCCCTCCGGCCTGGCATATCAATTGAAAAGTGCAATAGCCTACACCTTACATTCTATTTTGTTACCTATTTCAAAGTAAAGAAACAAGAGTATGTAAAGTGAAATGTAAGGCCAGTGTAAGTATTAATAAGCGAAATGTAGACTATCGTGACTTTGAGGGGGGAGGGGTGGAGCCCTCTACAAACCCCATAAACAAAACTGATCTGAACAAGGATTTCTTGACTATAAGGGAGCAAGATCTCAGAGACAGGAGGATAATGAGGTAAAGCATCCGCCCAGAGGGTGAGAGGGGAGTATGCGCCGCCAATTAACAGTAAGCAAAGCAGATGTCAGATCAGAGGCCGGCACTGGGGGAATTCTGGAAGGAGAAAGCTTTCAGCTGGGCAGGGCAAGGAAGGGCAAGCTCTCCATAGGAAGAACTCACAGAAGAAACCAGAGATGAGCTGGGTGAGTTGCAGACAGGGCTGAGAATGGTGAGGGAAATGGATCAAAGGCCAAAGCAGGCCCAAGACCCTGGGTTCCATTCCTAGCACTGCACAAACTGGGCACAGTGGAATATACCTGTCATCCCACCACTTGACAGATGGAGGCTTAAGGGTTACGGACCAAGAGAGACCATCCTCAGCTATATTGCAAATTCAAGGCAAGTTTGGTCCACATAAGAAAAAAGAGGGGGAGAGAAGAGAGAGAGTGCATTTGAGTCCGAGAAAGACCCGCACGCACGGGGGGTGGGGGTGGGGGGTGGGGAACCAGCAGCCTCCTGTCCCAGCCTTGCATCCTGGAACTGACACCGGGACCTGGCAGAGCTGGAGCTCTACCAACGACAGACCAGAAAGAGGAAAGACCCAGTGGATGCATGGGGTGAGTGCTGCCCATGCTCTGCCCGTGCCAGCTAGGTGGCTTTCTCTTTGAGCTGGCCACAACACCTCTGTCTGTGTGCAGACATTGATGTTTGTATGTTTCATGTCAAAGAACACAATGCAGGCTGGTTTTATTAAATCACAAAAGCAGGAGGTATCTAACAATAAATGCTTCAGTCAGCGGTGAGAGACCAGCACTGTCCCCTGGGCCAAGGCCCTGGGACCTGAAGCATCACTCCCTGATCGCTGATGAAGAGGGGAGACCAAGCCCCAGCCTTGAGTCCTTACAAAGCCCAGAACTTAAGGCTGTATTATCAACACAGCAGGCCAGCAGCAGAGCACCCAGTAGGGCAGCCAAGACCATCAGCGAGAAGCTACCTTACTTCCTGCAAAGAAATATACACCATAAACTGAGAAATAAAAAGCTGAGCAGTGACAACTTGTCCATGAATTCAGAAATTAAACAAATGATACCAGAAGACAAGAAACAACATGTTAAAATCCACTAAAAAGCACGTGATGGTGACGCACATCTTTAATCCCAGCACTTGGGAGGTAGGGATAGGCAGATCTGAGTTTGAGGCCAGCCTGGTCTAGAGAGCAAATTTCAGGCCAGCCAGGGCTACATAGAGAAACCCTGTCTTGAAAAACAAAACAAAAAACAACAACAACAACAACAACAACAAAACAGACTCCACTAAAGATGTTAAGGAAATAAGCAGTAGAATTTGCAGGAAATGTCAGGAGTGAGCTAAGTCCCCTCAAACATACCTAGGTCTTCCCACCTGCAGATCACATTGTTTATCCACTGGCTGCTCCTGCCAATGGGGTTGGCCTCTGCCCTCATTTAGCTCCTCTCTCTCACCCTCAAGTAGGACATCATTCACTGAGACTCTGTTCAATTTCCAAGGATAATCTCCTGATTCACAAAGTACAGGGGCTTTTGCACATCAAAATAGACTGTGTGCTATGCTTCTGTTTGGGGGCAGCCCTGACACAGTACCTCCAAATGCACCTGCACCATGACACGCTCACCAGCATCAACAAAGTGAAGGCATTAAGGCATCAGAAGGAGCTGGGCATGGTGTGGGCATGGCAGTGCCCACCTAAAATCTCAACACTTGGGAGGTAAAGATGGGAGGAGCAGGAGGGAGTTCCAGGCCAGTATCAGCTACATGAGCTACACCAGAGTCAAACAAACAAACAAACAAACAAACAACCAGGAAAGTGAAAACGGGAGTGTGGGGGGTGGTGTGCGGGGGGAGACGTAAATTTTCCTTTCCAATATTTAAACAGCAATACAAACTTTTACAGTGATGCTGTGTATATCCCATAATGGTGTATCATCTGTACAACTGGTGCCTAATACAAAACAGAATTTAAGCAGCTCGTTCTACTCTATCTTGTTCCCAAGTGTTTGAGGCAGGTTCCAAAAACCCAAGATGAAAAGAAAAGGCAAGAAGTCTACCAAAGAGAAGATAGGTGTGGGGTGAACAGGAAAAAGTGAAAACCAAGAAGGTTGCCTGGGCTGACTGACACTAATGAAAAAAACAAACAAACAAAAATAAACAAACAATCAAAAATGATTCACTTATGAGTCGTGTGTGTGTGTTGCATGTATATGGGTACGTGTGTATGGAGACCCAAATGCCATATGTCTTCTTGATCATTCTGTGGAGTTTTGAGGTGAGCCTGGTCTACAAATGGAGGCCAGCCAAGATAATACATGAGATTCTGTCTTTAATGGGGCTGAGGGTAGGAGGTAGGGGTATATCTACTACTTGAGCTGATTTTCTCCTACCTTTCACTGAAATTTTTTATTAATGAATGTTCCTTTTAAAACACACACACAGACACACAGACACACACACACACACACACAACTTACTTCCAAATACACCTCATATTCTCCTCATTTTTGTTGTTTAAATGTGCTAGGCACTGCAACTCATTAAAAAAAGGGGAAACTGTATCTTTAAGAAATTCAGCTCATAAACACCAGGCTTTGGAAACCAGGGTTCAGCAAAGAGGAGCCAATAAAAACCCTGTAACTTGAAACCAACCCACACAGCATAGGAAGAAAGGTGCCCAGCAGCGCCCAGTTTGCAGGACAAGAAGCTAATTGACCGGAATGTCTGCTGCATAAGCTATAAACTAAGTACATAAAGAACAATATGAACATACAGTTAAACAAAAAGGCCAAACTCTCCAACACTACACTGTGCACTAAACAAGCGGGATGATTGTTTGAGGAGCCGCTGGAGGAAGAAGGGATAATTAACGTCCTTGTGAATCAAGTGTCTGCCGGGAAAAGGTCTCCATCCATGGGGTGGCCCTGGAGCAATGGCACCTTTTGCCCTCAAGAGTCAAGCTGGGAGGTTAGGGGGATGGTTCAGGCAGAAAGAAGGACCTAGCAGATCCATAGCTCCTAACCCATGATGTGGGAGTGAGGCCCAGATCTCAGCACTGAGACAGGACACCTAGAGCTCCCTGGCCAGCCAGTCTAACTGAATGGTGGGCTCCAGGCCCTGTGAGACACCCTGTCTCAGAAAATAAGGTCAGAGAGCCACTAAGGAAGATACCCAACATTGACCTTGGGTGTCTACACAGGCACACAGGCAGGAGGCACATACACAGAGCCAAGGTTGGGTTTGAAGGACCTTTTATTGACAACCATGAAGAAGGTAAACATTCTTCAGTCAAACCAGCCTCACACTCGACTGTGGCCACCTCTCCTTCTGGAACACATACTTCTCTTCAGGCTTCACCAGCTACCACTTGCCATGACCAGGAAGGGTCATTTTCTCTCATCTATTGCCTCACCAGCTAGGGATAGAACAGCCTGTGCCAAAGGGGCAGGGAAGGCACCAAGGCATCCACCCAAGTCACCATGACACAAAGAGGGCCTACAACAAAATAGCACGTCCATGAGCGTTTATCCAGGGCTCAGAGAAATGGGACCTAGGGTCTGCCTCATTCTCTCACTGAACACGGAAGTGGATAATCTTCACCTTTCTGGTGCCTCCTGTAGTCTCCAGAAGAAGCTGGAAGTCAGAGAAGTGGGTACCTCAGGACCCAGAGTTTGCAGATCTAAGTTCAAGTCCCCACCCTCCCTGAAGAGCAGTGTCACCAAGTCCCTCATTTACATGGCTTTCCTTTTTGATCGCACTATCCTGCTCCAGCACTGTAGAAAGCACAAAGAAGAGATTTTTAAGGCTCTGAATTTGACACGGATGTGAGCCTATTACTTCACGTATGATACTCAGAAAATGCCAGGCACAGTCCCCTTGCTAGGCAAGGGACGCAGACAGGCAATCCGAAGGTGCAGCACCCCGCTGAGAACTCACAGGCTAGCTGGAGTCAGACTAGACAGGTGGAGTGATAACGTCAGGGAAGTCATAGGTCACTGGAGATAATGAGTCTAAATGTTATTATTCGATTCACTCAATTCTTCTGCACTCAGGAAACTCCACTGGGTTCTACCCAGAAGGTTCGCAGCCTCCAAAACAATAACAACAGATCACTAGACTGGCACCTCCCAACCCCACCAGGGGGTTCTCAGAGACAGAGGGTTGAGAAGAATTCCCTCCTGGGCTCTAGTTACTCTATGAATTTAAGCTATGGGGATAGCTACAGCCCAAAGGAAATCATGTCTGCAGCGACAGGAGAACTTGCTTTGGCCTTTGCAGTGCATTCTAAAAAGAAAATACTTGGGAGCTGTGACCTGAGTCAGGAGTCTCTGGGGTCTGCCCCCCGAGCCCATGAACCTGAACACCAACTGCTCAGCAATATGAATAATGGGTTTTTATCTGCCAGGTTCAGCACTAACCCTTTAAACAAAATTTCTCCCAGTTCATGTACAAAGCAGCCCTACAGGAAAAAATAATTTCTTTCTCTCTCTTGCATGACATCAAGTGATGAGCTTGAAGTTTGAGCAGCTGAGAGGTGAGACGCGCTCTGAATCCATGCTAGTTTTTATCCCATCTTGATCACTTATTTGTTTGGGCTATGTCCAATTTATACTCATAACATCTTGAAAATCACACATATAATCTTCTCTGCCAAAGAACCAAAGATATCATGGATCCCCATACTCTGGGAGTTCCCAGATAACATAAAGAAAATGTAATCCAACATACAATTCCCACCTGCTTTAATTCAAGTTCTTCTGCAAGCTTTTTCTCCAGAAAGGCTTCATGAATTTAAAAAAAAAAAAAAAAGGTATGACAGAAGTCTAGAATAGCCCAGACAGCTCCAATGAGTGCTACATACATATATACATACATACTGGGGAAGGGATGGTCTACTGTCAAGCTTAACCACCTGATTGAAATCTCAGACCAACATGGTATAGGACAAAGAGGGACGTCTTCAAATTGTCCTCTGACTTATACACATGGCTGTGGCATGCATACCATCCCCATAAACACACATTCAGTTGTGCAAAATAAATACAGCAAATATCCCAGAAGGAAGATGGGTAGTTCCAGGTCTAGCTTTCTATCTAAGCACTCTGCCTCCCTCAAGGTCATAAAGATTTGGTACAATGTTTTTCTGAGTGATCCTACTTAGCCCTACAACCCATTTTTAACTACATTGTGTAATATGGAATGTAAGATAAGATTCTAAAATTG
The DNA here is from genome assembly GCF_900095145.1 of Mus pahari. Lineage (NCBI taxonomy): Eukaryota > Metazoa > Chordata > Mammalia > Rodentia > Muridae > Mus > Mus pahari. The sequence goes on along the minus strand of NC_034590.1, from coordinate 82,615,557 downwards.
TCTTTGTGTGTATGGTGATCCAATTTCCTAGTATGGTTTGTGGAAGACTACTAAATTCAACTCTACTACTTCTGAATTGCACTGACGCCTTTGTAGAAAGATCAAGAATGAATAATGGTTCATTTCTGCACTCTCAATTGTGCTCAACTGTCTCAGTTTACACAAATAGCATGCACAGCCTATCGCTGTAGCTGTGTGTTAAGTTTTGAAACCCCTGAGTCTTGCACTCCATGAAGATGGAACAGCTTTTGCTTACATCTTTTTTTTCCCCAACAGAGCTAGACACCTTTCATTGTTGAAGCCCATACTTATTTCATTAAATTTATTCATAAGAGTCTTGTTCTTGCCAGGCAGTGGTGACCCATACCATTAATCCCAGAACTGGGGAGACAGAGGCAGATGAATGTCTGAGTTTGAGGTCAGCTTGGTCTACAGAGAAAGTTCCAGGACAGCCAGGGCTACACAGAGAGAAACCCCACTTCAAAAAGCAAACAAATGCCAGGCAGTGGTAGCGCATGCCTTTAATCCCAGCACTTGGGAGGCAGAGCCAGGCAGATTTCTTAGTTTGAGGCCAGCCTGATCTACAGAGTTCATTCTAGGACAGTCAGAGCTACATAGAGAAACCCTATCTCAGAGGAAAAAAAGAAAAGAAAAGAAATAAAAAGAAACTTGCTCTTTGAACAGAATTGTATGTCTCTGTCTGTCTGTCTGTCTGTCTGTATTTCTCAGGACTTCTCAATACCAGTCCAACCTATCAAGAAATAAGAACAGTGTCACTTCTTTATAATCTAGATAACCATCATTTCATTTCTGAGTCTGCACTGTCATTTCGGTCAGAAGGAGCAAGAGAGGACATTAGCACCTTGCCTTCCAGGAGCTAGCAGGAAGCTGCCAACACTGCCACCACCACCACCAGCAGCAGCAACTACCGCAGCCACTGCTGTTGCAACCGCCGCTGCCGCTATCACCACCACCACCACCACCATCATCATCATCATCATCATCACCACCACCACCACCACCACCACCACCACCATCATCATCATCATCATCATCATCATTATCATCTGCTTGTAGTCAGCTACCCAAGTGTTTCTCTAGAGAACCGGAGAAACAGTTTCTTATACTGATGACCCATGAGCACCCCACAAATGAAAAATATACTTGAAAACTTACAAAAAAAAAAAAAAAATCAAAACATGTTTTCACTTTAAGAACCAAAAAGAGCCAACAGATGGCAAAGGCATAAAGTTACTAACAAATAAGTACATGAAAAAAAACAAAAACAAACAAACAAACAAAAAAAAACCCAGAACATCTCACATAAGGATTGCTTCAAGCAAAGATAAGGCAACCTAAGCCGGGGAGGCTGTGGTCCGAGAAGAGGTCTGCCGCCCACAGGTTCTCCAACAGGGTGCAAGATGGCCTCGTCCTATGAAAACAGAAACAGGGCCCCAAGTACAGTCTCTGCTGTCCACACACTTGGGTGTCCAGGACTGGGACTGCAGCGGAAATCTCTTTCCCACCTGTGAGCCGAGCGGGAGTGGGTCCGCAGGGTCTGGAGGGCAGGGAGGGGCAGTGGGGGTCTCGAGTAGCAGCTTCTACACATCAGTCTCTATCTTACCAAACAGCCAGAATTTAAAACAAAACACAGCAAGATTCTAGGACAGAAACAGCATCCATCAGACACCATCAAAAATTGTCTGAAAGAACACACTAGTTCCAGAGACTTTTTTTTTCCCCCCAAAAAAGGCCAAAGTCTAGCTGGCCCAGCAAGGGGCATGTTCAGATGTGACTGCTGGCTTAACTCTTGCTCTGACACACTCAAGACTCCATCCCTGCACGGAACCTGCACAGGACAACTACTATTTACACAACTAGACAAGCTGCTCACCGCAGGTGGATACCTTCCACACTTAGAAACCCGAAGAACCCCCAAGAGTCTGCATCTATCATAGGGTCATGCATTCTACTGTACAGTGGAATAAATCTAAGACATAAATACAAGGGTGAACAAACCAGACATTACAGCCAAGGACTTGGTAGAAAGTAAATCGGAATATAAATAGTCCCTTAGGAGGAGAGGTAAAGACTTGAAGAAGCTGGAGATGGAACAGAACTCTAAGGCTTCCTTCTCCAGTTTATGGGAGCTCACACTTCACAGAAGTCTCCAGCTTCTGAAGGAATTCTGACTCCCCGAGGGCCGCCTGCTCCTCCATGAACAAGCACACTGTGACTACAGGCAGTCAGTCAATCCTTAGCTTCCCACCCCGTCCATTCCTGACGACTGTCCCTGCAGCACCAAAGCCAGTGCCGGGGACACAACCAGGGTCCAGGAACGCCCATCTTCCTCTCTCTGAAAGCTTTTTTTCCAGGAAACACCAGTGTCATCCACTGAATCATTTAAGAGGAAGAATGCATTGTCCATGGAAAGAACATGTTCCAAGGTTTTGTTTACCATTAATTCCTAAAGAGGCTCAGAGATTGAGAACACTGGCTGATCTTCTAGAGGACCTGGGTTCAACTCCCAGTATCAGTACAGCTTACTGTCTATAACCCCAGCTCCAGGGGATCTAACAGGTAGGCATGTGGTGCAGGCAAAACATTACTACACGTTTAGTAAAACTATATTAGAATTTCTAAAAAGCTCAGAGATACCTGATGAGGAAAGCGAGGGGCAACTGACAGTCGCAGCTCTCAGTCACAGGGGAGATGTGCTAAGGGGGTGGAAGCTTCCAAATGAGGGGGGGGGGGTCGGGAAAGACATATATTCTTTAAAAAAAAAAAAAAATCACTGGACAATTACCTACTAAAAATGTTGTCTTGAAATGCGAAAACTGCAAATTAAAGCCAGGCTAGGTCCTGAAGAGCTTTTCAGCTCACTTGTCTGTACAACATGCAATCAGGCATGCTCGGAAGATTACCCCAATAAGCTTTGAAAAGAGCAGTCATTAGATAAAATCATGAGATAATTGCAGGGTTCTCCGGGCCGGGTGTTACTAATATGGATGCTAATCTTGTCTGTGCAGCCGTCCTGATAACAGAACCCGGGCACTCCCGAAACTCAAGTTGCTCCACGCACTCCACTCTCCAAAGTACACAGCAGAGAAAAGAAGTGTTTTAAGCTTCTGCCCTGTGGCCATCGGGATCGGAGAACACGGAGAACACAAGATCTTTTCTCTGGAAAAGAAAGGCAATATGGCTCCCCAGCTACTTCCCCCTCTGTGCTCATCACAGTCAAGACTCCACAGTGAAGCTAGGTAGACAGCTCAGTAAGCACGTGCCCTACAAACACAGGGACCTGAGTGTCTAGGGCCCATGTGAAAAGCTGGGCATGCCTAGAATCACAGCATCAGGGGGTGGAGAGAGTGGATTCTGAGGCAATAAGGCAGAGAGTGATAGAGGACCACCCATCCATGTCTTGCCTCTGGCCTCCCCAAGCACGTGTTTATGTAGTCGTGTGTACACACACACACACACACACACACACACACACACACACTCACTCACTCACTCACTCACCTGGCACACACACCAAAATGGAAAGTAAAAACCAAGAAGCACAAGGGGCAATCTGAGTACACACTGGAAAAAGAGTGTTCCTCTCGTGGTGACATCACATTTTACAGGTTGCCAAATGAATGGGAATGCATCAGGTGGAGAGATTATACTTTGCATATTTGGGGCTAATTTGGGAAGGGTCTGAAGTCAGAACGCCTGGGTTCAAATCTAGTTCCAGAAGTACCCCAGATACCAAAATCTGAATGCTAACATTTCTTCTGCAGAATGGTGTCATAGATGCAAGCAATCTGAAAATATTTTGTACACTTTAAATGGCCCCTAGTTCACTAGAATGCCTAGTGTAGTGTAAACACAAGATAAACTGTTATAAGCTCTTTTTCCTGAGTAACTCTGTGGGTGTTTGATGAACCCAATACACAGATGACCAGTTGTACCACGGTTTCCTCAATGCCAAGGTAGGATCAAAACAAGCCAGGTAGGAAGGAACAGGGCACACCAACAAGGGCTGCACATGCTCTCTCTCCTTCAGTCCTTCCTCTGCCAACAGCCAATATCTGGAAGAGAAGCAGCTAGAACTGTACACACCAGACACTATACTTTCTGTTTCCGCCTGATTTGCAATATGATTCTTGTCACCTTGAAACTGCTTGTGCTGACTTCGGTTCATGTGTGTACATCCACAGCACAATGAAGCATGATGGATGATAAGGAAGAGAGTTAATCTGGGAAGACAGCACTCACGTTCCCATAGCCTAAACAAACCAAGGGGCTTCACCCGTCTGGCCCCAGGCCCCTGGAAGAAGAGCAGCCATGGCCGTGAACAGTCACTACTTTGTGTTCCGATTCTTCCTGTAATTGCACTTCTCCCCTCAAGCCAAGCATGTCTAATAGCCCTCCAAGTTCCGACTCCAAAGCCCTCTTTCAGGGTGTTTCGATCTCATCACTAATGGAGACAACTGCTTCCAAACAGCTCCGTGACACGTCTGACTTGTAAACCTCTGAGATCATGGTTTGGGTGAGAAGGAGGACGCTTTGGGAGTGGGATAAGAGGGAAGGACATACAACTGTGTCTTTCTTCTCACCAGACAAAGTGCTAATAGACCAGAGCTCTAGATGGCCCGTGGGTGAACAGAGTGGGGGTGACATAGAACCAACCATAAGGGTGCCGTGAACAGTCTGCTCTCCCTCCCTAACAGCAGCGGGGTCTGGGGGACTGAAGGAAATTATTGTAAGGCAAAAGCCTTGAGCATACGGCATTCAAACTGGACCATGACACATCCACCATCATACTTTTCCTCTTCAGACCTTTGTCCCAAGGCTCTGCACTGACGAAGGATTTTATATGGGGTGGCAGGCAGCACCCTTCATGAGCCAATTCACCCCCATCTCTGACTACACAGGGTTGAGCTCCCACCAACTGGCTCACTGGGTCCTTTTACCTCTAGTAATAGTAAGGGTGAGAAGCTGTCACTCCCCACAAGAAACTCCCATCAGAGCAAGAACAATGTGTTAGTGGTCAAGAAAGCCATTTCCTTTTCTGTGGGGCAGTCTTTACTCATAAAGTCCAATGCTGTAAAACTGACCCAATGGATGACAAAGTAAGGCTACTCCTTTAGGCCTTCTTTCTCCTATAACATACACAGAACGAAGATGAGAGAAACAGAGAGTAATGTTTAAATGAAGGATTAGAGGGCTGGGGACATCCAAGAGGCACTTGTCCACTGTGTGATTCCCCAGCACAGAAGGGGGAGGGGGAAGGAGGAGGGAAACAAAGGGAGGAGAAAGGGGAAGGGTAATAGAGGGGCCTGAAATGAAGGGAAAAGAAAACATGCATATATGTAACTAATTTTTAAAAATGTTAGGTCCCCTAAGTACCAGCAATGATGCCAGCACCACGAAGCCATCCTGTACCAGGGAAATGCAAGCCTGGCTCTCACCAGCTCTCCACCTACATGGCACGCAATGCCCACTGTCTACATCTTAGTCACAATCCATCCCATGTTACCCAGGGCTATGTCAGCTTCAAAGTTCAGGTTCCCGGCTCACTAGAAAACCTAGATGGTGCCCAGAGGTCTACAAAGCGCCCAGACTTCCTGTGATCCAAAAAGCAACAACAAACGCCTGGAAGGGGCCTGGAGTCCACCGCCTGTGTGTGTGTCTGCTTCCCATGTGTCCTCTCCCAGAGAGAGGACTCAGCTGCTTCACACTGGTCCCGAGTCAGCACTCACCTGAGTCGTAGGGGCTTTCTCATTTCTCCACTGAGCTGAAAAATACAATTCTAAATGGCCTCTGCACACCCAGCTTGTGAGTGCCCCGGGGACATTTCACACTGCTCTGGCTCCTCAGCTCCTCCCTGCTCTCTAAGCTTGAGAAACCCACAGATAATGAATCTCATTTGACAGTTGAGGCCGTGAGGGTGAGGAGTCCACATGGGAGGGTAATTCTATGGAGCCAGATGTTACTAGACCTCTCCAACTTGAATGGCTTACATACCCAAGAAGCTGGACACCTTGAGTCATGATTCTAAGTGACACCATTCACCTCCAAGACTGCCATATTTCCAGGACACCCTAAAGCCTTACTTCAGTTTTTTTTTTTTTTTTTTTTTTTTGGGGGGGGGGTCTCTGGAAGAGCTTAATGAGGTGTGGAATGTCAGAACTATCCAGACCTCATATGAGTGTACACTTGCCCATGTAGCCACGTGTTGGGTGGTACTGACTGGGGTGGGCATAACTTGTTTCTTCAATGGCTTCACCACCTTATTTTGGAGACAAGGTCTCACTGGACCTCTTTGCACTACACTGCCTGGTCAGTGAGGCCCCAGGGACTCCCTGTTTCCTCGTGCCACTGCTGGGGCTCTAGAGATCTGTTCTAGAAGATGGCACAACGGCATTTCTTGAGATCTTGGGCTCTGATTAAGTCCTTTACTGCATGTGCAGCAGGCACTTTACCCACTGCTCTGTTTTCCCCAGCTCCAAATTCCACAGGCAAGGTCAGTGGCCACAGATTTAAGAGGAACAGGATACAACACTAAAACACAGAGTCTCTAAGGGGTAGGTGGCACCCTGAACACTGCAGCTGTGCACTGTGCACTCTGTGGATGAAAGTGGATATGCACTTTCACCATAACAGGAGTTTGGGGCAAAAGTTACAAATCAAAGGTGTTTAATGGCTATTGAATGGGACTACCCACATGAGAAATAATGAGACCATGTCTTCTAATTTCCTATAGGTTGCCTGCCAAATTCCTGCCTTCTTCCTAGGACAGAATCTGTAGTGTTTTCTTTGCCGCACTGATATACCCTGTGTCATTATAAACAAATGCTGCTTTCTTTGCAGCTAATAACCACAATGTGTGGGTAAGAAACCTCCCCAGTATAAATCCGTGGGGACAAGGCTGCATTGTGGGCATTAAATAATTATAACAATCTGACATGAGTCAGAGGATTGTTTCTCAATGGCCCAACTGCACTTCTAACTTTAAAGTCAACCCCAAACTCTCTTTTCCTGGCACTCTGGCCATGTGCTCCGCTATTGGGAAACAATTCCCATTCTTTATAGTTGAGTCCCATTGCAAGACGTTGGCAACGTGGGCATTCATGAAATATTAACATGATACATCGATTTTTTTAATAAGTGTGGCCAACAGTGGATCAATTATATTACTATGAAAAGCTTTTCATAATTCATTTGGGGGGCACTGGGATCTCACTGCTGGATGGCACTCGGGTGAAGAAGCTGACAGTTCTGAAGAAGTTGGAACTCACAGGCAGCAAACACATTATGTGTGACAGATGGGTGAACATAAAAATGGAGGATGTTTGCATCTGCCAGGAAGACTGAAATAGGGCACAGCAGATCAACAAGTTGGTTATTAGGTCTATGCCAGTCTCTCTCCATAAACAAGAACAGAAAAGAAATATCCCAAACACTGGGTATTTATCCCCCTTATGCCAACCAGGATATGTTGTCTATCCACACCTCCCTCTGAAGTAAGACCTGCTAATTTCTATTTTCAAGAAGGAGGAATTCCCAGTTGTCACTTCTCTGAACTTCTTTTGTTCCTAAAAAGCTTACCATATAAACTTTGGCTTCACTGGTTTTTGTTTGTTTGGGTTTTCTGGGATAAAGTCCTGATATGCAGCCCAGGCTGGCCTCAGACTCACTCACAATCTTCCTGCCTCCATGTTCCTGGCAAGATTACAACAGGCATGTGCCACCATGCCTGACACACTAATTTTGAACAGGTGAGATACCAACAGTGCACCAGGGTATATAATTCAGTCCAGGGACTGAAGGAACCCTATTTCCTAGATACTGTGATCCAAGCAGTGCCCAGCCCCAGGTGCTGATCCAGCCACCAGGAAACCTGTATGAGCTTCTCTTTCAGCTTGTTGTATGTATAAACCTCACACAGATTTGGGGAAACAGTTCATCAGTCACAGGAATAACCAATCCAGCAGGCCTGTGGCCATACATACTGGCCAGGCAGCCACAGAAGGTATCAAGGAAATAGGAAAGGTGGGACCACAGGGAAGGAACACTGCCAGGTCTGCATCTTCTCCTTTCTGGTTCTGATGCTGCTGCGGTCTGTGGCCGGCTGCCCTAGAGTCACTGTGACCTGTGCTCACCACCCTTTGCTGACTGGGGAGATGTGCACAGATGTGGTGAGCCAATAGCCACAGGGTGTGCATTCTCCCTTCTGTGCTCAGAGCCTCACATGCAGAAGGCCAACGCTTCCTCTTCTAAACTGCCCCAATAGGAGTCTTAAAAATTGCCCAAATGGTCTCTTCCTGAGCTCTCGGATTAGGTTCTCACATGGAAATGCCCAGAATACACAGACAAGTGCTTTCAATTACTCAGAGAAGGTGAGGAGATTTAACTGTTAGTGGAGTAACCTTGAGGTCCCGGGAAAAAGAGTGTGCAGAAGAGAAGGGGATCTCTGAGTGAGGGACAGATGATCTTGATTTGGGTATCCTGAAAACCGAGCCGTGTTTAAGACAGACGTTCTCAGGATGCTTCTGTAAAACTCTTTCGAGGATTTAATGGTAGCACAATGAGTCTGTGACCAGAAAGACCATGAGATGAGAACTGGGGGTAACAGTCTGTCTGCCACCCAGCCCCATGTGGAACACAGACATTAAGAATTTGCCAAACACAAGCATGGCATCTACCCCCTCAGTAGCTTACCACCAGAGAATGGAAGACAGGGTGGTCACCAGTCTGTCCCACCTCAACAGAAGCTCTGCCAGGATTCCTGAGAACCCACCATGTTCTCAAACACTGAAGATTTCAGTTAGGAGCTAATCAAAACCTAAAGTCCAGCAATTAGTAGGTAACTGAAACAAAGGCCAGCCTTTCCACTTCCTCCTGAGCCAAGGCCATGCCAGGAAGGAATTCAACAACTTCCATGTATCTCTTGCAGCAAGGGCCTGCTGCCCTATACACCCCAGGGCTAAAATTACACAAGAAATGTGTGACCTCCACCGAGGTTCTGAAAACATAAGAAAGAGACATACCTGATTCTAAAAATCATCTAGTCTCTACCTGATGCTTCTGAATCTATTACAAATTAGTGCAATAATCCCCCCCATCATTGGAATTACTTGGCTACTTTGGGCTGAATTTTTAACCTGGGACTAGTTTCAGAGATGCAGCGTCAAGCTGGTGCCCAATATTAATTGAGGAACACAGTCACGGCACACACAACCATGGGAGAACACTGTTGGGTGTCTTGGTTTGGTTGTATTTCTAAACCCACTTCCAATTTAAAGTATTTATTTTGACTATTTTTTTTTTTGCCATGTGTTGTGTGTCGATGTGCCTGTGTGGGCCTGTGCCTACACAGGTCAGAAGCATCAGACAGCTGGCATAGGTCACTCCAGAGCCAGAGTGACAGGAAGAGTAACAGGACGTTGTGATCTTTACCATGTGAGTGCTGGGAACCACACTGGGGCCTTCTACGAGAAGGCCCCATCCTCATCCTTCTCCATCCCCATCCTCTACAAATAACTACACTTTTTAAATGCTTTTTTTTTTTTAAAGATTTATTTATTTATTATATGTAAGTACACTGTAGCTGTCTTCAGACACTCCAGAAGAGGGAGTTGATCTTGTTACAGATAGTTATGAGCCACCATGTGGTTGCTGGGATTTGAACTCTGGACCTTCGGAAGAGCAGTCAGGTGCTCTTACCCGCTGAACCATCTCACCAGCCCTTAAATGCTTTTAAGTGCCCTACAATGAAGTGTGGCTGGAAAGTTATCACTTGGAGATAGGGTCTCCTTATGTTGTGGAGGCTGGTCTTGAGCTTGCAGTCCTGTCTTAGCCTCCTGTGTTTAAGACTGCAGTGTGTTGCCATGCCTCGCTATGGACTGAAAAAAAAAAAATCTGAAAACCAAACTAAACAGAAACCCCAGAGCAAGGGATGGCTGGAAGCCCTCCCCATTCCACACACAAATGAAGACAGTGGTGTGGTGTGGGCATCCCAAAGAAACAAAGGCTCCCCAGACCTGGCAGCTTCCTAAATGAATGGCAGCCAGCCTCCCTTTCAAAATCATCTTCTCTGCAACGTGGAGAAAGGCCTCTAGAGCCACAGAAAGAAACCTATCCTAATCTACAGACAAAACTTGCTTTGATGTTGCCAAGCAGGCCTGCATCCTTTTCAATGGCGACTTATCAGCAGCTGCATCTCCATTAAGCACTTAGTCAGCAACCATTAGGGGGCCCAGTTCTGTACCAGGTGCCTCTCCAGAGAGGACTGAAAGGAACAAGCATAAGCCTTGCCCCTCCTTGCTACAGACAGACAGAGGCAGACACAACCAACCTCTCTCGATCACTCACACACACACACACACACACACACACACACACAGGCGGGGGGGGGCGGGTGTAAGGACACGGACGGACAGGACAGACAGACAAGCTCTGAGAGTGTGGGTGCAGTACTTGAGGCCACTCTTGCCCTCTCCACCATCCCTGTTGTTTGGGAGGGAGAGAACCAGGATGGAGACTCAGCACAGCTCTTCACTGATTTCTGAATTCCTCTCCAAGCCGTTCTTTCCCTCCATGGCACTGGGGCCTAGCCCTGAAGCCCACAGATGCCCTCCTAATCCAGGCTCACAATTCCCTTCCATGTTAATTTTTCTAGCTAGGTTAGCAGCGACTGGGGAGTGGGGGTGGGCAGGGAGCAAAGATGTCAAACCTTCCAACTGCACCTCTTCAGGGCGGGCCAGAGCACCCTCGGCACACTCCAACCGCCTATCAAGGCACTGGGTATACATCTAGTTCAAAGAACAAACTGCCCGGAGAGCGAGGGTGGAAACCAGCACCGGGTACAATCCCAGCAGCCCAGGACACCATGCACTTAAGACAGGCTCTCAGATGTACTCTGTGCACTCTGGTAACCAGAAGCCTCAACTCTAGCCGCCCCCTTCTGCCAAACGTCCTCCATCCATGGAGAGTGTTCACAATGACCTACACTGTCATTTCTCCCACAGTGAGCCCTTGTGACCAGTGAGGGGGACAAGCAACAAATAGGAGGTGAGAGGGGAATGAGAGAAGTGCAGAACAGCCTGCTTGTGTGCAGTCGACTGCTCAGAACCAGGATGCTGCACAAACCAGTGCAGAGAGAGGCACCCCTGGTGGAGTACTTCCTCAGGACTGCAGTTAGGAGGGCCAGACCTGTGATAGACAGTGGCTTCTGTCCTTCCACCCTTAAAGTGGCTGTCTCAAAACCCAGGCCAGCTTAGTCTGAATAGAATCTGGAGAATTCAAAAGTGTGAACTCAGAGCTCAGGGTGTACCCTCCAGCGCCACTCCAGAAAGGGAAGGAAGGAGTGCACACAGATCCACATAGTGGATCCAGACAGGGAGCCTTGCCCCATCCAGCCCCTGCAGAAAGCTAAGAAACAGCTTTAAAAAGGAACCCCAGGTCAACAAAAACACCCAGGAGATACAGGGAGGAATAGAGACTGCACCACGAAGTCACTCTCCAACGAGGATGATGACATCCTCATAGCTACACAGACAAAGCCCGCCAGTCTGTCTTCTACCCTATATCCCCAGGCACCTGACCAAGGAGTTATACACAATCAGAGCAGAATCACACACAGACAGCTAGGGTCTTAGGTAAGGGGACACTGATCACTCCCAAAATTACACACAAAAGGCTGGGGTCTCAGGTGAGGGGACAATGACCACCCCCAATCCTTCTTCTGTAGGGTAAGACCAACAGTCTAAGAGGTCCCCTGAAAGTCACCTCAGCTGGCGTTGTTAAACTCAGAGGATAGCCTCGACAACACCTCAAGTCACTATGCACACAAACATTACCACTTCCAGTACCTTTTCCAAGAAGAAAGTGATTTCCTACTTGGAGGTTTTATCGTGAAAATTAGCATAACATCTTTTGACTGTGTGGTTTTGCTACATTTTTCACATCTTTTTAAAAAAACAAAAACAAAAACAAAAACAAACCTGCAATGTGATCTGCCTCTGCACAGAGAGTGTTTCATTGGGTTCTTACCGTAACCCACATAGTTTAAGAGTTTGTCAGTCTCCCACACACCAAAAGCAGCCTCAGGATTTTGCCTGTGTGAGCCAACTGACTAATTCATTTGATTGCTTGGTGCATCCTGCAATCTCTACATGCAATTTCATGTTGTGGGGATTATATAGCACATGTCTGTGGGTCTGGAAACAGCGAACTCAAACGACCAGATGGTAGCTGCACATCTGCCACTGAACACTCAGACTGGAGTAACCGTAGAGTAGCATACAATTCCCAGTTGTCGACTTGACTACATCTGGAATGAACTACAATCCAGAAATGGCGGGCACACCTGTGATCAAGATCTTGAGGCTTTTGATCCAGATCTTGAGACACAGTGGCCAGGAAAAGCTTAGGCCCAGCCAAGGTGGTACATGCCTTTAATCCCAGGAAATAGAGGCAGACAAGGCAGATCTCTGAGTTCAAAGTCAGCCTGGGATAGAGCAAGTTACACTCACCTGCCTGCATATCTGTTGGACCATACTTCTTCAGGATCCCGGCTTATACAGAAGACCAGCTGAAACATCTAGCCACGTGGGACTGAGCAACTACTAGATTCTTGGACATCCCATTCAGAGCTGCCCACTGCTGGGTTAGTTGGACTGCAGACTATAAGTCATTCCAGTAATTTACCTTATTTTTTTAGAGATATTCCATAAGTTCTGTGACTAGAGCACCCTAATACAGTCTTCAAACCTAAATGAACGGAGGAAACCTCGCTGTCAACCTTGGAATCTTAATCACCACAGTCAGTAACTGAGTGCTGGTTACGCTATTACCATCCAGAGCAATGTTAAGACCTGAGCAGAAGGGCTGGCTTCTGAATGGTCAGTTAGCGACACTCCTCCTCCCATGGTGTACAGAGACTTTGGGGGTCAGGAAGGTCCTCCCTTTCACATTTTAGACCAGGGACCGAGGACAAGATGGCAGGATTTCTGGCCCCAAACTCTACCATTCTTCCAGGGCTGAAGAAGGTCAGCATCCTGAAGTTCACCTAGTCTCACCGCTGTGTGCACAGTACAAGAAGTGGTCCAGAGGACTGTTGAGGTGGCCACGGAATACTAGGGAGCAGGTCTGGTTCCATTCTAACAGGAGTGCCATCATCTTAACTGAACTAATAAAAACTCTTAACAAACTTTTAATCAATCCATGAAGTTAAATAAATACCCTCAGCAATTCTATAGTAAGAAATGTGTAAAAGAAACTTCCTGAGACCACCTACTCAGCCTAGAATAGCAGTAAGTGAGCTATAAAACTAACTTGATTTAAACAGGTCAATACTCAAGAAGGTACAAGGCGTACCAATCAGTGCGTCCACAGGTTTCCGTGCCTACTAATCTTTATCTAATCACAGGGCACATGGTTCTGTTGACAGTCTCAATCACAGAACCTCCATGTGCTGCCTTTAAACCATGCTGCATGGGAAAGAGGTTTATCCCTGGTACTAAGAAGAACCACCATTTTGCAAATGAAAAGACACCAAGCTACACAAAGAGCTGGAGCCCCAACTTTAGTGAGTCTACTTCAGAGCTGGTTGGAGCTTTGTTTTAAGAGTGCTTTTATAATCACTAGGACACATCACATCATCTTTACTTAATAAAGTAAAAAAATTAATAAAAAAAATTAAATACCCACGATGCATAATTGTGACACAACACGCCAAGAGTCAAGTAAATAATGCAGAGTTGTTTCTTTGAGCTGTTCTCTACTGGAGAAACACTATAATGTCTACCTTCTCTCTGAGAGGGCAGCTTCCTTTTGCCTCCCCATGTGTGCCCAACTTATTCAGAAGGAACTGGGGCTATGCACCAAGGACATGAAGGAAGGCACACCAAACTCCATGTGTCAGTCAATGGAAGGCATCCTCTCCTCCAGCTTCGTAGCCTGAGATGAAGCTCACTTCTGGAGGAGCAATGTGATGGAACCACTGGGCTGCCGAGCTAACAAAGCTGCCGAGTCTGGTGTCCATGTCTGCATTATACTAGGACATCTAGACCATGTCCTTTCTTAGATGACCCTACTCTTCTAGCACTGGCAGATTTCATTCTGCATTCTGAGTCAAGTACAGAGGAGCAAATTCAAGACACTATGCAAGGGCCGGGCACTTAAGAAAACAGTATAGTCACCCCCCCCCAAAGGTCCTACCACTTCCTCACCTGCTCTCACTGCTGCTGAGTCCTAACCAGCTGCAATTCAGATCAGTCTCTGCATTCGGCCCATAAAATGTGTCTATTTTTAACAAGGAGGCATGATTAAATCATATCAAATATCTTGTTTACTACATTAACCTCAGTTTCTGCTTAATATGTTTCTCAAAGAAAAGAAGATAGCTTGCCTGGAATGGCCGGGTTTTAATGAACCTATGCTGGGTATGAGAGATCTCCACTAGGGAAAAGCCAGGCTTTTCAGACCATATTTAAAGTCATTATATACTCATGAATGAGCCATAGAATTGAATTTAAAGCCTTGGAATACAAGCTCAGACACAAGCAATGTCACCTTCAGGTTCACTAAAAGATTAGAAAGAATAATATTTGTTATTGTTAGGAGGCAGAGTCAGGAATTTGTCAGTTCAAGACCAGCCGGGGCTACATAGCAAGTTCCTGACCATCCCGATGGAGAGAGAAAAATGTAAAGGAGGGAGGAAGGGAGGGAGGGAGGGAGACAGACATCACAGGATGGTCCTTGTTTTGAAGAAAAATTTATTTTAGCATAATCTGGGGGGGGGGTGATGCCTCAAAAGAGCATTCCATTCTTAGATTTGAGGGTTGATAGGCATGTAACACCTGTGCCCAGGTCATGTCCTTGGTACACAGGCCCAGGAGTGAGTCACCTGATCTGACCAGCTAGGTGGGTGTCTCCTCCCATCCTCACTGCTTGGCATTTATTTGTCCCTGCAGAGGCAGCACACTGAAGTGAACCATCTCCCCAGACAGAGGAGTACCTTCCTAAAGGGTATTCCAAGCTACGGCCTGCTAGAACCTCTAGCCAAGGGCTCAAGCATATTGTTCTCCGCTATCTATCGGGAGGCTCTGGGAAAGCCTGCATGCAGGAAGACTTCATGGTTTCTTTTCCCCCTAGTCCCAGCTTAAGCAATGCCACAGTGTACACATACTGGCTAAATTCCATCCGGCTTCTTATGTGTATGAGTGTTTTGCCTTAAAGAAAAGGAGTTGGATCCCCTTGAAACTGGAGTTGTGAGAACTGAACCTGGGTCCTCTGAAAGAGCAACAACTGCTCTTAACTTCTGAGCCATCTCTCCAGCCCCTCTATCCTGCTTTCTTAGCAAAGGTGTGCAGCACACTAGAGTCTATAATATACACAGACTAAACCCCCAACAACCCCCGTGGAGCTCCGTGAGTGTGCGGTCAAGCTGCGGCATCACCAGGAGCAGCCCAGGAGAGCCAGTTCCATGAAGACACACACAGCAGACACCCAGGTCGGAGCCTTCCTTCCTACACACCTCCCACCTCGTCTAATCGGGTGGGCCACACACATAGCACTCCATCAACAAAAGCCGTGAAAAGTATTATCATCTTTGTGGCTTATGAAAAGCCGTAATTCTCCTTCCTGTTTTACTCAAAGCCACCTGAAGTTGCCTGGTCTTAAACATCGCCCACCTAAGCTACCAGAGGCAGGAAAGAGGGATTCTTCCTCGTGAAGATGGAAAAACAAAGTGGGTTTAAATTCGCACACACATTTCTAAACCCACCATCCCAGGGCCTTCAGAAATGCCCGAAGGAGGAAGAAATTTCCTCGACTGTTCGGTGGCTGAGAACACCTGGGGTTTCAGGATGAGTGATAACAGAAAAAGTTACCATAAACAGGGAATGTGAACAACATTAGGAAACCTCTCAGGAAAGGGGGAAAAAGCAGCCTCCGGACTCAGGGCCAGGCGGGCAAGGACAGCAGTTTTCTGCCAAGCAGAAAATACAGGTAAAAAGATTAGTCCTACGCAACTTTTGTTTTCTACACATCCAGCACCCATGATGGCCCTGGTCAGAGGCTGCTTGGCTCCTGGCTACCGTGGTGTTTTTTCTTTCTTGACAATTCACTTCCCCAACAGGCACGGTGCCAACTCAAATGAGACTCAGAGCACTGAAAAGCCCTTCAGGTAAACAGTGTGATAAGCTAAACTGAAAAACTAGACAATGTTTTTGGACTATGAGGTAGTTGCTATGGAGACAGTTGCTAATTAACTGCTTTCAAGCAGGAGAACAAAGGGCTCAGGGCAGGCAGGCCTCTGTATCTCCTAGCTCGCAATGCATGGAGCTTGCGCAACAGCACATCGCTCATATCTGGAATACCTGAGACCCGGCTGGTCGGCTAGATGCCTGGGGAATTGACAAAAGTACATTTTCTTCATCTTGACCTGGATTACCAGCACCTGGCCACCAGTACCTGTCAGGGAAGCAAGCTACACAGTGAAATGGCAGATTGCAGAGTATCAACAAAAGGCCTGGCCCTTTCCTCAACAGTTATCTCCATCGCTGCCTGAAGATAATGGGGAAGGGTTTGGATGAAGGGCTGGGCAGAAGAACTTTTTTTGTTTGGGGTCCCAGAGCTCTGCACACACATGCGGAGCATGCATTCTATCGTGGAGATAAATGCAAGAGAATGAGTAATTTGCATGTAGGTGTGTGTTTCTAATGTGCATGCATGAGGCCATAAATCTACAGGAGGTGCTTTCTGCCTTATTTTTTGTGACAGGGTCTTTTTTTGAATATGGACCACACACTAATATGGTCACACTGTCTGGCCAGAGAGCTACTGAATCCACCTGTCTCTACACCCCAGCAGAGGGGTTCCCATGCTTGTACAGCAAGCACTTTACCCCCAAGGCAGCATCTCAGAGTGCCTGCACCCCAATCTATAAACGATAAGTTCAACTTTTCATGCTTTACTACAGACCCCCCCCCCAAAAAAAAGTTATTTCAAAACAAAAGGATAAATCTCTCCTCTTTTGGGATTCAAAATCCCTATGGAAAACGATGTCTGGATATAGCTCAAGACCCCACAATAAAGCCCATAATCACACCATACTCTTTAGCTCCAACATTATGCAATAATAACTAACTCAATAAACATGCGCAAGAGTGCAACTGAAATGTGTCTATGTATCGCTGGCTCTTTCCTCCTCAGTCGCCATCCCAAGCTGAAGGCAGCAATCCTATTCTAAGGGGCTGGCCCCAGAGCTACAGCCCTTTACCAACATCAACACGGAAGCAGCTTTAGCACATCACAGCTAGTGACAACCCCGTCTTGGAAAGACTCCGAAGAACTCTGATGCCTCCTCCACTGAGACCCAAGCAGTTGTTTGTGCCAGGTTACATGAAACGTATCTGCATTAAATAAATGTCCAGTAAGCTTTGCCTCTGAGAACATATCAAACACTCCTCTTAAGACCCTCAGATCAATGCAACCTGGAGCATCTACCTTCATTACCAGAGGCAGAATCGGGATTAAGCAGGCCATGATTCTCAGAGACACAATGAGAGAATTCTCAGCTGGATTCTGGGGTGTTCATAAACAACCTTAGAAAAGGCTGATGGTTTTCTGGCATGGCTGACATCCAGCAAAGTGCACGAGCTGTCAAAGCAGACATGCTGGATCACACCCAGGTCCTTGCGGCATCGTCTTTTGCAATACTGGCCCCTTTGAGCTCTGGCTTTCCCATTTGCAAAAGATAGCAGTTTCAGAGTTACTGAGCTAGCTGGCCGCCTGCTCCAGTTCCTAGTCTATAGCAAGCAGTCAAGAGACCACAGCTGTTTACCACAGCCTCCATTTATTAACTGCTTTCCTTTACAATGGCATAAAGCTGCTGGAGACTTTAATTCCCCAGGAAAAGGAAATAGGGATTTTTCAATAGGGACTCATGACTCTCTCTGCCCACAATACAAACCACCGTGTCCAATGCTCATGGTTTGAACGGTGGGCACTGGACCTGTCACACTTGGGCTCGGTTGCTGGTATGAACTGGGTCTGTTCTGATGAAAACAAGGAGTTAACTTGTTCTGCAACAGGCAGTTTTTAAATAAGGCTTGCAGACCAAGCCCCTCCCTGCCTGGGTTAAATTTCATCAGCCAGCGCCCAGGGGCATCTCACCTCATCTCATTTCAATCTGTTTCCTCCACTCCTTTCAGACTGTCCCCATCCGTCCATCCATCCACACATTCAACAGAACTTACCAGCCATGAAAGTTGTGGCAGACATGGGACACTAATGCAGGGAACACAAAAACCCAACCCCAACTCACAAGAGGCTCAAAGGCCATCGTCAGTGTCCTGACGTAGGACCCTTAACACTATGAAAAGGAGCTGATAAGATAGCTCAGTGGCAAAGGCTCTTGCCAAGCTTGCCAACTGATCTCAACTTCCACATGATAGAGAGAGACAACTGACTCCCACAAGTCACCCTCCACTCATGTGCTGTGGCAGATACTCCCCCTCCCCAAGCCCCCCAAGAGAAGAAGTAACTGTGAAAAGTCAGGCAAGGTTGTGCATACCCATAACCTGGGAGGCTGAAGCAGGAGGATTAAGAGTTCAAAGCCAGTCTAGACTGCCTACTGACCGAGCTACTTAAGACCAGTGAGAGTAGCTTTCTAAGAAGAGTGCTCCTGCTTAGAGGTGGAGACCAGAGGGGCCCTACCAGTTTCCTAGAGGAGAAAACCAGGGTTGTCAGGGCGCTCTTCCCTTTGGTACCACCATGCACATCCACCCTGCAAATACAAGAGGGACCAGTATGGGGGAAAGGCAGGAAAGCTGGACAACAGGTAATCTATTAGGTTCTGTTATTCTCCACTCCCTCTGACACCTAATTCCTTGGCTTGGCTGTCTCTCACCACCCACCTCTGCTGGTATGAGAACTGTTCCCATTCAAAGGTTTGTACATCTGCCCGTCTGTCCAGAGTGCCCATGGAGATGCCATCGCTACACATGTGAAGACTCTACCCTGAAATAACTGAAGTCTGAGATCACAAACAGAGCAGTGACCCTAGCTGGGAAGGCAGGCTCTGACTCCTCACATCGACACGGATGGCTGCAGACCTTTCTGAGCAGAGATGCCTGGCTCAGGAGGGAGAAAAATGATCCCCTACACTCCAGCCACAGAGTCTTCACTTGAACCACGGTTCACCCATTACCCATCTCCTGAAAACCAAAACCAGCTCTCGACCTGAAGAGCCTTCCTATGGATGACCACCATGGGTGACTCTCCTGGGGCTTCTCAGGTCACACAGTTCAAGAAAACCCTAGGGAAAGATTTAAAAAAAAAAAAAAAAAAAAAAAAAAAAATCAAATTAGATCTAATAATAATAATAGGAACAAAAATCATTGCATCATCTGTTTAGTTTCCTCTCTTTCAAAAAAAAAATTTTTTTTCTCAGCCACCTATGTCTGTTGTAGAGTATCTACACATGGGATTCCAGGTGGAAGGAACCATCGTTTTTATCCAACTTGACAACTAACCTCAAGACAGAGACTTATGTCACACACAGCTGTCGGAGCAAGGGGCTGGGAGTTCCTATGGTTCAAACTGCAATGTGTCTGTGGTTCAACTGAGGGATATAGTATCTGAAACAGTAACCATAAATTAAAGTGATACATGCCTTGGGTGGTTGGTTTTTGTAATTTAACACAGGGACACACAAACACAGACAGGCACACACAAAATCTGATGAGGGAGAGAAAACTTGAAGTTAAGTGTGGGTGAGCATATTACAGTCCTGGCACTCGAAGGATTAGAGGCAGGAAGACAAGAGTTCCTGGCCAGCCTGGGATATAGACAAATGAGAGGGAAGAAAAATGAGAGGGAAGAAAGAAATACAAAGATTAGTGAGAATAAAAGGCATAGCGTTGGGCATTCAATTGGTGACAATTAACTCATAGTCGTCTGCATAAATATTGGGGGCCAATACATGTTTAAAAACTGCCTTTTTTAAAACTGTTTTTTTTTTTTTTTTAAATGTACATCTGTATGTGGGTTTGTGCATGTAAATGTAGTACCTACAGAGGCCAGAAGAGGGCATCAGATCTACTTGGGGCTGGAGTTATGAGTAGTGGTGGGCTAGCCTGGGTCCCAAGAACCAATCTCAGGTCCTCTGTGTGAAAGAGCAGAAGGTGCTCTTAGCTGCTGAGCCAGATTTCCAGCCTTAAAATGACTTTTAACTGCGCTGACTGGCATCTGTCAAAGGGGGACAGGCACACATACTTCTCAGGGGTGTCTTAAAACATCACCCATTTAAAATTTAAATCAGTTGATCTGCCTGAAGAAATGCAAAAACCAGTTCACGGTTGTTTCTAATTTGACAAGGGAGACCCCCGTTGGTAAATTACACACAAACAATGAATAAGTACTCAGAAAGATGTTCTCTCGGGTTTTAGTGTAGCGAGAGCAGCAATGGTTAAAACACAACTGTACCACAGCTCTGATCACCCATGCCCGCCCATCTTTTTCAGCATGGTACCATCAAGCAATCACCAGCCTTGCGTTTTTATTCATTGCTTATTTAAGGTGAAGAAGGAAGAGAGAGGAATGATAAGTCAGTTGGTGAACTTGCATCCTTATCCCTCCCCTAAGAGAGAGGGGTTGCTAGGAGACATCAATCATTGCCACCACAGAAACCCCCGCTCCTTTTATGGAGACCTGGCATGCAGGTCTCAAGAATCTGAAGGAAAAGTGGGAACCAGGGCTGCTTTAGAGCCAGGCTCAACTGCAAATGCAAGATGTTTGCCTCCAGAGCTCACACAAAGCAGCCTACTGTCAACACACCAGGCCTTTCTGTGTGCTTGCTTCAATAAACAAGCTCCCTGGTTCCCATTCCCTTCATGCAAGTCTTTGACCTGAAACCTGAGATCCTACTATGTGTGGACCAATGCCTTGCATCTGATGAGGAAAATGACGATCAAATTCTAGGCTTTAAAGAAGACAGCTTAGGGGCTAGAGAGATGGCTTAGCCATTAAGAGCACTGACTGTGCTTCCAGGGGTCCTAAGTTTAATTCCCAGCAACCACAAGATGGCTCACAACCATCTGAAATGAGATCTGACACCCTCTTCTGGTGTGTCTGAAAACAGCTACAGTGTACTCATACACATAAAATAAATAAAATCGGAGAAAGAGGAGGAAGGGGAGGAAGGGGAGGAAGGGGAGGAAGGGGAGGAAGGGGAGGAAGGAGAGGAGGAGGAATAGGAGGAAGAGGAGGGGAAGGGGAGGAAGACAACGACAGCTTAACCCTACTTGAACCTGACTTTAAGAAGCAGGGTTAACAGCTGGGTGGTGTGTTAATCAAAGTACGTCAAGTTACAATAAAGTCAATGAAAGATGGTAGGCAAGTCGAGTGCTCTCCAAGTCTGGAGGAAAGAAACCAAAATAAGACAGAGTGGTCTGGAAGGAGTTGGCGGAAGCCAGAGGACAGGCGTGCATCACTTCTGATCAGCAACCACCAAGCATGTATGCTATGGAAGGGGGTTTTACATGTGAAGTGCAGGTGCGGGATGCAAGCAAGCATGACAAGGACAGAAAGAACAGGGGTCAGTGGTGCTGAGGGCACCCAGACAGGCGTGTAAGCTGAAAATAGAGGTACAGTTTACTTTTATTTTTCCTTTTTGAGATAGGGTCTCCCTATGTATGGCCTTCAGTTCACAGAGATCTACCTGCCTATCTTCCTCAGAATGCTGGGATGTGAAGTAGATGCTGGCACAGGAATATCTCTTGGCCTCACCATCTAATGAAAACAGTCATTTAATTTCTATTTGCAAGGACACACATAGCCGGAAAGTTACCTGGGGTCAGTGCACATGCCTTTAATTTCAGCAGTCAGGAGGCAGATGCAAGCAGATAGATCTCTTGCGTTCAAGGTTAGCCTAGTCTATAGAGTGAGTTCCAGGACATCCAGGGTATGGAGAAAAACCCTGACTTACAGAAAAAACAAATACCAAAAAAGAAAGAATAAAATTAACTCCAGTATTAAACCACTGGGGCTTGGGTGGTGAACCTATAGAGAAGATGAACATATAAAAGATGCCCCACAGAATAACACAGGAACCTGGTGTGGGGTATGCTCCTACATACTAGAGGCTGAGCGAAATAGAAGGAACTGTGATGAATCCACGGACAGCCTGAGCTACACAGCAAGCTCCAGGCCAACCAAGGATACACACATGGCAAGACCCTGTAGGGGGAAAAAAAAAAGGCAAAAAGATGGCTGAGGTTAAAATCACTCAGTGTTCTTATAGAAGACCAGGGTTCAGTTTTCAGCACCCACACCAAGTGGTTGACTCTGGTATCTGTGAGACAGCACATGCGCATATGGCCCATACTACACACAGACACAAAAAAACCTTCAAATAAAATTTTTAAATGAGGAGAAGACGCAAAGGATTAATTACACCTTCCACAGGGACTGAGCTGTGAAAAAGTTTCCAAAAAGTAGTAGACAGGGACCAGCAGCAAGTGACTTCTATGCAAACCCTCTGGCTTGTGTTTCATAGCCAGAACCCAGATATAAAGCTGGATGAGGTGGCACAGGCTTCTATACAGGAGTGGAGGGGGATGTGGTGGGGTCAGGGATAGAGAAAGATAGAGGCCTAGGAACCTGTAGGCCAGCTGGTCTGGAGTACATCACCAATGGCAGAAACAGGGAAACTCTGAGAGCAAGGTGAAAAGACAACTCACACACACACACACACACACACACACACACACA
>NC_034590.1:82515131-82592024 GCF_900095145.1 Mus pahari | reverse complement strand
ACAGATGGTTGTGAGCCACCATGTGGTTGCTGGGAATTGAACTCAGGACCTCTGGAAGAGCAGTCAGTGCTCTTAACTGCTGAGCCATCTCTCCAGCCCTCTCGAACATTCATAATAGCTACTTTTGGAAGGGAAAATCATTTTAATCACAGTAAAAATAAGTAATTAACTAATAAAGCAAATATGAATATATATACGCATTCCCTGTTTACATTTCTTGATACATACTATAAACAATTTTTAAGTAATTTCAGAGATTTTTCAATGATATGTAGGTGTGTAAATTACACTCTTGAGCTGTGAGTAGTGGTGTAGGCCTTTAATTTCAGCATTCAGGAGGCAGAGGCAGGGGGATCCAGCCCAACCTGTTCTACAGAGCAAGTTCAAGAACAACCAGGGATCTACACAAAGAAATCTGCCCTGGAAAAAAAGTTATAATATAAATGGTCAATTTTATAAAACGTTACAGACATGGGGTGGGGGTGGGGGTAATAAGATCTATACCAAACTATTAATTAGGTTGTGGTGAATACTCCTGGCCAGTTCCTTACACTTCCTCCTGTTTGGTCAATGACTAAACAAATGAATAGTGACTTGATTAATTTCCAGAATAAGAACTGAATTTATTTTAATATTTTTCAATTTCTTCTAATGCTACAAGTAAAAGCAAAAACGAGTACACCTTAAGGTTAAAAACTTACTAATTTTCACTAAGCATCATCTGCAGGGAAGATAATATGGTCACTAACCCCGATGGAGCATTCTACCACAGTCTGCCACATCAACTTTCCTGTCTCCTTTAATCCTCACAGGAGCTGCCCAGCTGTTCCCCAGAACTGCCCTGTGTTAAAGGGTTCCTACTGGGGAACAGGCA
Source organism: Mus pahari (assembly GCF_900095145.1). NCBI lineage: Eukaryota > Metazoa > Chordata > Mammalia > Rodentia > Muridae > Mus > Mus pahari. The sequence continues at coordinate 82,591,150 of NC_034590.1, read as the reverse complement.
CAGGCTCTGCAGACAAAAGCGCCTCTGTGCACACCCCAGCCTCATGTTCTAACACCGGGAACTCTGAGAGTGTAGCAATCGGAGAGCCACATTGTATGGCATCTGTGAGCGTCACCCAGGGACACACGGACAACAAAACAACAACAGGTGTGAAGACTGGCCCCAAACCTTCTTCATAGGGCTTTATACGAATTACAGCTTTTTTTTTTTTTTCCTGGTTGCTCTCAAGAGTCCTCAGAACCTGTTCCCACCCCAGTGAAGGTTCCAGGCCAGAAGAAATGCCCCAGAGGGGATGGGCACTGTTATCTACCACACGGTGGTGGAAATGCTCTTAAAAATACTTTCATCTTAGGTCACAGTGGGTCACCCATCAAGAGTTCTAATCATGAAGGTGATCTTCAAGTACCCCCAAGCACCATAAGGAGTGTCCCGGACACACCCGAGGTCAAGCCTGCAGCCCCACCTCCCATCCCCTAGCCTGAAAAAGAATCCACAACTCCAATTCTAACTGTTCTCTGGTGAGCATTTCTAGGCCTCAGGGGTTCCTTGGGCTCTGTGGTTTCCTGGGGTCACCTACTTTATCCTAGTAGCCATTGAGGAACCTTACTGAACTCAGATCCCAAATGGAGGAGAATGTTTGATCGGGACTGTCTTAACCGGCCCTGGTCAAAAGGCCCCGAGGCTGATAATTAATTCCTGCCCTTCACTCAACCACCTGGTGGAGCCAGGAAAAGCCTGTAGCTCAGGTATCTCAATCAATGGAACTTCTCAAAGGAGGGCCCACCCACCTCAGAAACTGACAAGTCCGTATCAGGTGGCTCAGAGATATCTCAGAACTGACAGAATCTTCTATCAGCTGGGAATCCTTCTCCCAAAGCCTGCAACCCACATAACAAGAAGCAGCTGCTGAGGAATGCAGGAGACCATCGCCTCAGACAAATACCTTTCTCTGATAAAGGTGGCTACAGATCTATTCAGAGGACCTCTGCTTCCTGAGCCCTGGGGTTAAAGGCCCGCATTCCCGACAACCGATCTTCTTTCTTGTAACCGCAAGGCTGTAAAGGAGGGAGGCTGACTTCCTGGCTTTTGCTAGGTACAAGTCCCACGACACACACCATCCGGAGCATCTCTGCAGACTGTCCTCGCTCCCTGAGAGGCCAGCCATGAGGACAATGCTCCCTCTAAGTGTCAGTCTGCACACAAGGATGTTTGCTTCACTCAGATAGATTGATCTGAGCAGAACAACTCTAGGCTGAACATTTAAGAACTTCCTGGCTGCTAGCCAAGAAAGCAAACCTCTCACATTCTCCCCAGTGATGTGAGAGGGAGCCCCACTTTCCACTCCTGCCCACCATCCATCTTGCTGAGCACAGTTGTCCTAACAACTGGAAGAAGGTGTCTGCAGTCGACAGTGGCGTCATTGTTTCTGTGTGCGTTTTGGCAGTGTATATATCCTTAAGAGAAAATGCCGGCTTAAATCCACTAGCAGCATTGATGAAAGTTTGGGTCGGTAAATGAGCACATAAGAGCTTCTCTTTGAGTCTATGTCATACCAAAGACAGTAAATGAATGCAAATGTCCCTTCACTAGAGTCCCTTCTGCCCAGCTTAAAAGAAGAAAGAAAAAAAAAAAGTTGTCTGCACCTTTCTTCTCTCCTCAGTCTCACACAGGGGTGAGGACACTCTTGTCCTCTTTGTCCAAATTTAACCAGTCATTTACTGGGCAAATGGTTGCTCTAAGGGACACTTGTCAACAGCTTGCTTCCAAAGGACCAACTGTCCACTGAAGCAACAAGCACCTCGAGGTAGGATGACTTGCCCAAGGACTTCAGTAATGTCTACGTGTTAGGCCCAAGTATCATAGTAAAACAGAACAAACCCATCTCTGGACATGCTGGAGAGAAAGGTCCCCTGTGGGCAGGTAACAGGCCTGGAACTGGCCCTGGAGAGCAAGGACCTGGTCTGTAATCATGGTTATCCCCCTGACCAGAGCCCTGCAGAGATAACAAGCTGAAACCTGTGGCACACACGCTGTCATTGCTGAGGTGGGAAGCTGTCACCAGCAAGTGACAGATTTAAATAGCAGTGCAGGGATCCATGCAGCTCAGGCCTAACACAGGCATCAAAGTAGCTGGAGGCCACAGCCCCCTACTGGGGCCCTTCTGCTACCTGAGCCCACTGGGCAGGACCCAGAATGTGAAGTGTTATCTGTGTACCAGCTGAGACCAGGATATGCCCAACTCAGGGTGATGCCTACAGCAGCCCAGCTGAGCCCAGCTGCACCCCCAGACAGCCGCAGACCTCCACACACAGCGTGCTCCTCTCTCAGCTTACATGTGTTGATACTAATTATCAAGCTGGCTGGGCAACCATCTGGAGAGAGCGCAGGCAGAAAGGCACATTCCCTGGACCAGTAGGGCTTCCCTCTACTCTGGGCCCATAACCCTTCCTCACCTGCTTGCTCTCCATCAAGGCACTAGAATTTGAACTGGCATGTCCCTGGATAACACATCAGCAGGTCTCAGTCAACACATAATGGGGCTAGAGAGATGGCTCAGTGTTAAAAACATGTTCTTGAGAATCAAGGTTCAATTCCAGCACCCACAAGGGGACACTCACACTCCTTGTAACTCCTGTTATTTCTGGGTTCTGCAGGAATCTACACCCATGTGCACAGACACACACACACATATATATATACATAATTTTAAAGTAATAAAAATAACTCAGCAGGTTATATATAACATATACACATTTGTGTGTATAACAATTAATTGGAAGAAAAGGTAGGAGTGGGCAAGTGGGTTGGAGAAAAGAGAAGGGAGAAGCGAGGTAATATTTCAATTAAAAAAATTAACTCAAACAATAAACCTTTAACAACAAAATCATTACTGGTAAGGATAATACTGCTATGTCAAAACATACCACCAGCTTATGTGAAAAGCTGGGTACCATGGAATGGGCCAATACAAACCACATCACTTAACTGGCTAAGAAAGCTTCCACCTTGACTTTATTATTCACGATTTTAAATTAATTAATTTACGGAGGGAGGTGGTTTACCACAATGTATGTGTGGAGGTCGGAGAGAGCTTGCAGGAACCAATTCTCTGTCCACCATATGAGGCCGCCAGGCTCCACTGAGCAGTCCTGCCAGGCCCATCACTTCCATTTCACACAAAGGGCTCTATGACTTAAAAGAAACTACAATGAAAAGTGATCTTCCTCCTCTAAAGTAAGTGCTCCCTCACCACAGCGAGTAGCCTCAATTACACTTGAACATTTTAAATTGAGTTTAAATATCTGACCCACCCCCTTAAAACAAAAAACAAACAACAACAACAACAACAAAAACCCACTGGCATATGGTAAGAAAGCTACTGTAAACCAACTGTCCTTCTTATTGATTATAATTAAGCACACATAACTTTACTTCAAGTAGTTAGCCCTTCCATGCTACTGGCTGCAGGGTCAGCTCAGCTCTCGGGTTAGACAGCATCTGGGTCCTTAGACCTGCTTCTGAACTGGGAGACATGGTCTGTTTTCCTATCTGAAACCCGTGTGATGTAGATGAGTTCAAGTGTGTTCTGGGTATACCTTCTCAGACACATTTTGTGGGTGCTTTGAAAAGGCTTGGTGAGCCCTCAGCAAGGCTTGTTTGCCAGTCTGCCATTAGTCAGCAGGCTTGTCAACAGCTGTGGGGAAATATTTTCCTCTACTGTCAAATTTCCATCAAAACTGGCTGACATTTAGAATAATTTTCACTACTTTAAAGCCAAACCTGTATAGACTCGGTACTTTTCCCTCAAAGAACGTATTTTATGAAATCAAATGACTATCTTTACTTTTAAATATGATCACTATTTGTGAGACACGTAAATGTTTTTCTTTCATGCCTGCCTGTCTTTAGGTATACTGGCATGCGTGCCACAATGCAGGTATGGAGGTCAAAGGACAACTTATAGGTGTCCATTCTCTCCTTCCACTGTGTAGGTTCCAGGGCCTGAACTCCAGTCACCAGGCTCGGCAGCAAGCTTTTACCTGCTGACGCACGCTCCGTGTTGACCCTGTTTATACTGCATTTGAAGTCGTGTCTGTAGATGTAGCTCAAGTGGACTTAAGCTCTCTACCCTCTCACCTCAGCTCATGAGGACTGGGGTTACGGGTGTAAAGGTTGCTCCTGGCTTCTTTGAATCTTCAAAGCAGGCTGCCCTGGCCAGAGTAACTATCTGCCTTTTCAGACTGGAAAAGAAAGGGAAGCTCTCAGGCCCATCAGCTCTCAAACTGTTTAAATTTAAGCTGATTAGTCTATTAAAAACAACTTCAGGGCTGGAGAGATGACTCAGTGGATATAACATGGGATCTGCCACGCTTCTAACACGGTGTAAGGTGGAGGCAGGAGGATTATTCAGCCTTGTTCTAAAGAAGAGAGTGATAGAACAGGGCTCAGTGTAGCCTCTAGAAAGTCACTGGGACAGACAAAATACCATGGCTTCTGTCCAGAATTTATATACATACTTTATGTACAAATATTTATATATACCTACATATACATATCTCTTCTGGCTGTTTCTTCCTGACTGGATATGGGACTCACATCTTCCATATTTACCCATCACACATCCATCAAACACTCCACCACACACTCCACTGTGATCTCCCATGAATCCAGGAGCTCACACCTGGCTTTTCTCACTGTAGTCTCCTCAGTGCCTGGGGCAGCCTCAGCCATATGTTGTTCCTGACACTCCACAAACTGCCACTGAGCTGAATGAAAGAGCACTGTGGTTGGCTTCCCTCTGCAGTGAGCAAACCTGGCCTGTCCCTCCTGACTGGGGTTGCCATGTAAAACACAACCTTTGCATATGCCATGCTTGAATTAGAAAATGACTTATCCGCAATTCAAATCTAACTGGGCACCCCACATTGAACATGGCAATCTTAGTATTAATTATAGGAGAGAATGGTCAGACTCAGCCCACCCAGAACCTCCAGGGGAGGCAAAACTCTAGGGTGCCATCTGAAGACCCAGTGACCTTTTCCGTCCTTTATTACAGAGGCCCTGTGGTGATCTGAGTACTGCCAGATTTGGACGAGAAATGGCTTGGTGCTGGCTAAGACAGCCACAGGACAGAGCCCTGGCGTCCATCTCTTCTGCTGTCAAAGATCCTACTCTGCCAAGGGTTCAGAAGCCCAGCTGCTCAGATGGAAACAATACAGGAGGGGCAAGTAACCAGCTCCCCTCTTCCTCCTGCCAGGAGCCTAAAGCCTCAGGCTTAGCTCTGTGCCTGCGTAATGCCTCCGATTAGGGGGGCTTCAGCTAGTCAGGACCCTGGAGAAGTGTCTCTCGTGACCCATGTGCTGCCAGCAGGCCATGGGAAGCCCGTGAAGCCTGTTTAGAATAAAAAGAAGCTACTCAATGTTAACAGATCTATCCCAAGTCCTGAAAATCAAATTATTCACATCTAGATGCTGCACAATCATGGATGGGCTTTCAAAGGATCCGTCTTCTGGTTTTCCTCAGGGTTCCTATCTGCTTTCCTGGGCCTGTGGTGTGGGAGGGACCTGAAGTTTCTACCCCATAGACCAAACCTCAAAACACCTAAGTCTAAAAGTCCCTGGTACCCAAAATCATGGGATGGAGGTTGGTTGGTAGGGTAAGTGTTAGCCCAAAGGGGAGCCATGGGAAGGAAGATCCCACTTGCTGCTTTGTCTAACATGGTCCTGCTTGATTCTGGTTCTCCTGGTATCGTTACAAACACCGCCCACGTACTCTCCAAAGTGTTTCTGTTTGGATTTTAGACAGGACAGCCAGCTTAGGCTGGGGACACACTGGGAACAACATCTGAGCCCTGGGACTGGGATGTCAGAAGGGGACAGTTATGTGGGAGCAGCTGCAAACAAGGCAGCCTGTGTGTCCCTAGAACTGGAATCGGGAAAGGGTCGCACTGGGAGCAGCCTCTCTGAAAGCTGAGGCGGCCGGCTGCCCTTTCCAGATCCCCTAGCCTTGAGTTCCAGGGGCAGCTGCTGTGAGCCTGCCCTCCCCTCCACGCCAGCCCACAGGAGCACATGCAGGCCCACACGTCCTCAGCTCCCAGGCCCCCAGAAAGCCCCAGCCCTGGCTCAGGCACTTCTTCATATGAGGGTATCAGATGACTGGGAAGTTACCTTTGATCTGACACAGAGAAAGGGCAGGCCCTGCTCCTCTGACAGGACCCACCTATCAACCATCTCTGGGTTTTCTCTACAATTTTCAAAAACCCTGGAGTTGGATCCAGAACAAGTTAAAGAGGGTTTAGAAATGGGGACCATCTCCTGCCAGCATCACCACTTAGAGAAGATGGAGCTGCAACAAGGAAACCCCACAGGGAGTCAGACTCCTGGGGAAGCTGGAGTAAGGGACAACCCCCTTAGCGCGCACGCGCGCGCGCAGACACACACACACACACACACAACACAACACAAAACCCCGCAGGACGGACAGCTTTGGTAGTAGGAAAGGCTAGGATCTTGGGGTCTGAGTGTCCTGTAGGGAGCACAAGAGTATAGAGCAGGTCAAGGTGTTTGCCTCAGAGAGTAGAGCAGAGCAGGTCAAGGTGTTTGCATCCTCTAAGGCTGGTGGGAAAGCCATCATGCCTGCATCCAGCCTGGCCAAAAGGTATGTCTGAATACTGAACGTGTTATGCAGCCAACACAGGGCTGACTCCAGGCTCCTCCACCACACCTGCAGGGGTTCATGAACCATCAGATGCTTGGCTTAGCTACATGGAGTTGATACCATGTGACTCTTACTGCCTCCTTTGGGCTCTCCTCTCAGTCTTCCTCCCTAACCTGTACATCACCAACACAATCTCACCCACTTCCAAGACTCTAACCCCCAACTGTGGTGATGCCTCAAACCAAGAATATTCGACTGTCAGGTACCTGCAGAGAGCCACACTCCGTGGGAATTCCCTAGTCTAAGAGCACCACTCCAAAGCTGCCCACTGAAACCTGCTCCTCCTTGCTGCCTACCATTCTCTGCAAATGACAATCTGCCATGGGGATGAACAGTCGCCCTCCTACTACCCCTGCACTGTATGCTCAAATACCTAGTCTCTGATCTAAGACCTAAAGACCCATTCCCACCCTAGATCCCGTCACTCCCCTAGCCTCAGTCCTCACAGGAGAGACTAATACTCTGCAGAGGTAGAGAGTGTCCCACACTCTACTCTGCTCTCCATCTGTGCACTGCTGACTCCTAGGAACCGGCTCACAAGCCCCTAAGTCAGTGGCAAGCCAGGACGTAGCCTGGCAAGTGGCTCTAACACAAGTTGAACCAGCTTACACACATACAATGTCATCTGAGAATGACCACTCTTAAAAGTGACTCTCAAACAACTCAAACGGAACTCAAGAGTGGATCTGGGTAAAAAAGCATACAAGCATGCATCTGTACAGATGTACCCACCCCTGCCAATTAAAAAGACCTCAGGCACAGAGACACAGCCACCAATGCTCCACCGCAAGTTTCCTCTCACCAGAAGAAACCTCCTGGGCCACCCTTATAATTTCATTAGAATACCTTTAAATGTGATTTTGTTTTTTAAAGGTGAAACTGTAACAAAGGGGACCTTCTTGGATGCATGATGAGCTCTCTACAAACACCTTCCACCCAGTCTAGCGTGTTTTCCAAGTCTGCACTAAAGCCACTGCTGTGCTGAGGACAGAGGAACCCAGAGCGGCTGACTCACAGCATCTGCCCTTGGAGAGTCCTGAGGGATGGGAACAGACAGACAGAAGGACACGCACGCGCGCACACACGAGAGCAAGCGCAAGCAAGCACACACACACACACACACACACACACACACACACACGGTGAACTCAGCAGTTCCTAGCACAATTTAAGAGAGTCAAGTCTGCCAAGCTCTTTGACAGATTGTTAATGTCTTAGAAAGGACCTAGAAACCTAGCCTTGTCTATGAGGCTTCAGAGACCAAGTATCTTTCTAATAGATTTAACTTTATTTTATGAGTACCTGGGAGGTGTGTGTGTGTGTGCACACGCGCACGCAACAAGTACACACCTGGTGGTGTAGATGCCAAGAGTCAGATATCCCCAGGAACCAGAGCCACGGGCAGCTATGGGCAAACATATGGGTGCTGGAAACCCAGGTTCTCTGCACCAGCCCAGGGTTATTAACTGCTCAGCCACCTCCAGCCCTAGATGGGTTTTTATTTTTATAAGGCCTTGAAAGTCCAATAGGAGTTCAGCAAGCACAGAGCAGGACCAAGGGTGTCCCTACATCTAGAGAAATTCACCCTCCCTCTTACACTGCTACATGGAGCCAAACTACCAGAGCAGGTAGCAGTGTGTCGACACTAGACTCCTGGGACAGCAAAGAGATCAGAACACTGGCTCTGGACCCAAACTGCACCTTGTGAGTTGGCAGGAACAATAACCAGCTATATACCTAGGCAAGTTGTTAGACTCTTCTGGACTGGGCTAATGTGTAAGGCAGTAACTACTTTAGATATATGAATGTTCTCATCCGGACATCACCATGCCCTCAATCTCTTCTCAGAAAAAAATAGACAAAACCAGTGAGCTCTCCTAAGAAGTAAGTCACATGTTATATGTATTAAGAAATGATGGCGGCAGCCATTTGCAAAGAGCCAGAGGCCTAAATGTTAGGTGTTAGAACAGTACCTGGCATACTGCACACGTGATAATAATAATTAATGCTATTATTATCACCACTTCTATGGTTCCTTGTCACAACAGCTGCTCCGTTCGGGCCAGGACTTAGTGGCATATATTTCTTTCACTTTTTTCCTCAAGGCTGACCTCGAACTCATGCCTGCTTGCCTCTGCCTCTGAAACACCACCACACCAGGCCATAGTAAAACACCTTTCAAAAGGTTCATCACTATGCCAGTGTCCAAGTTACCCAAGAAGCCTCTGTGGCTAGAAACGCCCGTGAGTACTGTCAGAGGGCATCCAGCCACTGAGAATGCTGCCCACACACCCAGTTTACAACCCTGGTAGCCTAAGTCATGTGACAGCATCTTTCACAGTCAGCATCTATTTCTACTGTAAGTTGTGTGTTACCGTAAGACAAAACACAAGCACACATTCTAGTGAGGAATGTGCAAGCTGAATAAACACACACTCTGATACTTAACATCAGGCATGCCGCCTCCCCATACCTTTTTCACAACAGCTGCTTTAGAGGTATGCAAGTTCTTATCAGGACATCACCATGCCCCTGACCTTATTCAGGAAAGTGGTTATAAAGCTGTCATGGAAGCACCTGTGCTTGGAATAGAACCATTCATCTGGGGACAGCCGCCAGAGCTATCTCAACCAACGGCTGCAGTGAGCAGCTCAGGTGATAAAAAGGGCAGGCAAGAGCAAGTCACAGGGAAAACTCAACCTATAAACAGAGTAAATGTTACCTGGCACTGGGTTCATCAATTAACACAGCCTCCAGAGAACTTTCTTCTTTATGTTGTCTAAGGGTTTCTGTGATGTTTGCAAAAAGAACAATGGTCTGCAGAAGATTTTCAGGTAATGACTCATTGAAAGAGAGAAAGAAAGAGAGGGAGGGAGGGAGGTGAAGAGGGTGGGAGGGGAAGAGGGAGGGGGAGGGAGGGAGAAGGGGAGGGAAAGAGGGAGAAAGGGAGGGAGGGAGAAGATGCTGTTCTCTCCCCCTTTCTGTCCTTTTGAAACAAGATCTCGATGCGCAGCTCTCACTATCCTAAGACTAACTAGGTAGACAGGCTGGCCTAGAACTCAAAGATCAACCTGCCTCTGCCCCACAAGTGTTACGAGTACACTTAAAGGTATACACCTACTCCTGGCAAATGTTTGTTTTCAATAAACCTAAGGGCCCAGGCTTTGTGGCCATACCTTTCAGTGTGTGTTCTAGAAGGTCAAAGAGAAATGTCACTGAGACGGGGAGAAAAGTTGAAGAAATAACATCCGGATGGGCTTCAAAGTATAGATTTGACTTTATTATTTGCCTGAAATGGCAGTGTTTTAGAGAAGGAGGGAAGATAGTCTCTTAACAGAAGCATCAGGTCAATGAGACCCATCTGCAATGAACTCTAATCTAATGAGTGATTAGAGTCAAGTGAGACTTTGCAACACGCCATAAAGTCCCTGGAGCATTTTCAAACACTAAATGCACCAACTGTGCCCAAAGGCAGGGCAAGTAGAAGGTTACTTGCCAGGAATCTGTTACAAAGAATAGCATGACATCAGAAAAAGCCAGACACTCCCCCCAAATACCCCCAGAATAAACCAGGTCTACTCTCAAGTACAGGCTGAAGGATGGAGAAAATCCTAGCTCAGCAGAGATTGAACTCACTGTGTCGGCACCCAGCCCCCAAGCATCTGAAGAATAGATGTGAGTGTTCCCCAAGCCACCCACACCAGCACTGTACCATAACTAGGGATATGGCTGACTGACAGACCAAGTGGTCGGGCACCTGTTTAACTCTGCACTCATGCTAAGAACGCACTGCTGTCTTCTTCACCCCAGCACAGATCCTGTGAGCCCCTGGGCCCACCAAGCTCAGCATCCCAGCCACCCCAAGTGAGAGAAGAGATGCTCACTAACCCCACCCTCCCACCCTGGGACCCTGCTGTGTCTTCCCAAGCCAGGACCCTGTGCTGTTCTTCACAATTGTCTTTAATGATAGTTCTTACTTGGAGGAAAAAATAACCTTGATATAATTATCTCTCTTCCTCTAATTCCAAAAGTAACATATGTTCACTATTTTTAAAACCCCATTAATACCAAATCCTATAATAGAAAGGCGCACTGCAACCCCATTCTCCACAGCAGCCACTGTGAGTGGTTGTAAATGACTCCAGACTGTTTTGTGATCCCACCCACACAATGCATTTGAATGATATCAAAGACAGAACCTTTACTTAGTAATCAACAAAGCCCTGAAAGGATTATGTATAAATGGTAATTTACACTTGTTGACAGATTCCTGTATCAATGGAATGGGGTGCAAAAAGATAAACTGGACCACACACTCTCAGGTGAAATACAAGCCATCGCTGTGCAGGGACCTGGGACTTTAGAAGGGGTTGGCAGAGAAGGGCTATAAGGCTGACAGCCTGTGAACCTCCTGCCTGCTATGGGGCTCCTCCCCTCTGCCCAACAGCTGGATCCCAGCAGTTCCTCCCATCACATGGACAAAGGCCCATGAAAGTCTGCACTCTACACGCTCCACTCAGGAGAGCTCAGACCGATCTCTCCTTATCTGAGCCCAGCCTCCTGACAGAGCTTAGACCAGTTCTGCCATGTACATATTCTCACACACAACTGCATCTCCCCAGACACTGCCGAGAAGTAGGGAGGGCTACCCTGGCTTCCTTGTCTCTGTTCTTCTGATGACAACGGGCCCAAGGAGACCTCACAAGTACTTATAGTCTGGGATGAGACAAAAAGGAAACATGTCTTCTGATCCTAAAGTTCCTCTGCCACTTGATGTTTTATTGGGTCTATGCTATCAAAACCTATCACGTTCTACACATAGCCAAGGGGTCACCTCACGTCCCCCAGGAAGGGCTCCTCAGGGAGTATATTCACAAATACACACTGTACTTCCAGAAGGAAGCAGTTAGCCACACCAACCCAACACACATCACTGATAGCCCCCGATGGTCTTCTTTCTTGTCTCTATGGCTATGGCCTACAATCACATGTCCTGGCTTTACCACCAGTGGCGTGGCCGTATCAGTGAACTCAGAATCTCCCTGTCTACCCAGGAGCCTGCAATCCTAACCCCGTTCCCATACCCAACAGGCCTCTAACAGTCTCTACCTGTCATGACTGGCCCCTCCAGTTTCTCCAGTTCTCCATCGCCACGACCACACACACTATCTCCCACCCTGGTGTAAAGCTACAGGTAGACCCAAGATGCAACCATGCTAATGGCCTCTCTTGAAAGAAATAGCTCTTCACCTTATTACACAGAATTTAATTCAAAACATTGCACAATGTGGTTTGAAACATGACCCTTTCAGAATAACAGAACAGAGAAACTCTTGGCTAGGCACTGGGCATGACAGGCAGAAAGCAGAGCTCACCCCACAGACAGTGTGAAAATTAAGCTTCTGCTTTTTTTGTTTAAAGTTTTACTCAACTGAGCATGGTGGCATACACAAAGAGTCTCAGTATGTGGGAGGTAGAGGCAAAGAATCAGGAGTTCAAGGCCAGCCTCAGGACAGATCCTGTCTCAAAAGAACACCCCACTCAAGTTTCACTCACCTGGAAGTTCTTGTGTGGTTGGTTTGGTGTTTACCCCTCCCACCCCAATGTAAAAAAAGACAGCCACAAAGCTACAGTATGGGAAAAAAATACTTGTAAACCTTGAGTCCCACAAAGCCCTGTCTCTAGAAGATTCTCTAAATGTCCAGTTATAAGGTGAAAAAACACCTGAAGTGATGTCACACACACACACACACCCCCAGCACTCATAACCCAAATGAAAACAGGAAGGCAGTCGACTTTAGTGGTCACTAAGGGAAGGCAAATGGGGAACACAGGCACTCCTGACAGTGGAGGATGAACAGTAGAGGCAGGGCACACCTTTAACCCCACACACTCTCAATCCCAGCATTTGTGAGGAGGTAGAGGTAAGCGAACCTGAGTTCTCAGCTCATGGCCAGACCGGTCTAGACAGTGAGTGCCGAACAACCAGGGCTCCATAGAGCACTCCTGTCTTGAAATAAAAGATACAGGACAAAAATGGAGGTGAGGGATCCACAGAATGTAGATGAGAACATGCAACAGCACAGCCATCCTGGCAAACAGCTGAGGCGTTCCATGTTCTCCTCCCCAGGTAGTTTACCCTTCAGAAAGAAATCTGCCCCACAGGCTCTAATAAAACCCCCCAAACTAATGTTCATAGAGGAGTGGAGGTGGTAAAAGGCTAGTCAACCGAGATGCCCTTCAACATAACTTTAACCATTTGAACTTAAGATGGGGAGATGGTTCAGTGGCTAAGAATGATGCTATGTAAGCATGAGGACCTGAGTTCAAATCCCAGCACCCATGTAAAAATTAAGACATAGCAGCATACACACCTGCTGATTGTGGTACAGTGGACAGAGATAAGAAGGTCTTTAGGGCTGGCTATTTGTAAGGCTAGATCTAGGTTCATCAAGGGGACAAAGTCTTAAGGGGATAAAGCAGAGAGCAATTAAAAAAAAAAAATAAAAGAATGCCTGATGTTACCTGGCTTTCAAATGTGTGTACACACACCCACACGTACATGCATATCATACCACATACACAAACCCACAAAGGTTAAATAATCTGTTGTTCACATACACCAGGGGATACTTCTTAATGATAAAAGGGTATAAACCATTGATCTAAACATATAGCTGGATCATATGACTAAATGGGGCTCAGCAGAAAAATACTACTGTCAAAAGACAATGCATAGCACATGTCTAATTCCACTAATAAAAAAATGGTAACATCTAAGAAATGGAGGGCAGATCTGTGGTTGCCAGAAGACAGAGATGGGTAAGGAAAGGGCAGGACAGAACATAGCATGGTCAATAGGAGCAACCCAGGGTCCCTTGTGGTGCTGGAACTACGCTGCACTCTGACTGACAGAACAGGAAAGACACTGACTACAACCTCACGAGCCTAAACCCACGTGCACAGGAATGCACCCCTATGTGCATGCACGCACACACTGCTGGGAAATCTGAGTGAGCTGAATGGGCTACACTGATGTAACATCCTGGCTGTGGTATCACAACTGTACAAAAATCTAACCACTAGGGGAAATGGGCAAAGTGCACACAAAGGAACCCGCTGTGCATTATTTCTTACAATTGTATGAATCTATAATTATCTCAATAAAATTTTCAATAAAGTAAGTACTAGCCTCCGACTTCCCTTGGGCTTTTCATGGTTTCGCCAGCAATTCTGCCCTGCCTGTCTAGGCTCCATTCTCCCACAGTTGTAATAGGTCTGCTCCACTTCTCCACAGCCTATGGGCCAGCTTAGCCACGTGGCCTCATCACTGTCAGCCCTCAAGCCCTCTCCTGGGTTGCGTCTGGATACAGAAGCAACCCTACTCTCTGAAGTCCCTTCTGGCCATCGTTCCATCAAAAATGCCATTAATTCACAAACCTCTCGCCCAGCTCGCCATGTGTGTGCAATTGTAAGAAATAATATAAAACTTTCCCTGCCCTCAAAATTAAGTCTTCTCTTAACTTGATAGCCACCCAAGGTAGCCTGTCTCTTTCCACCTATGGTCCAGGATTACCACCTCACCGCACTTCAAAGCCTGGGCCATGATCACGTGTCTGGTGGGTAAAGAGAGACTGAATGGAGAAATCAACTCTGTTAGAAATGTTAGGTCAGGAGCCACTGTGTTCCTCTGGATCATTTACCAGCTTACAAGACTAAACTGCTACCCAGCCCTGTGGTTCTCAAACCTCAATGACCAACCAACACACCCAAGTGCTCAGAGCAAGGACAGAGACTCTTTAAGCTCTTGTCCCATCCCTCCCCTTCCCCACTCAGCTTCTCAAGTTTCTGCTCCTGATAATCAGGTAGAGGAACCATGGATCTATCCCTTTGTTTCTAAAAGAGAGGGGCAATCTTGGAGTTGGGGCATAGGTCTGCAGAGTACTCACACAGCACGCACAACTCCAGCACTGGACACTGGGCATATCCAGTCACGTAATCCCAGCACTAGAGGGGAACAGAAGTTTAAGGTCATGTTTCCAGGCTACATAGTAAGTTCAGGCCATATGAGACCCTATCAGAAAGACAGAAAGGAAAACTGGGAAAGAGGGAACCCATAGGAAGAAGCAATCTGTTTTCTCTCCCCACAACTCTCGACATTTTACTTAGAACCTATGCCAGGAGCCTGCAGGATAACTTAGCAGGTAAAGGTGGTCGTCCTTCCAAGCCTGACAGACCCGCATGGTGGAAGAGAAGAACTGATGCTACAAGTTAGCCTGAGCTCTCTACATGTGTGTGTACAATACAATACAAATGTAGTGTTTAATCTACACCAGTTTTGGCCCTGCTAAACGGCTAACCTGGCAGCACTGCTTACTTCCACCACCAGTATGAGGGCTTACTTCTCAGCAGCAGGCATCCTGGACTGACCTCTAAGTCCCCAACTCCCCACAGGGCAAGCCCCGCTGACAGCGATACCCGGGACAACCCGGGCATGATGCAAGGTACCTCCTTCCCACCCTCTCCCAAACCTGCCTCTCCTGTCTCCACTCCCCATCTCATTTCATAGTCCACCTACCTCCCCATCACCCAGGAAGACAACTCCAGCACAAACCTATTCTTTCACAAGCCAGTTCCAGTCAGCCAGTTCTATGGGTTCCACCTTGAAAACTAAACCATCCCCAAGCCACACTCCAAGTAACACAGACTTGTTACCTTTCCTGAAACACTGTAGAGCTTTTCATTCAGAATGAGTGCCAGTCATCTTGGTACGGTTTGTGTGCCCTCCACCACACAGCACCAAGCTACATGGCAGCATTTGTAGCAGGTGCCCAACTGGCACACTCATTTTCTTGCTGAATCATGCTGTTTCACAGTAAGGAGCCCACCCCTTCATCCCACCATTCTGAATTAAGGCTCCACAAGTCATGTGAAGTCTCCTGCCAACGTCTACAGCTGAACAAGGCTAATTTGTGTGAAGTCATCGGCTAAACCCTGTGACTATCTACAAATATGCCTTCACCATCTCTAGCCAGGAAGAGGTCTATACTCCAAAGAAAATCATTAAGTGGTTCTTTCCCCAAAATTCAGAGTTAGAGCAGGTAATTGCCTGTCTCTCATTCTCACTTGCTAACTCATCTACTCTCAAATATACACATGGAAATTCCCGATCATTTTCCCTCCCTCCCGTCCACCCACCCCCCAACGGGCGTATCTCTAGAACAAAATATACTTCCACTGCACGCTTAGGTGTAATTGACCAGCCTGGTTGGAAATGTCTACTTCACAGCTGCTTTGCTGTGTGATCTTGAAAAATAACCTGACCTTTCTAGTGACCTCAAGCTTCCTCAGCTGCAAAATGGAGAGTCCTAGAGTTCGTTTGTCATTGGGTTGTTAGGAGGACTAAGCAAGACAACACCATTCTAAGGCAATTCAAACAGGTCACCCGTTTTCCTTACTCCCTATGCTTCCCCACTCATGGTCAGAGCACACCGCAGTCCTCAACAACATCTACATCTGAGGCTGCTGACTCTCACAGCAAAGACATTAAGAGGTAGAAGATCTTGAGAATGACTTAGCTTTTTTTTTTTTTAAATCCTTTTCCTCCCTCATCACTTCCTAAGACACACATCTTGGGAATAAATTTCTGCATGCCTGCCCCCACCCCTCCCAATTACTTCCCAATCAAAATACTGATGACACTGGCTAGTCTCACAGGAACCAAGCTGGGTCAAAATCCCCTATTACTCATCTAGAACTCACCCTGGCTCCCTCCCCTTATGTCCCTATTCAAATCAGAATACCTCCCTAATACTTCGATGAAAAATTGCCAACACTAGCTGCAAAACAAAACAACAACAACAACAACAAAAAGACACCAGGAGCTCCTCTGCCTTCATATATGCAACAAAATAAGTAAATGCTTTTTTCTTCTCTTCCCCTTTCCCAGCATTTCTTCCCATGGAAGAAGTTCTCAGAGCACAAGCACCAAGCATTGAAGATACTTACTTCAGTGTGTCTGACCCTACAACAAAGCCTGCAGCAAACACAGAGTCCGGCTTCCTGCTTGTTCCAGGGTAAAGCTCTGTGTTTTAGTCTAACCAATCAGCATGAAACAACAGGTCAAAAAGAAGGTCAAAGATTCCATAGGGTGCCCAGACGAAGAACTAGCAAGAGTTATGTTCAACTCAGGTCCCGAGAGCCACTTTCCTAAGGACCAGTGACTGGTTCCCTGGAGTCATTTATATACAAGGGACTTTGGAGCTCCACAGACTCTGTCGTCTTCTTCATCCCAAAAATGAACCATGAGAGCCGTTTTCCTGTGGAAGCACAGACAGTCTTGTTTCTCCTTAAATGGTTCTCAGGGCTGGGCAGCCCCTGGGACTAACAGCATCCTCCCCTTACCACCAAGCTGTTTGACTGGCACATAGTTGTGTCCCCTCTCCTGCTAATACCGACTCAATAAGCAAGTCCCTTTCTCTTGAATGCCAGGCCAGCAGGCAATCCCATAGCATGCGTGTGACTGGCAAGGCATAGGTCAGCAATGGGGCAGAGGCACTCATACATCTTCCCTGACCTCCTGAACTAGCTTGCTCTCTAGGACTGACCAGTAGTAATAGGTCTAGCATTCCAACAAGAAACAATGCCCCCCTCCCTCAGTAGATCACTTAACAGAATCCTTGGTCTTGCATACATGAGATCCTGGGTTCAATTCCCCAGCACCACAGGAAAATTAACCAAACATACAACTGGAGGTGGGGTACCCTGCTTGCCACCCAGCTCTTCTCAAGAAGAAGGGTACAGACATCTGCTCACAGGAGAAAGCCACTGCCAACCAATGGCTGTGCCCAGTCAGCCTGCAGCGACCTAGGACACTAGAACCTTCCAGACGTCTTCCTGGCCAGTACCAGGGCCAGCCTTGTGATCTGGACCCTCCCTGCTGTGTTCTCTTCCTGCCAGCAGCAGGCCAGGTGTCCTGGACTTTGGTAGCCAAGAACAGGCTTCAAAAGGCTAAGTGGAAGGTGACCATCTTCAAAGCGTCCTCAGACTTCCCAGAAATCTCTGGCAGCCAGCCCTGACCTCAGGTCAGTGGCCAGCAAGTGAACTTGTGACAGCTCAGTGAGGGCAGGGACATGACTGTGTCTGTTTGGTCCCCAGCCCTCACCCTGGCAATCCCAAGCATGAGACTGGCATACAGCTTGGTGCTCAACAGTGATTTGCTACGTTGATGTGCAATGGCCTCTACCGAGGAAGGACAGATAGCACAGTGGGGTGGCCCAGGCTTTGGGGCAAGACAGACCTGGACCTTCACCTTCCAGCCATCTTATCCTCAGACTATGCTGTTCCTCTCACCCAGCCCCTTCACCACAGCACCTCCGAGTCTCAGGAATGTCAGCTGCACATAACATGCAGAGCCTTCAGTCAGCAAAGGCAGATGCTTCTGCTCTGTTTCCCGCTCACAAACACTTACTTAGCACCCAACTGTATGCAAGATGCTGTTCAAGCACAGTAGGCAACCCCACATCATAATGACTTCAGTTAATTTTTGTGACAATCCTCTGAAGTTGGATCTATTTAGCACCCTCCTTTGCGCTTCAGGCTTAGAAACACAAGAGAACTAAGGCAACTTGCCCAAAGCCTGAGACCTAAAAGTGCCGGGCCAGGATTCATATTAATTACACAGTCTAAACTGCTAAGTGCTGCACCTGTCTGCCTCTAGGGCACACAATCACTGCAAACTGGTTTCTGTCCCAACCCTTGAAGGATTCCAAGGACATGTGACCACACTGCCAGACTGTGACTTCAGTTACAGAGGGAACAGACACAGGTATTCCCATGGATCACAGTTTTGGGTTTTTTGTTTGTTTGTTTGTTTGCTTGGGGGTAGAGTCTTGTTTTCAACTGTGGTGTACTCCCTTAAAATCCAACTTCAGAGAAGCATGTTCCCGAAAAACTTCCCTCCCATCCCATCCTCCCTTTCTACCTCCCAGAAAAAGAAACACAGCTATGCAAAAATGGGCTAAGAAATGAAAGCGGAAAGAGGAAGCCCTGTGCATCTCCCCCCCCCCCGGCCCCCCGCCCCCCACCCCCGAGACAGGGTTTCTCTATATAGCCCTGGCTGTCCTGGAACTCACTTTGTAGACCAGGATGGCCTCAAACTTAGAAATCCGCCTGCCTCTGCCTCCCGAGTGCTGGAATTAAAGGCGTGCGCCACCACACCCAGCTAGGCCTGTGCATCTTAAGAGGCAGCAGCCAAGAGCAAGCACTATACATCAGGGAGCACAGAAAATGTCCAGGCACAGAGGCAGGCAGGTAGGCGGCTACATAGTCTTAGCTAACTGCCCAATGGCCAAGGTAACAGAAAATAAAGCCATTTCTCTTCCAAGGGACAAAAACTTATCATAAACAACTCTCTGTTTACTTTCCTGCCAACCATGATGGAAATCTCTTTACCAAAATAAATCACTTGTCCTTGCTCCTCCAGTGTCTCGGGACTAGTGACAACCCAGAGAACTCGGTCAATGCTCAGCAATGGAGGGATGAAATCCTCAAGGAAGACTCTCCAGGTGTCCCACTTGGCTATGGCTTTGACTTCACAGAGAATTCATTTTCAAAGGTCTTAGAGAAGAAGGCTGCTCTCGAGGACTGCTGACGACTGGTCCAGCTACGTTAAGATTCGTTTATATGATAGCAAAAGGTTGACCACAAAGGGTGGCCCTGGCCTTACACGGGCTCACATGACTCTGTCTCCAAATGGCTGAGGTGGCACTAAGGAGAGTCAACTTTCTTTACTCTCAAAAGTCCCTGACAAAGTTAAAGCAGATCCCCTAAAGGGAACTCCAGTCTCCAAATCCGCTAGCTCAGGAACTACCACACTTCCCTCCAAGAAAGCCTGAGGCATTCTATCTTATGCCACAAGACAGGGAGCCAAGGGGAGTGCTTCCTCCCTGGACAGATAGATGGAGATACTGCAAGGCCAATGCAGAAAACCCATCTCTTCCTGATCAGGGGACAAAAGCCTGCAGGTTGTGTACTCTCTTGCCCTGTGAAACCCACAACCACACTAAACCCTTCCTCCCTAGTGAGGAAAAAACGGTTACCTCATTTTAAATCTGGCTGGCCAAGAGACAGTAATCGGATAGTGTTGACTTAAGGAGAAAGACACTCATACTCAAAAACAGATACAACCGGGAAGTACTGGGAACTGAGTTACCATATCATATCCCACATATAGATCCCACAGCCAACACCAAGCTTACCAATATCTAATCACCCTGCTGAATTCCACCCCTCAAAACCACAATATCCAATATGGCAAGTCCCCAAGGACCTGTTGTCCTCATTTATTTGACCATCTTTCCCAGGAGCCCAAAACTACATTTACACCAAGCACAAATGTGATCAGGTTAATTGTTGATAGAATAACTCCAATCCGAAGCTTCCGTGGATTCAGTTCTCAGCAAGAGGTCTTAAAAATCATTTTCACATAAGAAGTTTACAATTGAGTTATAGACAAAGAGGGCAACTATTTGCAAAGGAAAATCTCAATGGAGGGGGTAAAAACAGTTTTCAAAGGCACGGCCTCACTAGGTAGCTCAGGCTGGCTCTAATTCCCACTTTCCCTCTGCCTTAGACTCCAGAGCGTTGTTGGGATTATAGGTGTACACCACCAAATGCCTTACGCCGTTAATGTAGATTAAAACAACTTCTGAGCAAACAAGTGAGAGCTTCACAATGCAACGTCCCAAAGCTACGCTTCAAGGGAAAGCTGAGGAAGGAAAAGCCAGGGAAGAAAGGACGGACGCAGGACACCTGAAGCCTGCAAACTGCCCACCCGCAGCAGCTGAGCGGTTTCAGCCCGACTTCACTACCCTAGATAAAAAGAGGATTCTCTGGCTACAGCAGAACTCACGAGAGCATAAAACAAATGCCACAAGTTTGGGTTCTCACTCCCGGGTGCATGACAGGCTGAGAGGCTCAGTGCCACAGAAAGCAAAAGTGTCTTTGTTTCCATTACATCATCCGTGGTGAAGGGGGAGGGCAGGCGGGGCACAGCTGGTGGCATCTGTGCTACCATCTGCTCTCCCCTCAGAAGCCTTTGCTGGTCTGAGCACGGCCTCCTTGGGCTCCTGACAGAGACACGCAGGGTTAAAGGTACAACACCCTATTACAGAAATAGTGGGAATTACTGAGAAATAAATCACTTCTCTGTTGAGTTAAGAGCCTCGGGTAGTGGATGAGCCGGTGTTCTTGGAATTTATGCTGGCTGCATCTCTTTAGACTTGGGGACAACACAAACTCTGTCAACTCAGTTAGATAAGCACTATGTACAAGCGACCACCTGCCATCTGCTTTCCTAAAGGTAGATAGCCAGAAAAGCCACAGGTCTGCAGCTGGCAACATTCTGGAAGGAGAATGCCCCAACCCTGCGGAGGGAAGCTTCACACCAGCTAGGGCAAGGACATTCGCTGTTGGCATCCAGAGCCATTTGGAAAGATGGGCCTGCCTTCCTCGCCTCACGCAGCTTCCCCCAGAACCTACTCAGAGGATAGTCATCGAGGAAGGAGAAGCTGGGAGCTGGGCACATGCATTCGGGGGCTGGGGAAAGACAGATGGGACAAGACAGGACACACAACGTCTCAACTAGCCATTCAACTGCAAGTTGGAAGCAAGAATGGAAACAGGCCAATCAAGTCAGTGTGTGTTTTATCTGGCCAGTACCGGGTTGTTCCTGAAGTAGGGGACTTCAGTATTTTTAGAGGGGCATCATGTCGAGACAGGGTCTCATGAAGTCCAGGCTGGCCAAAATTCTCTATGTAGACCTTGAACTTCTGGTCAACCTAACTCCACTTCCTGAGTGCTGGGATTACCGGGGAGCACTACTGGGATCACAGGGGAGCACTGCCATGCCCAGTTTCCCAAGGCTGTGGATTAAACCTAGAGGTCTGTGCTGCTAGGAACAACCTGAGCCACATCCCCAGCCAATAGAAAGAATAGGCTTCAAATACAAATCTCAATCACAGGCTCTTCCTTTCCTGCAAGGGTGGGAAGGACTCAAGAGCCTCGGTCCCACTCTTGACGCCAGCTATGGGGAGCTGAATGATGTGCTCCCGTGAGATAGAGGGAGCATGCTGAATGAAGAACTTGTTCCCTCCTGCACTTATGCCACCACGGCACCTGAACCTTGAGAGCATCTGTCAAGCACGAAGAGAAAACCCCCAGGGATGGTATCCCAGGACCCTCCTCTGTAGTGGAGCTCTGGTCCCTGGGATAGCCAAATGTCACTCTACAAAGAGCAACCGAGCTGGCTTCAGAGAACATCCCCTCCCGCTGCGGCAGGTTGGCGGCCCTGAAAGGAATGTTCCAGGCCACTTACCATACATTTTGCCTTCGTCTGATAAGATGATCTTCCTCCTCCCACACGGTGGATAGATAGCCAGGGCCTCCTGGAAACTCTGCTCAATATCAGGACTCCAGACGCCCTCCGCGTCGTTGTCAATCGGCTTATCTGCCGAGTCGCTCATCCTTTCCATGTTTTCGGCAGGGCTCTCGCTGCCGCTCCAGCTGCTGGGCTCAATTTTGGCGGTTGGATTTTCCAAGCCGAAGCCTGGAGCCTTTTCAAGAAAACAAACCTAAAAGAGAAATCATAAAAGCGTGTAAGGCTGGGGGTGCCTCAATATACCGCTCCTACAAGCTGCACGGTAGTGTTATGTGGACAATAATTATTCCTGGAGGAGAATATGGAATTCTGAGATCCCAAGATGATTTTGTCCTCCGTGTGTCATGTTAAGTACCCTACAAAAACATTAATGGCCGACTGAAGCTGGGTCATCTTCCTGGATAAGAGAAAATCCTCAGCAATGATGGCACTCACTCAGAACTCCCCATCATGTGAAAACCTGTTGCTGAGTGCCCACACCTTATAAAAGTCCTGTGCTCAAGGATAGTCAAGTCCCCATAGCAGAGCAAGTTTATAAGAAAATAAAAGATGTCAAACTCACTCGAGAAACTGACAACTTAAGTGAAATGCTAAGCTATCTCAATAAAGGCCATCAAGATGCAAAAGTGGGAGACAGAGAGATGAGGGCACTCTAGTGCTGCAGATCTTGTCCTACTGAGGTATGATGCCAGTTGACTTAGAGGTAGGCATCAATCTTTGAGGATGCTACTCTGTGGAGACAGGTCACTCAGTCCTAAACACTAACCCTGTATGAAACAGAGACCTGTCCTGTCCCCTCCTACACCTGCCATTCTTGTGGGAATGTCCCATCCCCATGGGGCAACAGCCAGTCCTGTAGCATACTCTGAATTCCTGATTACATGGAAACGGTGGCGCAATCTTTCCTTAAGTTTTAGGGCAATGAAGATAACAGAACCACAAGAAATCTTCCTCCAAGATGTAGACGCATTCCCCTTCCATTGTACACGCCCCCTATAGTCACAAGGGGATAAGCTTTCTAAACAAATGGCTTGACACCAGCCTGAAAATGATCAAATCCAGTACTCCCTGCTGGCTGCACACTAACATATCAATATTGCTTTGTGAAAGCCACATCAGATCATTAATGCAAAGGACTCCCCAAAAGAAGGACAGAGAAGACCTGGGGAACAGTGAGAAAGGAGCCACAGTGTGCTGAGCAGGGAGGGTCCCATGTGATCCCTGCTGCCTCCTTACATCCCTGCAGCATTCCAACAAGAATCCAGAGGAAAGCATGCTCCAGGGCACTGTCAGCTTCCCTTGCCTATACCAACTGCATCCTCTCACCTGTTCTCCCCAGTCTGTGCATTTCAACAGACCCCAGGACAGAAACTGAATATTGCAAAATCCATGTTCTAACTGATGGCAGTGGCTTTGCACCCCTCACCTTGACTTTCTTCAATTTGGCAGCATTTGCATTAAAGAAAAATTAGCATGCTTAGTTTCAACTGTTACCGCCAAGCCATCATTCAGAGAACATGTCAGCAAGATACTGACAGCCCCTTACCAACACACATATGCTTACACAGGACTTGAAAATATGCCAGTGTCAAGGTATAAATTATGAAACTAGAAAGGGTTTCGTGCCTGCCTCGTGGGCCTTTTGAATCTTTAAATGATTACATTTTGGGTTGGGATCTGAGAGTTTTATACATTTTGAGCTAAGTTGTAACCACCATAGTGATTGCTTACTGGAGAAATTACGAGAATAGGAGGGAATGCTTTGATAGTGGCTAGCCTCTCCGCCAACAAACAAAACAACGCACACAATATGTAAAACCATAGGCCAAGCCAGGACGATCACAGTGGAATAAATTCACTCAAGAAAGCTGTATTTAAAGATAAATATAAGGCATGTGGGGGCTTAACTAGTATAGAAAAGGGATGGAATTTAGCACAGTGAGGGCTGAGGGGCCTGGGCACCTTTGCAGCACTAGTAAGAAGGTTCTTTCACAACCAAAAATAAAGTCTCCAGAAGAAAACACCCCACCCCCACCCACCCAAAGTCTTAAGACCATCTCCCTAGCTGGTCACACAGGCTATGCTGGAATGTCACTGGTGGGAGGACCCACTCACTGGTTCCTTAGCACCTCCCACCATCACACTGGTGTGATGAAACTGTTCAGCCAATTAGGTCAAAAGATACTTCCTCCACTGACTTTAACCTGTTCATCCCTGAGGCTCTATCCATCCTTTAGGTCAGCTTCTCTGTAAGACCCATTTCCTATGGCCTGACCAGCTCTTAGGATCCTTACAGACATTCATAACTCACTGGGGAGGGGGTCAGCTCAACTCTGTGATGCTCAGAAGATTACGTGATAAGGAAAGCCTGTCCACTAGCCAAACTGTCCACCAAAAATGGCCTTTTTGACAACCTTCAAGTTGCTTCTAAGGGTAAGCATCACACACATTGATTAATTTATCTATCCACACAGGATGCACAAACACAGCTCTAAATACTCCCACATTTTGGTTCAGCAAAGGGAAGAACTTCTTGTAACTGGGTGTACTAGAGCTCAGTGGGATCGAGTTACCTCCTCTGGACATGAAACAGAAAACACCAGATACAAAATCTAGGGCTGCTCAGGCCCTTGGTTTTACAACCCAACTGTAAGATGAGCCTCTGTATGGGCGGGCAGAGAGTTTCCGATCACAAGGCTGGCGGGGCTGGCTGAGAAAACTCTCCGTACTAGATACCAAAATAACCATGCTGGCATTCCACCCCTCGGCTCCGAAGCCACCTCAGCCTAGAGACTGCCCTTGTCACTCTAGTGACTCTGCGAGTATCAGTCCCATTTTATGAGCATCCTGCATTTGTAGAGCTGGTTACAACTCAATCTACCTTGATTTGAATGCGTACAAAAAAAAAAAAGCACCTGCTTATTATCAACAGTAAGATCTAACCAAGCCAGGAACAGTGGCACACACCTCAGTATCGCCTCACTACTCTGGAGGTGGGGCTGGGAGGATCCTGAAATGAAGGCCAACCTGGGCTACATAGTGAGGCCTGGTCTCAATCACCACCACCAATACCAACGTTGCTGCTGCTGCTGCAGCCGCAGCCACCGCCACAGAACATAATGAATTTCACAGACTACCTGCAGAACTGATGTCCTTCTCCCCATGCATCTCTTGAATGTCAAAGTCCAGTTTCCCTCAATTCAGAATGAAGAACTCTCTCTTCTCCCTGCTATCACAGTCTCACCCCGCCTCCTCCCCACCCTCTCTCCAAACTAGATCTAGGATCCAAACTTGACACACTCACAAGCCACATGGCTCAAACTAAATTAATCTTTTTGAAGCTCAAGTTTTCACTTCCACCACGGAGATACTAAATCCTATCCTAATGCAGAAAGCCAATGAGGGGAAAGGCAACTGCAGCATGACTGCCATGACATTAAGTGAGATAAGAGGAAGAATTCTGTCATCTGAAAAACCATGCGCCCCCACTCGCTCATCATCCAGTCTGTCCTCTCCAGAGGACAGCATGCTATGGAGGCCAAAATACCTACAAAAGCAAAAACAAAAAAACAAAAAACAGGACAGTGTCTCCCCCGAACGCTCACTGAATCGGGAAATCAATTCACAAAAGAGTCCCATCTTAAAAGTCAGAAGACCACAGAGAAATTTCAGATTGTTGACAACTAGTTTCCTAATATCCACCTAAGATCAATCAACCTTTCTCACATATTCTTCTGGGCAAAGTGATTTGTTGTCTCCAAGGAAAGACTGTTGAAACCAACAAAAATGTGTGTAAGCATTACCCAGTGCAAAGGACCTCAGTTTCATCATGAACACCATCAGTGGGCCCCTCATCTCCTGAAATGTCCTAGCCTGAGATACTTAAAACACAGCTGTTAAGAATAACCCAAGTAGCCTGCTAATTAGCTAGACAGCCACCTCCCATCATAGACATTCCTTTCCCAGAACCCACCAGCACATCAAGAAGAGTCACAAGAGCATGGGGGGAGGGGAGTTGTCGAGAGCACACTTGACCCACACAGCCAATTCCAAGAGCCTTGGGACAGAAGGGAGGGGAGAGCAAATGCAGGCACTTCTGACACCAGCACCACTCTTCACGGGTGACATGTGACAAGAGAAGGTGCTGTTTCCTTCACAGGTTCCCATGAGGTCCTCACCATGAAAACATCTTACCCCTTCATTAAAACCAGCCTTAAGGTTAATAAGTCACTGAGCATGAGGGTCAAGAAAATCCATAAACCTTGTTTTAGCCAACGTCTTAACTGTCTATGAAAACAGGAAAGAAGCCAGTATAAGAGTTGGACTTAGATGTCTGCCTAAGTACCCAGGACTACATCCCATGAACCTCAGTGTCCACTGTTAACCATGAAGGAGGCCAGCTAATCCATCCACTCATCATCTTGTATTCCCACAGGCAGTGCCGATAACAGAACTGTGTGTTACTATGCCCTTTAACTGCACCCCCGGGGAAAATGAAGGAAGGGACCATTATGCTCACCATAACATCTTCCTCACCCTGGTGATGGCACAATACTGATACAGAAGCAGTTAATAAAGGCGTGGACATCACCCAGATGACCTGAGCATGCTTTGAGAACATGACAGCTCATCCCCCAAACTCATACTAACTGAATTTTCACTGAATAGCAAGTACTTAAAAGAAACCACCAGGATGGAACTTGGTGGTGCGGTGCTTGAATAGCAAACATGTTTGAGGTCCTGGGGTCATCCACAATACCACAAGAAAATAGGGGGTGGGGTGGTCACCATATTAGACATATGTCAAAGAAAACACAAGGCAGACAGAGTGTGCACAGTCTCACTTCCTATCTACCAGTCATTACTACCGACAACCAGTAGTTATATATAGGAGACAGATACAGTCGTGATCCTAAGAGGTAAGCTGCTTCCATCACACACTGTATTTAGGGGAGCTTCTAGCTTTCTCCAGCTCTCTCTTCTTTGGACTGCCAGAGAAGAGAGAAAACCAGAGGACAGAGCTGTAAGGAAGGCAGGAGAGGGCAAAGTAATGTAAAGACCAAGTGGCCCAAGAAGTCCCAGAACTTCAGAAAGGGGGGAAACAAGTGAGGGATCTGGGTAGGGGTGGAGGAGAGGGTGGAGAGCTGATAAGAAAAGATCTTCACTAGCTCAAGAGGTGCCAGAGGCAGAGCCATTGAGGGAGGGGGTGTGGGAAAGGGAATCACACCGAGAAGTATTTATAGCACTCAGCTTGACCACACATTGGACAGCTTGAAGGTCACAGGGATCTTCACAAAGGCCCAGATGTTTTATGTAAGAAAAAAGCTAGACTTAAAACAAACAAACAAACAAACAAACAAACCAACAAAAACCCAACACCCAAGGCGGCAAGGAACTTTCCTTCCAATGTAATCTCAGGAACCACATCTAGACACAATTCTACATCTTCCCAGGGATCCCAGGAGAATAAGTCAAAGACTTTGTGTCTGCAGGCCCTTCATCACTCACCGCTCAGCCCTTGGGCATTAGCCCCACCCTAGAAGGTACCGAGAAGGAAGTTGCCCTAAGTCAGAGCTTCACAGAATCTGAGTCTCTTGTCCAGATGGAGTGAATCGATAGGCGGCTGATCAGGCAGACTGGCCATCCTCAGTAGGTGGCTTATCAATCAGGTGGACTGGCCATCCACAGTAGGTGGCTTATCAATCAGGTAGACTGGCCATCCTCAGTAGGTGGCTTATCAATCAGGTGGACTGGCCACCCTCAGTAGGTGCCTTATCAATCAGGTGGACTGGCCATCCTCAGTAGGTGGCTTATCAATCAGGTGGACTGGCCACCCTCAGAAGGCAGAAGGAAGGCAGTGCTAGATTCCCAGCTCTGTCCACAGCTGATATCACCATGCAGTCTAATTAATTCCTAATGAATATCGAGGACACTCGCTGACTCACCTCCCTGGGCAGTGGGGAGGAATTTTGGGCACTAATGACAGTTAATTGCTTTTGCATATGTAAAGTGAGACATGTAATTATTTTCCTATCATTTCAGACACTCACAAACCTTGCTGACGAGTGGCCTAATCACGTGAGGCTCAGCAGCCAGAGGGTTGGAACTAAAGACTATGTCTAATTGTGAGAGATGGCTGAACTCTCTAGAATGAAGCAATGTCTCTGAAGCAATGTCTGTCACGCAGCCAGCAGCAACCAGTGAACCCTTTTTGGTGTCATGAGCTCCAATAAGGAAAGGCCAATCATAATTACGGCTTTCAAAACTCACCCTCCTGCCCGCAGAGCCCGCCGTCAGGCCGATACCTCTTCACCAGTTCCCGCCGTCAGGCCGATACCTCTTCACTAGTATACCGTTCCCAAGTACCCAACTGCAAGGCAGGCTTGGCATTACCATCCTCAGATACTCCAT
This sequence comes from Mus pahari, assembly GCF_900095145.1. Taxonomy (NCBI): domain Eukaryota; kingdom Metazoa; phylum Chordata; class Mammalia; order Rodentia; family Muridae; genus Mus; species Mus pahari. The sequence continues at coordinate 82,562,583 of NC_034590.1, read as the reverse complement.
TCCCCAGCTCCTCCAGCCCTGAGCATATGCCCAGGTGACAGCTCAAGGAAACCTTTGACTGACTTTCTAAGATACAGCTCTTACCTCACGGTTACCCAAAGGAGGAGCTAAAGGAACTAGCTTCTCCACTCATGAACCATTGAGAGCAGCAATCATCCTTCCCTCAACCTCCACCTGAGGGGATGGCAGTTCCTCTTTCCTTTGTAAATTCCTCAAAAAAGATGCAGCGACCTAACCAGTGTCAGTCAGGCAGTCTATCCTACCCAGCCTCTCCAAGGCAAAAACCTGACGGAAAGACACAGCGAACACAGTAAGACACAGACAGCAGGCTCAGTCCACGACCTCTAACCTGAGAGTTAATACTGATTGTCAACTTGACAGGGTCTAGGAGAAAGATGGCCTGTCTGTGACAGATCATATAGGTTGGGTTAACTTCGTGAGATGGGAAGACTCACACTAACCATGGACGGTACCATCCATGTCGTGCGGTCCTGGACTGAGTAAAAAGGAGAAAGCTCAAGGCGTATTTGTTACTCTCTGTTTCCTGGCTGCAGACCTGGTGTGAGCAGCTGCTTAAATTCCTGACAGGGTGCCTTCCTGGCCATGATGGGCTAACCCCTTGTAATGTGAGCCATAAGAAACCCTTCCTTCCTCAAGCTGTGTCTGCCAGCTATCTTGTCACAGCAAGAGAAGCGTAATGAATACGCCCAGCAGACAACTCTCCCTGAGAAACAGACTTCAACACAGATGCAGATCTTTCCAGCGCCGAGAGACGACCACAGTAACAGTAAGAGTTCACCCACCAGCAGCCATCAATGTCTCGAGAGGAAAACTAGCAACCCTGCCCAAAGGTTAACAGACAAAAGCCCAAGTGTACCCCCTGAATTCCAGCGGGTCTAACAAACAAATGCTGTTCAGGTAGACAAGTCAGCCATAATTCATGCTAAAAATAAAACACCGGTAAGATTAACACTTCTCAGGTACTAACCTATATATAACCATAATCCCACTTGCTCAGAAAGTCTGGTTCACTCTCAGGGTATCTTAGCACTCAGTGGGCTGGAGAGACGGCCTGGCCGTTGAGAGCGCATGGTACTTTTGCAGAAAGCCAGAGTTCAGTTCTCAATACCTATGTCAGGCAGCTCGCGACCACTGCAACTCCAGCTCTGAGAAATGCTACACTTTCTTTAAGATTCCAGGGTACCCCTATTCACACGTGCACACTTCCACACTGAGATACTCACACACTGTTTTGTTTTTTTTTTAAGATCTGAAAGTAAACAATTCCTATTTTTATTTCTTTTAAATTTTTATTTTTATTGAGTACTAGTGTTTGTCTATAAGTATGTGTGTGCACTACATGCATGCCCAGTGACCACAGAGGCCAGAAGAGGGTGTCAGATCCCCTAAAAGTGAAGTCACCAACAGTTAAAAGCCAACATGTACGAACAGGAATTTAGGTCCTTGGAAGAGCAGCCAGTGCTCATAGCTGACCATACATCTCTGTACCCCAGTAGCTCATCCTTTAAGACTTATCAAAATAAATATGTACAATGTGTTTGACTAAACCCCCGTATGGAACCAGCACTTCCAAAGAGTCCACCTTCAAGCACACACCTGAAGTGATGCCTGTACGTGAACATCACACAGAGGGACAGACACTAGCTAGCTCCCTGGGTCTACAGGAAACTGCCTCTGGAGTCACCTGATTACAAAACAGACTCACCCAGTGTACTGGCTGGTTTTGTGTGTCAACTTGACACAGGCTGGAGTTATCACAGAAAAAGGAGCTTCAGGGGAAGTGCCTCCATGAGATCCAGTTGTGGGGCATTTTCTCAGTTGGTGATCAAGGTGGGAGGGCCCATTGTGGGTGGTGCCATCCCTGGGCTGGTAGTCTTGGGTTCTATAAGAGAGCAAGCTGAGCAAGCCAGGGAAAGCAAGCCAGTAAGGAACATCCCTCCATGGCCTCTCCATCAGCTCCTGCTTCCTGACCTGCTTGAGTTCCAGTCCTGTCTTCCTTTGGTGATGAACAGCAGTGTGGGAATTCTGTGTAAGCTTTCCTCTCCAACTTGTTTCTTGGTCATGATGTTTGTGTAGGAATAGAAACTCTAAGACACCCAGTGTCACTGCTTGCTGCCAGCCAACTTAATGACATGTTGGCTCTGGATGCACACCAGAACCCAGCAGCTAACCTGCCCAGATGTGCCCCCCTCCCCGTGATTTGGAAGGCCCACTCACTGCATTAGAACTATCACTCCACTATATGTGGGGGAACAATCCTTGTCTTTCTCTCCAGCTTCTGGGCCTCACCCTGCGTCTCTTTCTTTCTGGGCCTCCATCAGTACTAATGGTTTTGATGCACATGCTACAGGGAGCAGACAGGGGGAGAAAATCCACAGCACATCTCTCACTGGGTCCTAAGTCAGACAACAAGGAAATCATGAACCAAGGTGGCATTCTGAGCTGTTGAATTAAGGAGCCCAAGCCCTGCTCCCAGCACTTGCATTAGATGCAAACATCTAGGCTCCAACACACCTAAAGGGAAAACAAACCTGCCAACAAGGTAAGGTAATCAAGAAGCAATCTGTCACTTCACTCTTCTTTCTCCTTCCCAACAAACAAGGTCAAAACTCACGCCACCACCTTGAGGATCCTTTTTTAAAGGATCTGAGCAGCCACCTGGACAGCCTAAATCATGCTTGAGTGTTGACTTTGAGTCCTAAACACAATCCCTAAACACCCAAGGCACAGAATCTGACATTGTGCGATCACTAGGACCTACGGCAGTGGCCGATAGGACACTAATAAAAATCAGAGCTGGATAAAGCAGTGGGTAAGACTTACTTACCTGGTGCAGCAAATCTGCACCCATGCAATTCTGAAGCTCAGGCCGAATGGCTTATAATGGCCTATATTAAAACTCCCACGTCAGGCACCGTGGCACAGCCCGTAACCTCAGCATCCAGGAGGCTGAAGCCAGAGGATCCTGTGTAAGAGGTCAGTCTGGGTCACAAAGCAAGTCTGAGAGCAGCTTGGGTTACACAGTAAGTCCATGTCACCAAGATGCACGGAGGTAAACAAACCAGAGCAGTCCCTCAAAGGCCCAGAAACCACCCTACACATACACTTGCACTTGGTGTATGAGAAGGGAGCATTGTGTTGCCTTTGATAAATAAAGGACATCTTTGTCCATAAATGAATAAGGGTAATCGGGATCTGTATGACCAGAATAAATGACTACCTCATAAGATACTCAATCTAAAAGACTTTAAATCTGAATTTCAAAAGCAAAATGGTAAGACTTTAGAAGAAGGCCCAGACGATTACCTTAACAGCAAATTATTACTATAAAAGACTAAAATGAGGCTGGCAAGTTGTGCTGGTAGGTAACTGTGCTTGCAACCAAGCCCAATTCCCAGTTAACCTAAATTTAATTCCAAGGCTCAACACTAAGGACAGAGAGAACCCTGTTGTCCTATGACTTACATACCTGCTCACTGGCATGCACACTAGTGTACAAGTACACTACAGACAGACGGGCAGGCAGGCAGGCAGGCAGACAAATATATCTGAAATATTTGTGAATGGGGCTGGAGAGATGGTTCCTTGGTTAAGAGCACATACGGCTCTTGCAGAAGAACTGAGCTCAGTTCCTAATACCAGCCTGTAACTCCAGGTCCAAGGAGCCAATGTCCTCAGGTCTCACTGGGCACTTGTTTTCATGTACACAAAAGTAAACAAAGTTCAAAATAACACTAAAGCGAAATGTGGCCAGAAATAGTAAATACTTGGTCACTTGCACCCAGAAATTCAAGGCTGGCTTATGGAGAACCAAGCTTCAGAGGTCAGGAAGGAGGGAGGGGAGGGGAGGGGAGGACTCTGTTAAAAGTAAAAACTTCCTTGTACTTCAAAAAGCATTAGGGAAATAAAATTCACCAGGCATGATGGATGTAGGCAGATCTCTGTGACTGAGAATGCCAAGTTCCAGACAGCCCAGGCTACACAGTGAGACCCTGTCTCAAATTTTAAAAAGAAGCCGCAGCTGCAAAGTCAGACAACAGACACTCATCTCCTTGACACACAATAAATTCCTACCAAATAATAAGAAATCAGAGAGCAAATTTATATTACAAAACAAAGGGACAATAAATGAGAAGGTGTTAACATACTTAGTTACTAAATACCTCCACAGTGAAGGTATGTGCCCCATGTAGAGTCCGAGGGCGACTTACACACTTGGGTCTCTCTTTCCAACATCTTTGACGTCTTTCCTGTTGTTTCTGCCTGTGTACTGCATGTTCTGGGCTCGCTGGCCCAGGAGACTCTGGATGACTCCCATCTCTGTTTCCACTATGGAAGAACTAGAGAACAACTAGAGTTACAGCTGCAGCCTACACATCTCAGCAGGCCCTCCAGCAATCGCTTTTACCTGCCCAGGCATCTTCTCTGTCTGTAAAATAAAAAAAGGCTGATGCTGACAAGTGTTGTCAAGGGTGCTGAGAGCCCAGAACCCTGACAGACAGCTGAGGAGAGTGTAAAGTAGTCCAAGCATTCTAGAAAACTCTTTGTTGGCAATCACTATGTACTACTAAAACTGACACAATGCATACTTGCTGACTCGGCAATTCCTTCCTTCCTTCCTTCCTTCCTTCCTTCCTTCCTTCCTTCCTTCCTCCCTTCCTCCCTTCCTCCCTTCCTCCCTTCCTTCTCACAACACTCACAGGAGAGGATAGGTTCTTTGAAGGATGGGTATAAGAACGTTTATATGATCACTCATCAGGGCAGCTAGAGATGCTCAAATTCTTACTGACTCCAGGATACATGCATACATAGCCTGCATCATATTCATAAAATGAATGCTAGAAAAATCCACAGTCCAATAGGGTCCATGTTAGTAACAGGAACGTTTAAATGTCAGTCACTAAGATTAAAGCAGCAGCATTTCATGGGCTCAGGAGCCACCTGTGGCTAGTGGCTACAGTATAATACAAAACAGCTAAGAAGTAGCTTTGCCACTGTGAAAGTTCTTCAGGATGTTGCTATTGCACAGTCAATTATGATGTTTGGTGGCATAAACCAGATACAAAGACAATTCTCCTCTAGGCATCCATCCACAAGTTCAAACCCTAACAAGACTAATTCATGAGCCAGGTGTAGCGGCACACGCCTGCAATTCCAACACCGCAAGGTTAAGAAAGACTTCAAATTTAAGGTCAGCTTGGACAGCATAGTGAGATCTTGTCTGTCTTTTAGAGTAAGATAATTGAATTAACAGAAAAGCCTAATCAATGTTATTGGCAGTGAGTATAACAGCCCCACCCGGGAGGTTGAGGGTAATGGCACATGTCCATAAGAGGAGCATAAATTCGTATTTTATTCTTGGTTATAAAGTAAGTTTGAGCCAGCCTGAGCTACAAGAGACTGTCTCCAAAATAAAACAAAATGTAAGTGTTCTCAATGGAAAAATACAGGGACTTGAAATTGATGACGCATGCACTTTTTCTAAGCATGTTAGTTACACTTCAATAAAAATCCTGGTGGGGGAGGGGAGAGCCCAGCCAAGCATAATGGCACATGTACCAAAGGTCACAAATTTGAAGTCAGCCTGGGCTATACAGAGAGATCTTATCTTCAAAGAAGGATGAGGATGTGTGTGTGTGTGTGTGTTTGTGTGTGTGTGTGTGTGTTGGGAGGAAAGGGGCAATGAAGATAATGATATGTATTTCAGGACCATTCTTATTCAGAGTTACTCAGAGTCTACTCCAATAGTTCTGAGCACAGTTGTTCTGACTATAAGATGTTAGATGTGTTGCCATGAGCACCCAAGGACTAGCAGAAGAACCATCCAGTGAGATCGGGTCTGGATCCTCTCCAATGAGATGAGGATGTCACTCAAACACACACACACACACACACACACACACACACACACACAGAGTTTTTTTTTTTTTACAAAGATCCTTAAAGAAAGAAAAAAGTTGGGGGAGGGGAGAGAGGGAGGGAGGGAGGGAGAACACCACACAGTCAGCAAAGGCTTTACCCTCCACTCCAGCTGTCAGAATGCACTGAACCACACTGGAGTGCCCTAGGCAAAGTGGAAGGCCATCTGGGCCTTCAAATTTGGGTTATTTCCTAAAGTCTACTTTGGTCCCCAATCCCTATCTCATAATTTTTTTATTTCTATACATTTAATTTTGCTATACTGCATTCTTTCAAGCCCTCTTAAATTCATTCTGAGGATGGGGTGTTCATAAAAAGAGACAGTTCCATCTACTAGTTATTCTCATTTAATGTAATAAAGTATATACTGAATGAGGCCTATACTCTATAATTCCTGATCCATGACCAGGTACAAGAGATGGGATATTACTAAATATACTCTATTACTGTGTTCTGGCTAGCTTGTATGTTAACACGACACACACCGGTTAGGGTCATCTGGTACAAGGACTCTTAATCAAGAAAATGCATCCATAGGACTGACCCATAGACATGCCTGGGTGCATTTCCTTCATCGATGACTGATGTGGAGGACTCAGTTTTCTGTAGGTAGTACCACCCCTAGCCTGGGGGTCCTGGGTGCTTCGTACCAGGCTCATCAAATCACGAGAAGCAAGCCAGTAAGCAGCACTCCTCCATGGCCTCTCTATCAGTTCCCGCCTTCAGGTTCCTGCCTTGGGTCACTGCCCTCACTTCTCTGGGTGTGTATGTATACACTCTATCATGTTGCTTGCAAAGTTGCTTTATGTCATAGTGTTTTACCACAGCAACAGAAACTCTAACTAAGACTTCAATGAGCACCCTATCCTCAGAAGGCCTAAAAGACACCAATTATCCTTCAAGATCCCCTCCTTCCCTAGAAGCTTGATTTGACCCTCCTGCTTGCTCTGTGTTCCCATGAGTAGTATATGGTCAGTGTATGAATGGGAGACAGTTTGTCTGCCTTTTGCTCTTGCCACTTTGTGGATCTTGGGAATCTTTCTATCCTTGATATTCAATAGAATGCCTGGCTCATGCTAACTTGTCCCTCTAGACAGTAGATGAATGAATAACTAATATACAGGACTGAAGGGGGAACACATGAACAAGCAACTGAATGATACATACATACACACACACACACACACACACACACACACACACACACACACGAGTGAGACTATTTGATGCACCCAAGGGCACAGAAATGAGAGTCTACTCTGTGACTAAGTAAACAAAAGTTTCTTGGAAGGAGATAATAAGTTCTATAAGAATATAGTGGCACGAATGTGTTAAAATCACAGCTAAAGCCAGGCGTGGTAGCGCATGCCTTTAATCCCAACACTCGGGAGGCAGAGGCAGGCAGATTTCTGAGTTCAAGGCCAGCCTGGTCTACAGAGTGAGTTCCAGGACAGCCAGGGCTACACAGAGAAACCCTGTCTCAGAAAAAAAAAAAAAAAAAAATCACAGCTAAGCATGAAAGCAAAAAGGCTGGAGCCAAAGACACAATAACGGAGTGTCAAACTCTGGAGTGACAAACTCCGGGTTCTATCTAGCCCTATGGCACAGGGGCCTCAAAGGCCAGGAACAGAAACTGTTCACAGAGCAGGCCAGAAAACATGGACTGTGCAGACAATTCCAGAAGGAGTGTGTATGTGTGTGTGTGTGTGTTATGCACGTGTGTCTAAGTGTACACATGTGCCTTTGGAAATGTATATGCACAAATGTGTACATCTGTTTAGAGGGAGAAAGAATAAGATTATTTTATCAGTGTAAAACCAGTTTTTAAATCAAAAGCATTTTCAGTGTGGTCTGAGACCAAGAGAACCCCTCGATCGTCTCAGGAGTAACAGTGTGGTGTATTTCTTAAGCATTCCAAATTTACAAATGCATGAGAGAGACAAATCCGGGAGACAGTTTACACGGGTGGCTTGTTTGAACAACCAAAGGTGTGGATTAATTTTTCTGGGGGTGGGGGCAGTCACTCAGCCCCAATAACTGCTCACCCAACTTTGTCTTCAATCTTCCAGCATAGTCCCCCGGTCCCTAAAGAGAGTTTGAGAATGACAGTGTGGTGACTCAAGCCTTGCCTCTCTAGGGTGCTATGGTAAGGCCAGCAAAGTCAACGAAAGCATGAGCGAACCAAAAACCCAGCCGAGAGTAACTACTGTCTCTCTCTGTGACGATGTACTCAGTGAACACGTAGTCTGTGTGAACTTTTAATTCTGCACTTAACAACTGTCCTCCAGCTTTTGCTTCAAAGTTAAAAGATTATCACCATGGTAAAGAATAAGTGAAATGGTATAAATAAATAATCCTATCATAAGGATTATTATAAATCATTAATAAATTGTACATCTCTGTCATCAACAGGCAGCTATGCACTGCTTTAGCTTGATGTATACAGATTAGTGTGAACACACTTTTTCTTTTTGGAGACTCAGTTTATAGCACTGCCGGACCTGGAGTGGGCTATGCTGACCATCCTGGCCTCAAACTCAAGAGATCTGCCTGCCTCTGCCTCCTCAGTGCTGGGATTAAAGGTGTGAGCCACCCACCTGGGTGTACATGCATCTTGACTTTGTTGCAGGACTCTCAAGCAACCGCTGAATAAATGCATATAACAATATTTTATAATTACAGCTTAAATGTGTGTCACCTCTGTATAACCAATTTTCAAAGGCAGGAACTATTTTCCATTCAGTTTTGCACCCCTCCTGACACCTAACACAATTCAGTAAATAGCCATCCAATTTATTTAAACATCAGACATTAATTCTTTTTTATGACTTTTAAGAAACCAAGCCAGGCTTGGTGGTACTAGCTTGTAATCCTAGAACTCAAGAGGAAGAGGCTGGACTGCACTTCAAGGCCTGCTTGGACTGAACATTGAGACAAGGACTAGGGGGTAGGGGTGTGGGGGTGAGGTGGGAGGGGTAGGGGAGGGTGTGGTGCACACAAAATCCCTCCTCACCAAACAAATTTCAAGGACAGATTTAGGCATACCCTACCTAGACTAGACCCACAGAGCAAAAGCAGTAACTTGCTGACTTAAAAATATTCCTCATTTCCCCCAAACCCCAGCTGTATTCAATAACTAATCCTTTCAGTCTTTGCTGCAAGGCTGAGCCCCCACCTCCCATCCCAGTAGGGCCGGCTAAGCAGTGCTCTGAAGTCCTCGCTAGTGACCCAGCCCCTCCCCCAAGGCAGCTGCTTGGCCAGGGTGACTGCAACAGCGTGGGCCCAAGCACCATTTTCAACTCAGTCTGAGTCCGGAGGCCAGGGGGCTGCTCTAAGTATCAGGTTACTACAAAAATAACAGCAGGCCAGTCGACACCCCTGCCAAGTGCAGGGGGGAAGTGTTCAGGAGGTGAGAAAGGAGCCCGGGGAGGAAAGGAGGCAGGTGTTAGAGTAAGTGTAGGAGAGAATCCCTGCAGTGAGAGAGACTTCAGAATTCCTACCTGCCTTCTCCACATCTCCATTGTGGACCTCACAATCTCTAACTCCCTCAGAAGCCCGAGGGACTCCATCTCTATGACACTTTGACCATTTGGAAGGTGCTTTTGAAAACTGTTTCGGGGGCAAGCTGGAGAGACGGTTTTCTTTCAACAGCATACATGAAAGTCAGATTTGAGTCAAAGGTTTGTACAAGGATTGCCAACTCTACAAATCCCTGATGCTGCTCAGCTTTAATGTAATGTTCTCAAAACCAAATTCCAGCACCACAAAGCTAATTAGGTCTGCAGGAGGAGAGGCAGGCCTTCAAGAAAGAAAATGCTAGTAAAAAGGCATTTATTCGCTGTTCTGTTCCTTTCTAACATGAAATCAAAGTTCACTCCTGTGCCGCTGCCCTCGTGCGCACAGGTGCACAGCCGGCTTGATGTGGTCTGGCCCAGCCTGGCCATTTCAAATAAAGTGAACTTCAATCACTCCTCAGAGTTCGCACGTTATTGATTCTCCATCCATCAGTCTTTCATCTCAGTCTGCTCCCCACACGGCCTCTTTAATTGGCTCCTGGAAACTGTTTTATAAGTGGGTGGGTGTGGACCCAGCACCAAGTCTCTCCTTTGGGCCAGGCAGGTAACCCTCAAGACCAGGCCATCCACTGGGCAGATTAAGTCTACCACTGAAATCCCACAGGTGGGGAAGAAACTGGGGATACCAGGAAGGCTGAGCTAACTCCAATAAGCATGGGAGACTCCCAAAATGAGGGTGTGAGGGTGAACTCTCAGCGGCTAAGATTTTTAAAAAGGAACCCTAAGTTTTGGATTTCGTTTTTGGGTTTAGCTTTCTTCATATTCTTGGGGTCCTCATGCAGCTTAGGAGAGCCTTTGATTGTACATATTATGTAGCCAAGACTGGCCTTGAACTCCTGGTTCCCAAGTCTCTACCTTCTGAGTACTGGGATCATAAGCATGCACTGCCTGGATCGAAGATTTCTTTTTAACTTAATTTTGATGGGGGGAAGGACCCCCAAAAGTCACTTGACTTTGTAGTTGATTTATGTTTTATGTTAAAACAAAGGGATAACAAGTATTCTACAACACAGCAATATTCTAAATAAGGAACTATTGGAAATGCTCAAAATAAGAAATTAAGAATAAATAAAGAATATTTAGTGCAGGCAAGCCACAACAACAGTAGACATGCAGACAGGCAGAAATGATGGGATTTCTGGGTTTGGCTTTTTTCTTTCTTCTCTTCTTAGCTTGTGAGATACAGCCCCTCTCCCAGTTAGGTCAGTGAGGAGCTTCAGAGGATCCGTTAGCAACGATCCCATTTCACAACCCATGCCTAGTTCCCGAACCCAGGATCCCATCTACCTGCCCCAATGGTCACATCAAGACACTCCATGCGGAGCTCTGCACACCATGCATATATCAACCAGCTCAAAGTTCTGTAAGGATCCTGGTGTTTACCATAAAAGCTCTCATTATTATCCCCGCTCTCTTTGTCAGTGTGCCTGGCCACTTACAGGAGGATGAGAAAAATACACAGGCTCAACTCATCTTTGCCCGGCCGCGTCTCCCAGGGAGCCGCTGATGTCTCTGCAGCACAATGCCACCTCACTGGCTGGCTGGGTTTAAAATTAGCTGAGCCCTGGAGGGCCATGGGTAACCTTCTGACAAGGTTAGCTGGAGAGCTGAGCACGGCTCAGAGAAGGACATTAATAAGAAGCCAAGTGGGGCCTTTCAACAAGCCCATTAGGGCCTCTCGGAAGCCTGCGTCTGGGAGAGCCAGGTGGCAGCACAGGAGGCTGACCTAGGCTCTTATTTTTATCCCATCGAGTCAGCGGCTTCCTTTACAGGCCATCAACACAACCTCCAATGTGCCTCCAACAGGAGACTCAACACATCCTCCCACAAACTGGATGGTCTGTGCTTAAGACATTTAATTGGATTTTTTCTTTTTTCAAATCTAGTATTTGAGGAATAGCTCTCACCATAAACACCTGTCACATGGAACACGGAGAAAGGTACCAGAAAACAGTAACTACACTGTACCATCAAGATGTGAACCATGAACTCAGGGGTTTTTGCTTGGTTGGTTCGTTTGGTTTTGTTGTATTAATAACTTGCTGTCACCCTGCCTTGCTCTTTGGGTGGTCAACAGTCCACCTAACACTTCACACTCTCCTGTTCTCCTAATACCTCGAGGTCACCATTTTTACTGAGCCTGAAAACCTTTCCCCCACTGTTAGGAAAGATGTGTGTCATTTAAGACCATATTTGTTTCGATGTTTCATTTTGTGTCACATTCAGCTTTCTGTCCAAAGTTTTCTTATAGTACCAAACATTTCCCCTATTCTCCCCACACCCTATAAACACCCCTACCCACATTATACACACCCACACTATACACACCCCCACATACACACTATATACACCCACACACATAAGGTTCCTTTACGTAGCCCTGCTGTCCTAGAACTCCCTCTGTAGAGCAGGCAGGCCTGGAACTCAGAGACCTGCTGGCCTCTGCACCCCTAGTACTGGGATTAAAGGCATGTACTGCCAATGCCACTACCACCACCTGGCTGCCAGACATACCTAGAGTCAAAGGGCAGGAACAATTGGAAGTAGACTGAACACACACACACACACACACACACACACACACACACACCAAGAAGGGAACCATGTGTCTCCCATAGCTCTGACATCAAGTGCTTTCTGTATAAGTAAGAATGTCTCAGTTGATCAGGACATCCCTCAAGTCTATGGTGATACTTTCCAAACAACCTGCTTGAAGATCAGGCCCAACATTCAGTTCCTCAGCAGTGAGCAGAGGCCTCCAGCCCTTCTGAACCTTTTGCAAACAAAAGCAGGTTCCCTACTTACCCCTCAGCACGATTCTCTGGCACAGCAATGCTGGCTGTCTAAAACATCAAAAACAAAACAGCTCTTCCAGATTCAGTAAAGAGCTTGTGCTCTGAGCACAAGGATCCTGCCCCTCTCTCCAAGTGCCCAGCTCCCCTGCCCCACACTGAACCAGTACAGGGGCCTCCATGGGGCCTATTACTGGGATAGCCTTACAGAATAATGGGTACTACTTTAAATGCCCTATTCATAGGCACCTTTTTACCTGAGACTTGCTTTTTAGAATCATGCTAACGTCAAACCATTTTTCACTGTATAGGGATGAGGCCTCACTCTCTAACCTCGGTTAGCCTACAGCTCACAGTGTAGCTAGGGTGACTTCAAATTCACACTGATGCCCTTGCCTCAGCCTCCCAGGGGTTTAAAATCTTTATCAGCATCACTTTGATGTGGTTTCTTAAATTCCCTAATACTTCCTTTTAAAACACAAAGGTAACAACCATTAAAAATACTCTTACCAACACACTAAACCAGCAACTGTTTCTGCTCAATGCACAACAGTCCCCTTATGTAGTGGCTATTCCTGGTTGTCAACTTGACTCTATCTGGAATAAACTAAAATCCAGAATTGGAAGGCTCACCAGTGACCCTAATCTGGAGGCTGGGAGATAGAAGTTTCTGACCTGGATCTTGGTATGGAGATCTTGAGGCCTCGTGGCTATGGACTCCAGAAGATTAAGACCAAGAGAGATCTCTTAGTTCAAGATCTCTGGGATTAAAGGAGTGGTGGCACACACCTTTAATCTCTGCTACACCTTCTGCTGGAGACCATATAAGGACATTGGAAGAAGGAAGGCTTTCTCTCTCCTTCACCTGCTTGCCATGTGGGACTGAGCAACTGCTAGATCCTTGGACTTCCATTCACAGCTGCTACTGACCATTGTTGGGAATTGGACTGCAGACTGTAAGTTATCAATAAATTCCTTTACTATATAGAGACTACCCATAAGTTCTGTGACTCTAGAGAACCCTGACTAATACACCTTAGACAGAATAATGGTAAATCTCAATGGCGAGGAGAGCCCAAGGGTCTGCTTGACTGACTTTGGGGAACGCTCGAATCTCCACCTAGCCTCTGAGCAGAGCTTAAGCAAAGGGTAAGAAATGCCGAGATTTGGTGCTGAGCAGGAGGCAGGTAGAGGCCAGCCTTGTGCCAGAACCCTCCCCATCTGAACTTATCCACAGCAGCACTAGAAGCAAAGCACTGAGTACACAGCCAAGGGCTGGACACACGACTATGCGTGTGGAGACCCAGCTCTCCCACTACTGCAGGCAAAGCCCAGTGCTTTTCCGTGGAAAGGAACAAGATAATAGCGTGTGGACTGAGTTTCATTTCCTTGCAGTGTTTTCATCTGTCCTCTAGTGGGGATGCCAAGGCAGGGAAACCAGCCAAGAAAGGGAAGAGAGACAAACAAGGGGCCCGTATAATCAGACTTTGAAAGCAGAGAAGGTACAAACCTGGATGTAGTTCAGCCCTGCCCAGCCCAGCCCAGCCCAGGGCAGGTTACAGCCCCAACTGGAAGAAGCTCAAGGAGGGTGCTCACCCATCCACATTGCGGAGGAATAGACGCCACAGTCAGAACCACCGTGGAAGCGAGAAGCAAAGCGACAGCTTCTACGCCAGGCTATCAAGATGCTAAGCATCTTAGCTTGGTTCCTATTGATTCGATAAAAACCAGGACCAAAAGCGACTTGGGGGAAAGGGGATTTTATTTGGCTTGTATATTCCAAGTCCCAGCACCAAGGGAAGCCAAGGCAGGGACCTGGAGTCAGGAACTGAAGCAGAGACCATGGTGGAAGACTGCTTCCTGGCCTGCTCCTCATGGTGTGCTCAGCCTGCTTTCTCGTACAATCCAGGACCACTTGCCCATAAAACAATCAATCAATCCATCAATCAACCAATCTCTCTCTCTCTCTCTCTCTCTCTCTCTCTCTCTCTCTCTCTCTCACACACACACACACACACACACACACACACAATCCCACCATGGGCTGAACCCTCTCACATCTATTATTAACCAAGAAAATTCTCCAATTCCCCACAGACTTTGCTTACAGATCAATCTAATGGAGACATTTTCTCAACTGAGGTTCTCTCTTCCCAGATGAATGTAGCTTGCTTGTATCACGTTGACCAAAACCTAATCAGCACATCACCCCCACAGTGATATTTCTGCAATCTATACTTGCGGCACTAAGACTTGATCTTCTGCAAGTTAATTTTCTAGTATCACATGGGATCAATATAGAGCTTTGGATGCCTGTGCTCACTGTGTTAAGATGTCATCCGGTTGATTAGCATTATTTATCACATTAAATATGTATCATCTCTTTTTAAAACTCCAGTTTTCTCATTTAAATATATATTATCTTTTTGTTTGGTTGGTTGGTTTTTTTTCTTTGTATTTTTTTTTTTTTCCAGGACAGGGTTTCTCTGTATAGCCCTGGCTGTCCTGGAACTCACTTTGTAGACCAGGCTGGCCTCGAACTCAGAAATCCGCCTGGCTCTGCCTCCCGAGTGCTGGGATTAAAGGCGTGCGCCACCACCGCCCGGCTATATTATCTTTTTAAAATATAATTTGTTTAGCTTTGTTTGCTGTATGTGCATACATAGGCACACTAGGTACACCTGTGGAGATTAGGCGGCAGCTTGTAAGGACTCCTCTACTTTTCTCCCCTACGACCATGTGAGTTCAGGGGAATGGAACTCCAGTTTTCAGGTTTGGTGGCTAGTACCTACACCTGTAGAGCCCCTAAACATACATTAACCCTAGTTTCTACCACTGTGCTATCAAACAGATGACAGGGTTTGCCTCGCCCCTGCCTGGAACTCCCATCATCTAACAACCATCTCATTGCTTAGTCTTCCTGTGCCTGATGCCCAGCTTGTGGACAACACCACCCTGCCTTTTACTTCTGTAAGATCAATCATGGTTTTATTATTTTGTTTATCTCCAACATAACTATGAGATAGAGATGTAATCTTTCCTTCCAGTATTTGGAAGGACAAATAAAACTTTTAAAACATTAAATTACTTACCTGAAGTCACACCACTGATAGAGATAAACTTGAAACTAATGTCAAGTCCTGTTACCTTGAACCTCAGGTCTAACTGTATTATGAGGTGCTAACGCTCACATCACTGGAGATAATCAATAGCTACAGGCTGTCTTAAGGGGAATATATGAGAAAGGCTGGGAAGGGAAGGTTGTCAAGGAGTGTCTAGTTCATCTTCTGATCTATGACGCAGATCAGAAAGATTCTGCCTGAGGTGTACCAGTTCTGTGTGACATGCTTTGGGGACACAAAGAGCCAGTGAGACTTACGTATGATGTGAACACACCTTAAACTAAGATCACAGAAGGACAAAGTACCTTTCAGCTCTCAAAAACAGGGGAAGGCCGGCCAAGCACTGTGGAGATGGTCCAGTCCGAACAGCGTTTGCCACGTAATAGTAAGGACCTGATCCCCGGAATCTATTAATAATAATTTTCTAAAAGGCTGGGGACACTAACGCACAGTTGCAATCCCAGTGCTGGGGCGCCAGAGGCATGTGGAGCCTAGAGTTCACTGGCCAGCCAGGCTAGTCTACTGGAAAGATCAGGAGTCACTGCAGGACCGTATTAAAGAAAGTGGATGGTTCCTAAAGAAAAATATCGAAGGTTTATCTCTATGTTCCACACACATGCCCTCTCATGTACACACACACACACACACACACACACACACACGCAAATCATATTTTTAAAAGCTAAAGACAAACATTGGAAAAGGCAGCTCCAGAGCCAAGCTGATTACTGGGGCGCACCAGAACTAAGATGCAGGCAAAACACATTGCCCTTTTCTGCTTTTCCGCATCCTTAGCGACCAGGAAAGTCTGACACTGCCTGGCTAGGAAAGAGTTCCTGCCTCTGAACTTTTCTTCCCACACAACACCAACCTTTGTGGTGATGAAACAATTAAAATCTACACTGAAAAATATACACAGAGCTCAAGTAGAAACAGATGGAGAAACGACAGCAGGCAGTGAGCACATATGCATCTTCACCACGCGGGAGAGGGAAGGAGCCACATCCAAGCCAACTTACGGCAGTGCTTTAAAACACAGCAGCGGCAGACCTTTAAAGGTGGCTCACACGTCCACAGCACGATGGTGAAGAAGTCCCACTAACACGCTGACGGGAACTGTGGAAACCCTGCTAGCTACACTGACAACAGTCTCAAGAGGCTTGAATCCTGTGACCTCCTAGGAAGTTACCACTACAAACTATTTACACAATGCTGCAGAAGACAGGAGAGACAGGACACCTGAATGCTCTCACAGCACCTCCACACCTATGTGCTGTGGCGCACACACACCCAAACTCAAACATAGCATACACAATGCTCAAAACGAACCAATTACTTGAATCCTTCTCTTCTCCAACATCCACCGGTCCAAGCCCTCTGCTTGTGTTACATAAACATGCATGACGGGCTTATATCACCTACTTTAGGTATCAATAGTCAGGAAAAAAGACAGACACTGGTGACAGGAGGAAGAGAAAGAGTGTGCTGGGCAGAAATACTTCACACACGCTAGGGGTAAAAAAAAATGAGACCTTGAACATTCATACTTGAAAAATAAGGTGATTCTGACAAACGGTACAAGATCTGCTATGTGAAATAAGCCAAGAACAAAAGGACTAGGACGGTAACGACCTCACTCATACCAGGTGCCTCAGAGAAAGCAGACCACATATCAAGTGTGTATCACAGGTTCTAAACATGAACGAAAGCCAATGGAGGAATCAATAAGATTCTTGAAACATCTTGCCATGAGTCTATCCATCCATCAACAGACCTACGTTTCTCTTGAAGCCTTCCTGGGCACCCAAATCTATCTGGACAATACTGCTGCAAGCTCCCCATGCCACTACAGCCCTGACTGCTGCATCTAAACACCTCCCTGTTAAGACTACTGTCCAAGTCAGGGTCACTACTGCTGCAGTGAAACTCCATGACCGAAAGCAAGTCTGGAGGGAAGGGTTTACTTTCCTTGCACTTTCACATTATTGTCCATCACTGATGGCAATCAGGACAGGAATTAAAGCAGGGCAGGAAGCTGGAGGCCAGAAGCTTATGCAGAGGACACGGAGCTGGCTGGCTTGATCATCATGGCTTGTACAGTCTGCATTCTTAAGAGAAACAAGGACCACTGGCCACAATGGGCTGCCCCCCCCCCCCGCGCGCATTAGTCACTAATTAAGAAAATGCCCTACAGCCAATCATACGGAGGCATTTTCTCAACTGAGACTTCCCTTTTTTCAGATGACTGTTGTGCTGACCTATAGCGAGCCAGCTCAACCACCTTCCCAATATTAAGCTCCGTTAAGGCAGCATCCTGTATCCTTCCCTGGGACTCAGCTCTGAACCGCTCATCTTTAAGCAATACTGAATCCACACAGGAACTGTTGAAGGCCAGGGAGCAGGGATGTGCTGGGGGGTTGATCTTCAGAGCTCACACACGGGGCCTCTTACAGGGTAGTCAGTAAGGTGACTGAAGACCCAAGCCAACAGGCAAGAGCTTCATCTTTAACCCAAAGCAAGAGGATCCCACTGCAGAGGAAGCATTCAGTCTCCCCCCATTTCCTGTTGGAGAAAGAGGGAGTTATTTGTGAGTTAGGTGATTTCCAGAATGTCCACATTCACAGAGGTCAACGTCAACCTCCCTGCAATCATCTGAGAGCCCAGGACTAAGACTCAGATGCAAGGGACAGTACAGGGCATTTGACAAGTGTCACCTTTCCAGGTCTCTAGGATACAACTATATTTTCCTCTTTGCAAGAACAGAAGTTTAAATTGAAACTTGATCCATTGTCAGACTCCTATTCTTTGGACTAAAATTAGAACACATTCGTCACAGCTGCTAAAGCACTCGTGCTACTTAGAGGTCAGCTCTGAAGGGACTGGGTGGTGATTCCTCTCCTTCCCGGATCCAAGTCCTTTCCATCCCTTAAGGCTGCCAAACATATTCCTCCATCATCCACGGCTCCTGCCATCTAACTCTATGTCCCCACCCAAGCTATTCCAGAATCCACACCTCCAAGCTTACTTTTGGTTTATACTTCAGGAAAGAGGAACAAAATATCTGGATCTGCCACTACATCCCTGTTTCCCTCCGACCACTAACCAAACAGTTAAGATGGATGCTAAATCTGCCTAGGAAAACCTGGGAGGGACCTGAGTCCACCCTCCAGACTCAAGGCCAGGTCACTGAGGAGCATAAGTACCTGCCAGCATGTCTCCACAAGAGAATCTGACAGCAAAAGGTGGGGAGGATGTGGAGAGCGGAACCCTTACTAGCACACAGTGGAAGTCAGCTTGGAGATACCTCAAAAAACTGAGAAAAGAATTAGCACATGATCCTGCTATTTCTGTCCTTGGCACACACCCCAAGAACTCCATACCCTACCAGACATATTTGCACCCCCAGACTTTATTGCTGCTTTATTCACTATAGTGAAGAACTGGAATCAACCTAGCTACCCATCAACAGATGAATGAACAACAAAAACTCTGGTACATACTAAGAAATAAAATACTATTCACCTCTAGCAGAAAATGGGTTGATTCAGAATGTGTAATGTTAAATGAGATCACACAATCTCAGAAAACAGCATGTCCTTGCTCGTATGCAAATCTAGCCATTAATACATGTACATATGCAAACAGATATATATGTGGGTACAGTACAACATGAAGAAAAGAACAGAAAAAGGCTAAGTCCTGGAGAATGAGGATGGACTGAACGTAGGAAACTGATAAAGTTATGAAAGAAAAAAAAGCTAACTGTTCTAGTTCTAATTCTCCATAGATTTTTTTTTTCTGGGTCATGTGTAAGTACAGAGAAATACTGATAAAATATAAAATCATATGTAAAGATCCAAGGCTTCAGAATCACTATTCCAACTGCAATGTACAAACTTTGGGTCTGCTAATTTGGGTATGTGATATGGGAGGGGTGCCTTTAAAAATAAGATTTCAATAAAAAAAAAAACCACATATAGGTTGTCCTGGTATAAGACCAAATAAATCATGAGCAGCCTGAAGTAGGACTGCAGTCAGATTCCGGTCAAGTTATGTCTGTATGTAGATAATAACAGGCTGTTCCTTCACAGGCCTCTTGGTAAAGTGCTGGAGAGACACGGCAACGGGAATATAAAGGCACCCTCGTAACAATAACGATGGAGAGAGATGGCAAGAATGGAGAAAGCAAGAGAGGCTGGGGTGAGGATGCGGGTGTGTGCCTGTCAGCACACATTACTCAGGTATCTTTCTGCCTTGGAACTCCAGAATACAGGACAAAGAAAAATAAAAACACAAGAGGGAAGGTAAGAGAAGAAAAGGAGTGGGGAGAGGGGAGGAGAAGCAGAGAGCTAAGAAGACAGGTAGTGTGGAACATTGACCCAGACCTAGAGCTCTGGGTCTGAACCAGCCACATTTTACAGCTGGGCTCCAGGGCATTGCAGTTGCCCCTGTGAAAGACTCAGTGTCTTATGTGGTCTTGGGAGGTCCGTGATGTAAGAAGTACAGAGAACGCAGGCCAAGGCAAAGACATTTAGGCCAATCCCTGCTCCTGGCAATGCTTCACGACTTCCCTGTGCTGCCTGCTGCCCATAGCTGGGACCAGGAATGACCCAGAACCACCACAGTAGGGCGTGAGGAGAGAGGAGGAGGAGGTTTGTCAGTTTCCTTTCCTTCTCTATACTCCTTTCCTAGTGTGAAAGTCTCGGGGAATGAACTGGAAAGGGACCTGAGGAAGGGAGGGGGGCGGTGACTCTCTGGCTGAGTTCTGAGATGTTTTTAGAACAGAGGTCTGTCTCCAAACATTAGTGTATACGTAACATTCCCCATGTAGGTACCTGCTGGGTAAATCAAGTCAGCAGTAGGCTTGCACCTTTGGCTTGGTCATGGCTGAGGGAAGTGGGCCAGGTACCGCCATGTACTTGGGGAGGCAGGAAAGGTCGCCTGCATCTGCCTCAGACATCTGCATGCTTGCCCTGCATACACGCCAAGGGTCCACCTAATGACAAGGCCATTGTAATTCCCAGAAGACCACTGGGCAAGATTAGATAGGCTAAAACCCGCCTACAGGCGGAGTTGAACCCCTATGGAGCCTGCCTCAAGAGAAGTCTTCTCATCAGCCAAGGGAGTGAAACCATCCAAGAGGCCCGTCCACCCCTCCAGCCTTCCTGTGACCACCCACCCACCCTGCCAGACAAGCGTAGTGTGGACAGTTTCTCCCCAGTTTACAAGGACAAACTGTGATTTTTCTTCATGTAAGGCTTCCCCTTTGATCTATAATCCTGAGTGCACACTAGACACTTGTTCAAGATATAATGATAACAATGTAACCAATGGATGGGCATTGTTGAGATGGCCTGACAGCTGAAAAATTCAAATTCTAGAGCCTGTCCTAGACCCAGAGTCCAAATGTGCATTTAGATACACACATACTAAAACAAGGCAGGGTTGATACTTGGGGCCTGGGGAACCCTACTGTACCTCACTGTTCACTCAGCCCTTCACCAACTCAGGAACTGCACCGCGGCTCCTACATCTTGTCACATTATTTCTACTGATTGGGAAGACTCCATTAGTGTATAACCATGCTGCCTGCCCACAGAATTCAGTTACACACAAAGTAAAAGCCTACGGAATCCTGGCCTTCAAATGCCTCCCAGGTGTCAGGCTGAGACACGCCCAAATGATAGCCAGGCCCCACGGTCTGAACAGAGCCCCTTCTATTTCTGCAGGTGCCACATTCCAAAGATGCTTCTTCTTACAAAGCATGGCAAGAATTCTACACTGAGGAAGAAAAGAGGTTAACTCAGGGCCTCCTTTTCCCCTGAGGACAGGAGAAACTCAAACCTCTCCCAAAGAGGTTTACATTTTAAAAATATATTTATTTTATCAACCACAAGCTTGCAAGTCAAACATCTCCTCCAAGATGTTTTGCAGATAGGGATATTCTGGGAACACACTGGAGGCAAGTGTATTTATGCACTACCATTATAAGACTAGCCTGGAGGGATGTGTATGTATCAGATGCTAGCCACTCCGACGACTTATTTGCCTGCCTGCTGACTATAACAGGTCACTGTCACCTTATGCCCAGCTGTCAGACTGTGTCCTCTGGGCCTCTGAGAGCCTTCAGGGTAGCCTGTGCTACCCTTGTTAGGAGGGGTGTTGTGTCCCATGTCTGTGACAGGTAAACTGGTGGTGGGAAGCAAAGGCAGGTACTTAGTGTTGCTGTAAGTCCCTGAGAGCAGAGAACTAGACCAACACAGATCAGTGGTGGCTTTAATGTTCCAAGGGGGAAATATAAGAATCGGGAATCCTGGCAGATA
The DNA here is from genome assembly GCF_900095145.1 of Mus pahari. Taxonomy (NCBI): domain Eukaryota; kingdom Metazoa; phylum Chordata; class Mammalia; order Rodentia; family Muridae; genus Mus; species Mus pahari. The sequence continues at coordinate 82,540,831 of NC_034590.1, read as the reverse complement.
TAAATGGGTCAAGACCACACACACCCCGCCCCACCCATTTAGTGTTTTGTATCGGATCACCCAGTACACGAGGGATGCTTCCCACAATACTCCTGGTCACCTAGTCCTTGATCTGGTCCCTGTATTAGCAGCAGAGACCACCTTGGGTGCAGGGCTGTGGCCAGCTCATTATCACATCCTATAGCCCAGCAGATTCCTCGCCCATCCAGGTTTCTGGGGAACAGCAGTCAAATGGCAATACACTTATCAAGCATAAACAAGCTTCAGAAAGACCATACAGGACTGAGAACCAGGAAGGCCTGGAAACAAGCTTCGATGTAAGGGGTGACGGCATTCCTACAGCTCAGTAAGCCAAGTGCAACACAGAAGGAATTTTCTTATCCATAGCACCTCACAGACACACCCTGTGCGCAACCATTGTGTGTGGACGATGTTTCCTACACACTAGACTCTGACTCCCCAACTAACCACAGTTCTTGTCTAACTTGGGAAACATCATCAGTACACAAGTTGGTGTCTAGAAGATGTTTATCTTATTACAAAGAGAACCACCATTCTCAGTGGGATGAGCTTTTCACTTAGGATTTGGGAAACTCTACACCATAACCTGAGAGCTTGCAACACGGCCCCATTTGTTCATTCAGTCCTGGTGAAGAACTGAATGAGATTTGGAGACAGGGATACTATGTGGTTTACGCTGGCCTCACAACACAACAATTCTCCTGCCTCAAAGCTTCATGAGTGCCACCATGCCTGGCTTAGATATTTTTAAATGTTTTTCATAAACAGTTTAGCTGCATTTCAGTTAAGACCATATTAGAAACAGCAGGAAAGCTGAAATGCAAAACACCTCCTTGAGTTATACCTCAAACCTGACTAGTTCATTCTAAAAACCCTTGTCTTTTCCACTATCCTCACTTCCTCTCACAGGTCACCCCAGACCCAGCTTTACCACCCACAGAAACCTCATTTAAGGCTCAAAGAAAACAGGAAAATTAAAATTTAATAACTATTACCCCATGTTGAAAATATATTGACCTTGACTTGAAGGTAACATAAGCAACATTTTTAGTAAGTTATTTCTGCATTTAACCCTCTGTACTAAGTCTTCTATGTCTGTGATCACTTCTATCGCATGTTGTACTTGAGGGTAGACTGGGCGCCTACCCAGAGCCCAGCAAACCCAGCACTGGGAACTCCCACGCTTTATGATGCAGGCTTTAAGATGGCTTCTCACATGTGTTTGTTTCTCACAGAGCCTTACATCAGCTGTTCCTGTGCAAACAACGCCTTTCAGCAATACAAGGGGGGGGGGGGCAAATAGCAGTACTGATGGCAAAATTTTAGGGTGACAGCTCAAGTCCTACCTGGGACAGTTTTGGCTAAAATGTTTCTCAGGCACCCTTAGGTTGACTGTAACAGTCAACACCTCATCTGCGTGAATGAGTGACCACCCACTCTCAGGCTTCTGAGCCTCCTCCCTCTGTCACATACCCATATAAAATACAGCCAGGTTTGCAACTGGACTCTGTCCTCCACTATCCCCAGCAGCACAGCAAGCTGCTTTTCTCTCCGGGGACTGGCTTTCCCCCGTGGTTTCTTGCTGTGCCCACTCACACCCAGGGAGGGAAGCCTGGGTTGGTCCTCCTTGGGAGACCTAGTCCCTCCCTTAACTCAGAACTGCTGACTTGACCTTCCTGTGGTACAGATCATTTGCCTCTGCTGCTGTCTGTCACCCATCAAATTCAGCTCCTGATCCTCACCATTTTTCTCTCCTGCACACTTCCTCACCAACTAGCTAAGTACCCTTCTCTCAGAACTGCTGACTCAACTTTTCTTGCCACAAAATCAGCAGCACCCTCCTGGGTGCCCAACTCTTGATCTGGGACTTCCATCCCTCGTGATCTAGCCATTCTCTTGGCAAACCTCAATCCACTTGAGGAAAGCCTTTGGACCAAGTTTCTATCCAATGGCACTTACCCACTTCTGTGACCGTCCTGGCTCTCTACTCTCTCCTTCCTATCTCTAATCTGTAGTCCCCTAGCCCCTATGTGTGTACACACCCTGATCTCCACCTTATAGCCAGTCCTCAGTGTGGACTACACACCTCTTACCCTGATACCAGGATGCCTTCTATGTTGCCTCCTTTTCAGGACTTCATCTCATTGGCCATGGGATCCTCTCGTCCTAAGCAGACCCTGCCACCCCTCTTCCGTCTCCTCGAATCTCTCGCTTCTCTCGGACCATTTTCTTTTTCACTGTGATACAGCTTGGCCTCACAACAAACTTGATAATCGGTCTCAATGGCCAGAAAATGGCATCCTTGACTTTCAAATTCTCACTGACCTTGATGGCCTCCACCAAAGCACTGGCAAATGGTCCAACTCCTTCACAGCTGACTATAATCTGGAGCCCACATGGGTATCTCGCCATCCAAATCTTCCAATGCCACCAATGTACCACCTCAATCACCTGCTCCTCCCACATCCCCTTAAACCTGCTTCTCCACATCTGCCTTCCGCTGCCCTCCACAAGCACTGTCAACCCCCTTACCCGCCGCCCCTCAAGCTGGAGAGGATCCACTGCCTCCCTCAGCCCCACAGGCAGCTCTCCCCAGGTCTATCCTCTCTCACCAGGATCTATCCTCCCAGAGAGGTGGTGGGTAGGTCCTCTCTCTTTACTCAGGTAAGAAAACAGCTTGGTTCTTTCTCAAATGACAGATGCCCTAACTTCATCAAGGAATTTAGGTACCTCCCCCTGGCCTACAACCTCACTGGCACGACCTCCACGTCCTTCTTTCCTCCCCACTCACCCCAGAAGAGGCAGAATGAGTCTGGACATCTGCAAAGGCTCATGCAGATGGTGTCCTCCTGCTGATGAGGATTTTCCTTTGGAGGTGACTTGTCCCTCATAGTGATTCCAATATACCAAACCAATAAAAAAATTTTTTAAAAACACACAAATTGGTCTCCCAGCAGGGCAGCCTGGGACAAGACTGCCTTCACCTGGCAAGACTTCAAAGGGCCTCCCATGAAGTGGTCAATTTTGACAAGAGAGGTTAGACAGAGGCCAGATGAAAATCCCACTGTGTGGCTCAGAGGTTCTGCTTCACTGTACTCAGTAGACGTAAAGTCTGAAGAAGGCATACTTGCCCTCAATACTAACTTTCTCTCTTAGCCACTGACATCAGGAGGAAACAAGAGGCTGGATGGTGGTCCTCAAACCCGTCAGAGATCTGTTGAATGTGGCATTTAAGGTATTTTATGAAAGGAAGGGGCAGGAAAGGGCAAAAGGGGCTGGCTTCCTGTGCTAGGCAGAAATACCTGCTTCTGGCATCAAACTTGGCACCAAAAACCTCCATCCACACCCGCTTTAAATGCAGCAACACTGGCTCCTGGACAAAGAGCTGCCCTTCATCTCGTCCACTGCCAGGACCCTGCCCAAACTGTGGATAGACAGGACTCTGGAGAGTAAGATTGCCCCTCTCAGCCGGGTGTGGTGGTGCACTCCTTTAATCCCAGCACTCGGGAGGCAGAGGCAGGCGGATTTCTGAGTTCGAGGCCGGCCCGGTCTACAAAGTGAGTTCCAGGACAGCCAGGGCTACACAGAGAAACCCTGTCTCGAAAAACCGGAAAAAAAAAAAAAAAAAAAAAAAAAGAAGAAGAAGATTGCCCCTCTCTGCCTGCAAAGATAGGTCAGTCCCCCAAGTTCCTCCTCCACAGGAAAATCTTTCAGGCCTTCTGGTCCTGGAGCCTGAAGACTGCTCTGCTGCTGCCCTGGGAACTCTGCCTTCCTCTAAACCGTCGAGATTACCATGGGAGTCTGGTAACTATCTAAATGGTAGCGTGTCTGTCTTTCTTGACTCATATGGGGACCATTTGATCTATACTTCCTGCTCACTCAGTACAACTTATCTATCTGCCAGGGGACTGGATGGCCACCCCACCAGCCTAGGGCTACTGGCCCGCTTCCCTGCTTCCCCATGGCTATCTCATCACTCACCCTTCCTCATTATAACCAGCTATTCTACCCCGCTGCTGGGCAGAGACATCATGGCTAAGATACACTTCTCCTTGTCTTTTCACCCAACTTTCTCAGGGCTTCTCCTCTTCCTCCCAGCCCCTGAAGCGCCTCTCGAGGTGTTCCATCATTCCCCTAAGAAGCTCTGACTCCAAACCCTACCCCCAACCCTTGTCACCCTCAATACCATATATCTCCTTAAAACATAAAACAAAGCCGGCTGTGGTGGTGCACGCCTTTAATCCTGGCACTTGGGAGGTAGAAGCAGGCGGATTTCTGAGTTCGAGGCCAGCCTGGTCTACAAAGTGAGTTCCAGCACAGCCAGGGCTATACAAAGAAACCCTGTCTCAAAAACCCAAAAATAAATGAATGAATGAATGAATGAATGAATGAATGAATAAATAAAACAAGGCCTGAGGGGCTGGTGAGATGGAAGAACACTGACTGTTCTTCCAAAGGTCCTGAGTTCAAATCCCAGCAACCACATGTTGGCTCACAACCACCCGTAATGAGATCTGCCACCCTCTTCTGGTGTGTCTGAAGGCAGTTACAGTATACTTATGTATAATAATAAATAAATCTTTAAAAAAAAAAACAAACAAGGCCTGAATGAAACCTTCCATACAACTCAACAAACTTATAATCAAACCCGCTCACTCAACCTTCAACACCCCTGCCCTGCCCGTTCCAAAGCTGCCAACCCTGCAGCCTGGTGCAGCACCTTAGGATCACTAAGGCAGCAGCCGTCCCTACCCACCTCTGGTGCCCAATCCCTACAATCTGCTCTCTGGGATTCCCTTCTCGCCTTCTCACATCACCGTCCTGGACTTCACCAGGGAGGACCTGGACACCAGAGCAGCATTTCATCCCCTATCAAGGCTACCCCAAGGTACCCTCCATTTTGTTCCCAAGCTCTAGACACTGACCTTTCTCTTGATTTATCTCCCAGTTGTTTGATTTAATATGTAGATGCTTAGTTAAGCTCCTACTTGTAGAATGGACCCTGTTCTTCTCATCCCATCAACATACTACATACAGGATACAGGGGTCTCTCCTTCCAAGGTGCAACTCTGTCCCTCAGGTAAAGGACCCAGGTTTTCTGCTGTCTCTTGGCTCTCTCAAGCTCACTCTTCAGCACAGTGTCTAAGGTCCCTTGATCTCTGCACCACTAAAGATGGGTTCTTTCCTTTCTGGATCTCATGGAGTACCTCAGAACCTGGACTCCCAACTCTGCTGTTTTCACTTGTCCCTCTATGAAGCAGTTTAGGGGTCCCTAACGGAGGTCCTAGAACCTATTACACTTGTCACATCTGCCTACTCTTCTCCACAAAATGCTGTCCTTACAAGCTCCTTCTCTGGCTCTGCCAGTCCTTGATCAACCCTTTATATCTATACTACTGAAAAATGAGAAATAGCCTTAGGGGTCCTGGGTCAGATGAAAGGGCACACATTTGTCCCTGTTTTTTATCTTTCCAAACTGGATACATCCTTGCCTATAGGTCTGCTACCAGCAGCCTCCCTATTAACCCAGGAAGCCTCTAAGCCCTGCTTTGGTCACTCTGTCCTCTCCCTCACGGGCTCAAAGACCTACAGTCACACTTGCTGCTCTGTTTTCCTGTAACTCCCACCTCTCCTGCACCACTTTTTGAGAGAACGCTAAGCCAGGCGTGGCGGTGTGCACCTTCAACACAAGCCCTCCAGAGGCAGAAGCAGGTGGATCTGAGTTTGAGGCCAGCCTGGTCTACAGAGTGAGTTCCAGAACAGCCAGGGCTACACAGAGAAACCCTGCCTCAACAAACAACCAAACAAATGAAGAACAAAAGCAGAAAAGCAAGAAAGTGCAGCCTCCATCTTGACACCTGCCCCTTCTTAACTCAGCCACACCCATCCCTCAGGCTACCACCATTACTCACTCCTGTCTGGGATCACTAGACTCCCTTACCTACAAGAATCTAAAGCTCTCCATTTCCCCTCTGCCACACCCTGACTATAGATGGAAGCTCTTCTCTCAGCTCCTCCAGCTCCTGCCAAGCAGACAATGCCAGAAGTTTCTTCTGACCAGATTACAGCATCTGCCCTTTACTACCAGGCACTCCTCGGAAGACAACCACCCTCACGAGACAAGACCATCAAATACAGATTCTAAAAGTGCATCCCACATGCTACACCACCATGCTTCTATTTGGCAGGAGGGGCTCCCCCACCAGCAAGGCCACACCTATTACCAATGGGCTGGTAACCCTAAAGTGCTGGAAGCTACTTATCTTTTCAAGCAGGTGGCGGTTATTCACTGTTGAGGTCACAGGGCCCCTATCAATGATATGGTTGGGAAATGCTTTAGCTGACAAGACTGTGAAGGAGGTCAGCCAACAACCACCTCTACCTACCTTCCTCCATTCTCTTCCCCGCCCCTCCAAACTTAACGCCTACCTACTCAGAGTCCAAAGACACGCCCTGCAGACCTCAGGAGCCATTGCAGGGCCCCAAGTCTAGCTTCTTCTACTAGACAGGTACTGTCCCCTGATGCTTAGGCAAAGTCCTTTCTGACAGAAAGTCACGAGGCCTTTACACTGGGTCTCAACTTTTCTCAACCCTAGCCTTTCTGCCCCTTTTAAGACCATCACCCAGGATGCTCCACCTGCACCCAACCCCCCCCCCCCCACAGCCTTCTATGACTCCCTCCTTTCTTCAGTCCACACGAGTTCAAGTGTACAACTGGATAATGGCCCAGCCTTCATCCCCAAAGTGACCCAGTTAGTTTTTAGGACTCTGGAGATACAATAGCCCTTACCTTCCTAGTTCTCAGAGAAGGCAAAAGAGACCATCCTCTGGGACCAGCCCACTCCATGACTGCCCGCTTTCCTCGCCCTTAAGGCATCTTTTTGGGAACACACATCCTCCCTCAGCCCTTTACTGAGCCTATCACCCACCATTTTACCAGAAGACTGGGTTTATTTGAGAGGCTCTAGCCCACAGGCCTTCAACCCATGCTGGAGGGGCCACATCTGGCCATCCTCACCACAACGATGGCAGCTAAACCTCAGGAAGTCTCAACGTGGACCTATTTGTCACAGCTCAAACAGGTCCCGATACCTTTCCATCTGTCACAACTCAAACAGGCTCTGGATCCATTCGCTAATAAGTACTGCTGTCAGTCAATCGGACCACGAAAGCTGAAGTTCTCTTGTCTCCCGATACTGCTGGGAATTCTCCCTGTCTTCCCCACCGCTCAGACAGGGAGACAAACACTTAAGATACATGCCACCAAGACTAAGTTCACCCTTAGTGCCACCTTCTGCCCAGTCTCTGGTTGCTGCCAGAGATCCATCTGACTTTCAGCTCCTTAGACAGCCTACTCTTTCACCACCTCCGTAGGCTGTTGAAGACCAGCCCCTCACCCCACCTCCCACCTCCATGTTACATGATAACCCCAAATACCTTTGCTTCCCAGAGGATTGGACTGGGGTAGGTGTCCAAATTAAGGGGGTATAAGTAGCAGCCAGGTAGAAGAGGGCATTAAAAACCTGTAAGTGCTGGCACACAAAAGCCAACCACCAGGAGCCAACCCCAACCCAGGGCTCCTAAGGCCCTTGGCTCATGCTCCTCAGCCCTCTGACCTCCACTGTTCACCTCAGAGTGATAACTGTCCCATCTCCTCAGCCCTCTGACCTCCACTGTTTGTCTCAGAGTGACAACTGCCCCCATCTCCTCAGATTTCTTTTCAAGAAAAAAAAAAAAAAAAAATCAATGAGCTGACCAGATTCTTGTAATATAAACCAGATTCTTGTGATGTTGTTTGCGCTGGACTCCCACCATTACCAGGCAGCTTGAGCCCCTGCTGCGGAATGCTGTCCTCCACTACCCCAGGCAGCTCAGCAGGTCTGCTTTGCTGTCCACAGAGTGGCTTGATTCAGCAGTTTCTTGCCACACCTACTTACAACTGACATTAGCTGAATTTGAGAATTATAAGGTACAAAATCTTTTCATCTAAAAACCTAATGTTTAATTTTTGTAAAAGCCTTCAAGTCTCCTGATCAGTGCCACGTCTTTAAGGTGCCTCTTCCTCGATGCCCCTCCACCCTACTGGGAGCACCCGAATGCCCCGACTTCATTCGTTACTGCCCCTGTCAACGGCCAGGACAGTACCTGCTCAACTGCGTTCTCCTCCACTGACTGCATGTTCCTTGGAGACAGGCCTGCATGTTCCACTCACAGCCTAAGCCTTTCTCCCAGCCCAGTGGGAGCTCTGCTGATTATTTAGGGGATGCATGGGTTAGATACGTGAATAGCATCCTACGAGTCGCTCCATCTGTAAGATCCCCATAGCTCCTTCTGGCTCAGTTAGGATAGCATGTTCATGTCTTGTGTTGCTGGCACAGGAGACAGGTGCAACTGGACACTGACACTTGGTCCTCTGCACAACCAGCTATACCCAGGTGACCGATTCAGTACTTAAATACACTTTACAATGCATTTCTCAGACCCAGAGCAGACTTTCAGCTTTCCCCCATACCCACTGGTTCTAAGGGGTCACACTCTGTAGTCCAGACCCAGGCTGATCTCGAACACAGGACAATCCACCTGCCTAGACAACATGAACTGCAGTACAATTAAAAGGTAACTTTTAAGTATCTTGTGGTTTCCAGCTAGCCTACAGACCTATAGAAATTATATATATATATATATATATATATATATATATATATATATAAAATCTCATCTAACTCTTAAATTGCAATGGTCAGCCACTTATGAATGTTCCATTTCATCCTTAGAGTATCAGTATCATAGAAAGATCTGAAGGTCAAGTTTTGGACATTTGGCTTTCAAGGTCGGTACATTCCCTTGTGATTACAGACACGTTATTTTAATCTCTACCCATCTCCATTTCCTCATCTCTAGAACGAGGAATAAAACAAATCCAACTCACAAAATGTTTCAATGTCAGAATATCCCAACTGGAAAATCAAGAGAATAGTCATTTTAGTCCACATGCCTCCAACTTAGGAAATGCAGTTTTCCTGAATTAAGTAGCAGTTATTATATAAACTGCTATAGTAACTGTTATGTCAGAGTAGGTGACAGAATGTCACTCATGATAAACAAGGCCACCACCAAAGCTCAGACCCAAATACACAAAGGCCAGAGGAACCCCAGATACACTCGCAGGCTGAGACCAAATGGGCCTCCAAGGTTGGAGCCTCCTAGGCAGGCCTTGCCAGGTGACTCAGGATGGGGCATGGGAAGCCTGGGACCCCAAGAAAGGTGGCTGTGAGCATGGTGTCTGCGGCAACAGAAATGAGCCAACCTGGAGAGTGAGCAGGGAGGGGAGGCTGGGAGTTCCCCTTCCAAAAAGGGCAAGAGGAGCCCTGCCCTAGTCCAGCCAGGCAGCCCACGGGGAGCTTCCCGCCTTTTTCTTCCTTTTTCTTCTGCATGAACTTTCCCAAACCAGCTCTGCCTGTTTCACGCAGGAACCCGGCTTGCGAGTGCACATTTTATTATTTCAGAAGAAAGCATCTGCAGCCCGCTGGTGAGTCATCTCTAAGCCTTGTCAACCTGCCAGCAGCCTGCCCCTCTTCATTACAAACGTAAAGATAAAAGCTCTCACTGCATTAGCTGCCATCCGCCTCCACAGACAGCACAAATAAATTAATTGTGCCTCATCGCAAACAGCCGAGAGGTGTGCAGGAGGGGGAGATGTGCTCCGTGTTTCATTAACAAATTAAATAGCAACAGAGCCACCACACACCCGACTACACTGCCAACTTTAGATTCTCCCACCAGGCAAGCACCCGGCCAGCATCACCCAGGTAGAGTGGCCACCAATAAGCCAGGGAGGAGTGGGGGAGAGGTGGAAGAGAGGGCAGCACCGTGAGGCCAGACCTAAGCTTGGCCTCCCCACCACAGGCCAGGGGACCAGTCAGATGCTGGGTGCCTCTGCTGCAACCCCCACCCCCACCCCCACCCCGCCTTGCAGGGGGTGTTTCCACAGTTTTCCCCAGGCAAATAAGCAAACCAGTTCTGGGGCCCTGGTATGCATGGTCCAGTGAGAGAGCTTGTCATCGAGGTGACGCTGTCATACTGAGGATGGCAAACATTCCAGAAAGAACAGGGTGAGTCAAGACCAACTTGAAAAACACGTCGGACTCCCCCATACTACCAGCTAGGATTACACCTCTCTGAGATTTCCTGCTTTAGTCACAGGCAATTTGTTACAATGCCGAGATTCTCTTCTCAGTCTATAGTACATAATTTAGGAAGGCTGCACTGCAAGAGAGTTGAAGGCGTGTGACTAAAAACCATTCCTTTTATGTTTTTATCTCCAAAGACACAAACATAGTGCAAAGGGGTGGGGACAGGAAATGGGAGCGGGGCTGGGAGGGAGGAAGAACAAAGAGAAGTGTAAAAAGAAGAGGAAAAGACCCTCTGAATGTCACCCTATTAACTCGTGACCTGTAAGGAAGTTAAGATCACAAACAGCTAATCCAACCATAAAATATGTCCAAAGTATTTATTATACAGTTGGACATTTGGGCTCAGTTGTTCATTTAGTTGGTTTGTATTTTATCTGTAAAATCCAGGAATCTAAAAAATTCTACACAGGAAAAAAAAAAAATTGACCTGAACTAGCTAGCTAGGAGCTGCCTGTAAAAAGCAAAGGAAATAAAAGCTTAGGAAGAAGAATAAATCAAGCCATATGCAACCTTTCCACCATTCAAGAAAAAACTGAACAGCAGTGCACCCCGACCCAAGCGTCTGTAAAGCACCCAGCATCTGCAGTGGGCCACAAGGTGGGGGGGGGGGGGGCCTTCGTCGTCTTCGCCTGCAGCCCAGTGCAGTGCCAGACACTCTTCTGGAAAACAATTTAGCAGACAGTATCCATTGAGAACTAAAAAAATTCTTTTGTCTTTTAACTCATCAAATCCTGCTTCTGGAAACTGACCCTAAGAAAATAATCTATAATCATAATAAATCTGCATCTCAAAGTATTATTTACTAACAGTATAAAATGGGGGAGGGGGCATCTAAATGCCCAACAACAAAGGAATTACAAAGTAAACTCGGTCTGTGGGATGCAGGGTGAGACCATCAGAAGTCATCCTGAGAAAGACAGCCAAGGGAAAAGCATTCGCTTAAGGCTTACTGAGAAGAGGGAGCAGATCTGACCGAGTCTCTGTGATGGCAAGCCTACAGACACATGACATAGCACTTCAGTGTGGAGGGGCTACTGGTTATTTTAAAACAGCTCCTTTTTTTCCCCTGCTCTTTTGTTTCCTTTATTGTTATTAGAGAATTTTTGTTGTCATGGCAGTTGTTATTTTGTTTTTTTTCTATTTGTTTGTTTTGTTTTGTGAAATAAAAGAAAAATCGTAGGGTATAGAGACAAGTGCTTTGCTCACAGTCAAAGGAGAATCAACACCTATGGGGCTCTCGGGGGTGGGGGTGGGGGTAGCCGACAGACCACACTTAATCCTGAAGCCCGCGTCCTAGCTTTGCCCCCAGTGATGTGTATGGTTCCCAGCAAGAAGCTTGAAGAAGGGTGACTGAGAGGAAGGTTAGAACTGTCTTTAGGCAGGTTGCCTGCAGGAGGCTATGCGGTGACAGCAACATCCAGAGACCCTGGAGGCCCAGCTCCAAAACCATGGTTCACACTGACCACTGCCTTTTCTCATTCCAAGGTCTCTCTCCTCTTTGGAAAACAGTTTCTCCCTCAGTAAAGGGAAGGGGTTCCAGCAGTGTCTCCGGGTCAGTCCTCTGTTAGAGCAGGCTAAAGGTCAGCTGTCAGTGAAAGAGAGCACGTTAGGACCACAGCCTGCCTTTAAATGAGCTCTCCAGGCAACTCTCGCGCACACACTGAGGAGCACCGGGGAGCACTGAGGATCGAGGAGCACCAGGGACCGGGCAGACAGCTTCCAAGTCCCAACATCCACACTCCTATGCCCATCTCCTCACCTACATCAAACTGCATAGGAGGGGCGGGGATTTACTCAGGGGCTGGTGCTCTCTCCATTCAACACTTCACCACAAAATAGTTGTAGTGTTTAGAAAACCAGAGGGCACAAGACAGTGCTGTTTCCTAGCTTCTTCTTATCTGATGAAATCATCCCTGGGCTCACAAGGCATTTGATAACACATGCCCCATACTTAATTAGCACAGTGCAAAGAATGGAACAGGTGTCTAAAACTGCAAGGACAAGCACAAGAGGAGATGAGAGTGAGAGAGCTGGAAGGCAGGCAGGCAGGATCTGAAACACACACACACACACACACACACACACACACACACACACACACACGGTCGACTATTACAAAAAAAGATGACTCATGGGTCAGGAAAGGTCTAGTACAAACCCCACTGGGCACTTCCATAAACAACATGATCTACTGATCATCCCTAAAGCAGAGGGCTGGTGGGTCAGAAGCCAGGAGGCGGGGGCAGGATTCTGTTCCACTGACCACCAAGATAAACTTCCTCACTGAAGGTCTCAGCATTAGCAGATTCAAAACCAGCAAGAAGGCTCCAGGGAGAAGGGTGGACCCAGAACCCTAACTGCCTACTGTCCCCAGCATTTTAGAAATAAGCAAGTCAGCACCCTCCCTGTCTCCCTCCCTTGGCTTTATTGAGTTACCACAGGAGCATCGTGTATTATTGCAGTGAGCACTGCTCTGACATAACCTAATAAGAAGCCGGTCTCAGCATTCAGCAAGAGCGGATGCTACAGGGCATACGTGTAAACGTGATTCTCAATCTAGGGGTGATTTCTGTGAAGGTGTAATTCCATTGTCCGCTGCACCCAGAACATCTTCCATCCGTAAAGCACAAAGCCTCCATCCATCATGGTTCTCAGGAATGAAAGGTCTCGCCTCCCATCCTGGGATGCAAGGTGCAGCCAGCCCTGTTCTGGTGACAGGAAGTCAAAGCTAATCTGATCTTTCCATTTAGACCACACAATGGTAAGCATGCACAGGGCTGTGTGTACCAGGTGGCATTTCTCCAGAGGGACACATCATGTCCAGTGTGCAATTCGGCCAGTTACTTATTAGCCCAAAATTACTCGGGATATTGTAGTCAGTGGTCATTATAAAGTGCATTCATTACAATACTGACTCTCCTCTGGCTAGACTTGAGCGTGAACGGTGCATTCTCTAAAGGTTCACAGATCCACCACTTTCTTTGGGTAGCTAACAATGTGATATGCCCTTGGACCTACATCGGAGGACAGCTGAAAAGTTAAACGCAGTCCTTAACATCCTGGCCCGATCTGTCGCCTGGGAGGTGCAGAAGCTGTGACCTGAGAAGGAGATACCACTCAGCCTAAAAGTGGAGACTGCCAGCCAGGCCTCTGATCTGTTACGTCCTTGTGTCGATGACTCAGAAGAGGGTTGGCAAACTGAAGCTCACAGGCCGAATATGGTCCACCATCTGTTTTCATATGGCCCGCTGACGAAAATGAGTTTACCATTTTTAAATGGTTAAAAATTAACCCAAAGGGCTTATTACTTAGCATTCACATTTCAGTGTCCCCAGTGAGTTCTTGTTGGGACACAGGCACAGCAACGCGTTTACACACTGTCTGTGGGTATTGCACGCTCACTCCTCAGAGCTGGGTGGGGAAGTGCCTCAGACCATACAACCTGTGTTGTCAGAACTATTTACTGTCTGGCTTTTAAAGTTTGCTGACTGCTAACATACAAGCCAGGGCCATATCACTCCTGGGAAAAGGCCTTGACCTAGGAGCACAGTCTAGGGTGAGAACACACACAATAGCTTCTCGGCTCTAGACCCAGTCAGATGGCTCAAATACGCCTGCCTGCTGAACAGCCACAAGAACCTGCAACCAGGACCCTGTACTTACCCTGTGGCTCAAATACAAATGAATAAGGTGGTAAGGAGGGATGGAAGAAAGCTGGTGCCAGAATCTGCACCCATCCTTCTGGCTCTGAAAAGTGCAGACAAAGAACCAAAGAGGGATGTGACGCCCAGCCTGAGCCATCAAGAAGCCACCATCTCTGGGGACTGTTTGGTGGAAAAGAAGATGACAGTTGGGCTCAGGGGACCTGTGAATGGGGTGACATAGGACATGAGCCCCTCTTCTTTTTTAATATTAGGTTTTTGTGCCGGGTGTGGTGGCGCATGCCTTTAATCCCAGCACTTGGGAGGCAGAGGCAGGTGGATTTCTGAGTTCGAGGCCAGCCTGGTCTACAGAGTGAGTTCCAGGACANGAGGCAGGTGGATTTCTGAGTTCGAGGCCAGCCTGGTCTACAGAGTGAGTTCCAGGACAGCCAGGGCTACCCAGAGAAACCCTGTCTCGAAAAACCTAAAAAAAAAAAAAAAAAAAAAAAAAAAAAATTAGGTTTTTGTGTTTTGTGGAGGTGAGTAGGGACAGATATCCTGGGAAAAGTTGAGGGAGATAAAAATACGATCAAAATATACTGTAAGAAAAATAATTTTTTTATTAAATATTTTCTTCATTTACATTTCAAATGCTATCCTGAAAGTCCCCTATACCCTCCCCCCACCCCACCCTGCTCCCCAACCCACCCACTCCTGCTTCCTGGCCCTGGCGTTCCCCTGTACTGAGGCATATGTTCTTGCAAGACCAAGGGCCTCTCCTCCCATTGATGGCCAACTAGGCCATCCTCTGCTACATATGCAACTAGAGATACAGCTCTGGGGGTACTGGTTAGTTCACATTATTGTTCCTTCTATAGGGTTGCAGAACCCTTTAGCTCCTTGGGTACTTTCTCTAGGGGCCCTGTGTTTCATCCAACAGATGACTGTGAGCATCCACTTCTGTATTTCCCAGGCACTGGCATAGCCTCACAAGAGAGAGCTATATCCGGGTCCTGTCAACAAAATCTTTCTAGCATATGCAATAGTATCTGGGTTTGGTGGTTGTATATGGGATGGATCCCCTGGTGGAACAGTCTCTGGATGGTCATTCCTCCCATCTCAGCTCTGAACTTTGTCTCTGTAACTCCTTCCATGGGTATTTTGTTCCCCATTCTAAGAAGAAATGAAGTATCCACACTTTGGTCTTCCTTCTTCTTGAGTTTCATTTGAAAAATAAATTTTTAAATCCAAAACAATTTTTTAATTGAGTCCAATATTTTTGCCACTTTTTTTTTCTTATTTTAATCAGTTAAGGAACTCTGTTCCTTTCCCCCATCATCCTTGCCGCCTTTATTCTGCCAATCACTCAAGTTAAAGATTTAATAAATAAAAAAATATTTTTTTACAGGGCACCACTTGAAGCTCAAGCTGTTCCTTTTTAAGGTAAACCTTTTCTCTGAAAAGTAGTCATGGATGTGCAGCAACAAGGCACTGTTATCTGATGTGCAAACCCACTGGGCACCCTGTATCTAGCACTCAAGTCAGAAACAACCACTCCGTGTTTTCCAAAGAAGGTGATCCCTTGAAGCCTAGCATGACTGCTGTCTGAACCTTGGCCCTGCAGTTCCCCTGGCCTCCACAGGATGAAGGCTACCTCACCACTCACACAGCAACCATCTCCTGACACAGCTGTCAGGAACGCCAACTAGCACTAACCAAAAGAGATGATCTCCTGCCTCTCCTATTCCCAACCCTGGCCCCCACTGCATCCTCTCAAGAAGTCCCTCCGACTAGAAAAGATCCCTCCCTGACTACACCAGACCACAGTACTAGTGTTGATCTGATGAGGAATGTACATAAGATGTGGATTTTAAGGATCTGCATTGGGGGTGGGGGAGAGAGGTAAGGAAGGGGTGCTGAAGTCAGTTTGTTAGAGGCTCTCAAACCAAGCCCAGAGGCACTAACTGGGGAACATTAAGCTCCCACCCATGGTCAGCTCATGGGGGCAGGATTTTTATTTACGCAGCTGATTTCCTAGTGTCTAGTACAATGCTTGACACTTACATCAACAGATAACTATCAGATAATTGTGGGTAGAACTATGACCACCTCCCAAAAAAATCCCCCCCCAAAATGCAAGGAAACCTAATGACTAAACATGTGACTGTATTTTGAAAGGAGCTGGGCTCCCTAAATGTCCTCAGGTAATATTAGGTTAAAATGAGTTCCCATTTGACTGCTTTCCAGAGAGGAGATCTGGGAACTGGAGAGATGGCTCAGTGCTTAAAAATACTTGTTCTTACAGAGGATCCAGGTTTGGTTCCCATCATCAATCAACATGATAGCTCTACTTCCAAGGGATCTGATGCTCTCTCCTGACATCATCCGAAGGCAGCAGGCAAGCATGTCTGTCTCTGTCTGTCTGTCTGTCTGTCTGTCTGTCTGTCTGTCTCTCTCTCTCTCTCTCTCTCTCACACACACACACACACACACACACACACACACGCACACACACACGCACACACACACAGCAAGGCCATGTAAGGACACAGCAGAGGCTGTGTGCAAGCCAAAGAGAAAGTCCTCAAGAGAAACATGGATGTGCCAACACCTTGATCTTTGACTCGAGCCTCCCAAACTGTGAAAACAGAAATGTCCATTGTCTCACTACCTGTCTGTGGTGGTTTTTTATAGCAGCCCTGAGAACAACTAAACAAGCCAGCCAAGAGGAGGACGAGCCCATGCCTGTCCCTTCTCTTCTCAGCAGCATCTTTCCGGCCTATGCCAGTGGTGAGCACTCAGTAACAGGGCCAAAAAGGACTAAGCTCAGAGGTGCTGTGCTAGCCAAGCATTCACAAGATCCTGGGTTCCGTTCCCGGGACTGAACATTACCAGGATCAACAGGAGACAGTCAGAGACTGTGGGGTGGTTATCCCACTGAGACCTTGATTGCCTGGAGTTTAATGGTCCAACAGTACCCAGATCACTGCCTAACACTTCACCCTATCTTTCTTGAAGGCCAAGTTTTGATCCCAGGCTGTGTTCCCCTTCTATTAAGACCCCTGAGTGTGGTGATTCCATTCCCTGAGTCCTTGGCTTCATCTGGGAGTGAATATTTCATCCAGGCCTTACTGTCTAAATGAGGCTCAAAAGGATTTCTGAGGGATGGCTAACAGGAAAAGATTCCTACTGAGAAAAAAAAAAGAACAACTCCCAGGCACCCCTGCGGGGATGTGATGGCTGAGGTGCTACAGCCACTCTTGACCACAAAAGGAGGGAGGTAACAGTTAAAGGACAGAAGAGTGGGAACTGGGAAGAACTGGGTGTTGGGTGATCTCAAATTGCCTACTTAAGACTGTCTACCTTGGGAATTTGTCCTGTTAAGAGTTCCGTTCTCCGCTGGGCGGTGGTGGCTCACGCCTTTAATCCCAGCACTTGGGAGGCAGAGGCAGGTGGATTTCTGAGTTCGTGGCCAGCCTGGTCTACAGAGTGAGTTCCAGGACAGCCAGNGCTACACAGAGAAACCCTGTCTTGAAAAAAAAAAAAAAAAAAAAAAAAAGAGTTCCATTCTCCTTGCTAAGCCATGTTCATCTGGCCTTCACCTCCAGTCACACTGCACACACCAGAAGGTGCCAGAACTAGCCTTTGGGGTTCACCAGTTACAATCTACAGCTCTGGACTGGATCATTAATTTGGGAACCCCTTTCAATACCAGAACAGTCTGCCCATATAACAGGGTCCTACTTTTAAATAGGCAATGATTAAAAAAACCAATCTCCCAAAAAGATTGCATGAGTTCAGAGTCCCAGAACCTGAGTGGGCTTCAACCTCCGAAGCCTCTGGAGACAAAGGGCCCCCCGAGGAAGCTGCTACTGAGAGCAGCTCAATTCTTACTGAGCTCTGAGTTTCAATTCACCTCAATGAATAAGGTAAATAATCAAGGATGACTCCCAGACATCAGCCTCAGGTCCCCAGATGCATTCACTCATACATGGATAATGCACCACACACATGTGCCCACACATATGCAAACATTACCCCCCCCAAAAAAAATGGAATAAGAAAAGAGAATCTAGACAGAAAGCCAAGGATAAAAAGAATGCTGGTGACAGTGGCCGCTGTGACAGTAATGATGGTGGTCGCAGTATCTGAACCAACCAATGGGCCAAGTGCTGCCCATGAATTATCAGCTTCATCTTCAAGGCAAAACTAAGCTAAGCATAGTGAGTCCACATACCAACAGACAATGCGCCAGCGAGCTGAAGGAGCTCACCCAAAGCTATGCAGCAGAGCCAGGAAGGCAGTCCCAGCTTAGACACCAAGTGAAACCGAGTGGAGGAATCGAGAGAGCACAAAGAGGCCACACACCAGCCACTGGTCCTGAGGCAAAGGGGCAGAGGCAAAGGGCGAGCCTGCACCCTGAGTAGGAAGAACAGTGAGACATGGTCCCCAGAGGAATGCAAGTTATGGATAGACAAGCAGGTGGTGGACGACTGGGTAGACAGTGGTAGATTTTTAAGGAAGATGGGTGATCCCACAAAATACTTTAGGCAGACCAACGACTGAGGACTGCTTCAGAATGCCCCACAATACAGGTAAATTATCCAGGTGAGCAGTGGACACTCAAGAGGAGCTGCCTCGGAGGAGGAGCTTGAGAAAGGGAGAGGAAGAAAGAGGGAAGCTAGCTTATCTAAGGGGTGAGTAAGAGATGACATGGGGAAGCCTAGGGAGCCTCCTGAAGAGTCAGGAACCAGATATCCGGGACAATGGCTCCTGAGAGGGCCTATCAATCCGTAACCCCACCTCCATGGCTGCCTTTGTTACTCTGTTTTCTTCCCCTCATACCAGCTTCCCTGTGGCTATCAGTAAACTCTAGGAGGGTAAAAGGCCATGTGTGTGGAGCTTTAAGGGGCAGGGAGCTCTACCACCACTCCTTGGGTCCATGAAGGACCCAAGTGGATGTGGGTAGCAGTTAAGAAAGGACCTGAGAGCTGGGCATGATGGTACACATCTTTAATCCCAACTGGTGGATTTCTGTGTGTTCAAGGTCAGCCTGGTCTGTCAGAAAAAGACAGCCACAGTTACAGAGACCTTGCTTCAAAATCAATGAATGAGAGATAGACAGACGGACAGACAGACAGACAGACAGACCGACTGACCGACCAACCTCAGGGAGAGGAACTCAGCATTTGCTTGGGGAAAATGGAGTATAGAATGAAATATTCTCTAAGAACAGGGAACTGAGAAAAAGCCAGAGTTTGGCTTAAGAATCACTGGTGACTCTGTAAGGACATCACTCAAACATGGGTTAAATACACAGTATGAATTTGCTACCATGATCTCTTGCAAATGCCAAACTGTTCAGGATTTCTTCTACCTGTTGCCTACTTTACCTCACCTTCTGGGACAGTCTGGCCATTACAGTGGCTTCTACAGGTCCACTCTGATCCTAGCTTCCTTCCCTTCCTCTGAAGTTGGAGGCAATGTCTGTAGCACATCTCTTTCCAGTTTAAGGTGCAGCAGCTAGCTGATCACTAAGGACTATGACAAAGACTCCTAAATGCACAGCAGAGCCTAGAGACTCCACCCCAGCCTTGTGGGAGGTACCTCAAGAACGAATGGAGCACCTCCAGCTCATCCACATCCATCCTCCACGTGAGCTTCCTCCTGTGCTCACACACCCTCCTGCTTCCCAAGGCCTACTCTTTCTAACTGGAATCTAACACTCTCGATGCTCATAATCAACTCTCTGCCATATACTGCCCAGGTTTCTCCTGCCACGCCCTTTCTCTTACTCCAGAGATGTTCTGTTTGGGAAGGTCCTGCATGCTGTTCACAGCTATGTCCAGGCCCTGTAAGGGTGTCTGTCCACAGAGCCTGCTCTGTCCTGAATAACAGATGACTAGCACTGTTCTGTCCGTGATAGATGCACAGCACAGCCAGCTGAGTGTGAGCACATTTAGTCCAGCTTCTCTACACACTCAACGTCATTGGGAACTCTTCGACCACTGAACGTGGACCGTGTCTTATCCATTGTATCCCCAACCCAACCCCAAATGTCACATTATTTTTAAGAAAGACACCAAAAACTAGTTTAAAGCACATTTGTACTTTACTATGCTAGTTGCTGATTAGCGAGGAGTCTTCCTAGATCGATCTCTACCTTATCTGTAGAGGTAAGGTCTCTCGAATTTGAACTAAAAGCTCACCCACCATATGGATAGTCTGGCTCGGTATCTTGCTATGGTGATGCCCCAACTCCACACCAGGACTGTGGGTAGGCAGCCACACCCACTCAGAACTACACATGTGCCAGGAATCTGAATCTATTCCTCAAGCTTACACAGCAAGTGCTTTAGCTGCTGAGCCATCTCCCAGCCCTGAAGATACTTCTTCAAAATTAAAACCACTACTATTGGCCCGGACAGTGTGGAACTTCATGCTGGCAGAATCACTGTGGGAAAACTGCCATTCGTGGACATTGTTTTCGTGTGAATTCTATTACTGAGATGAGTAGAACTTTCCACTTGAGTATTTCTAAAACTCTCTCTGTTCAGGGTTCACTAGACACACTAAACAATCCCAGTGTCCTGCAGGAGACTGACAGCATTGACTGTCAGAAGCACAAGGCTGCGGAGCCTACTAAGTGCACGTGTGTAACATCCCCAGCTCTCCCTAGCAGACATTCTCTCTGCTTGCAGACACTTCACTGAGAAGTAGAAATCTGTCAGGTCAGAACTTCGAAGACACGAGGAGCAAGAAGGCAGCCAGGAGAGGCTCACCTACATCTGAGGGAGCGTGGTCTACAAGACAGCCTATTAGTGCAACAGCTAAGCTCTGGTACCAGAGTTTGTGAAAAACTAACTCAAGTGCCATAACACAATCTGAATACTGAAGCCAGGTATGGGTGACTCAGGCCCATAATCCCAGCAGCTCAGGAGGAGTGCTGCTGCGAGTTCAAGGCCAGTCTGTGCTACTATAGCAACAGCCTATCTTTAAAAAACAAAAATCTGAGTATCAAGCCCCAAAGTTGTCAAAGCTCAGACATGTCCTTTAGTAAAGGAATTTTTTTTTTTTTTTGGCACTGAATGAAGCAGCCAGCTGGCCACCAGAGGTAAAAACAATGAGGAACAAAAGGTGAATGCAGGACCAGAGTTTTAAAACGACATAGCAACCTTGTTCCCCAAGAAGGAAGAAAGGAGATAAGCGCCCGGGCCCATGAACGAGTCCCCTGCCACATGGGGCAACAGGAAGCTGTGAAGGCAGAGCGAGCTCAGCAGTCAGGGGCATATACTGCTGTGGAGCGCTGGAGCACGGGTCGTCTCAGCACCCACTCTGTCAGCTCACCTGAAACTCCAACTCTGGGGGATCCAACGCCCTCTCCTGATCTCCAGAGCACCTAGATACACATTCACATAATACACACAGAGAAAGACAGACAGACAGACAGAATTTAAAGGAGTAAATCTTTCATAAGACCTGTACAAGTTTAAACCAGCCAAAACGCCAACACTTAGAAAAGGGAAATAATATTTTCCTCCAACAGAGTGTCACTGGTGCATCAGCCACACTCCAGGGCAGGTCCTAGCCCCCAAACAGTTGGCCAACACAAAAGAAACTACATGGCATTTTTGTGCACTGTTGGTTTTGTTGTATTTTTCTTAGTGTTTCCTTGGTTTTTTTGGTTTTGTTTTTGTTTTTTGACTTATGTTTTGGTTTGTTGTTGTTGTTTCTGAGAAAGAAAAATGGCATAAAGTTTCACCCCTACAGGCATTGGGAAGATAGGGTAGAAGCTGGGGGGAGGGAAAGGAATTAATCAAAAATATAATTATGTGAAAAAAGTGTTTTAAAAGAATAAAATCTTTCTTAAGTATAGCCCTCTTTCTTGTTAGGAAGTAGCTGTGGAGTGGCTTCCTCAGCCAGTTTAGCTCCATCTGGGGAAACACAATGTTAAACCTCAATGAAGTCAGCTCTCCTCTACCCAGACGCTTGCTCTGAGCCCAACAGGTATGAATGCAAGCCTTGAATGTGGGTCCCAATTGCACTGTTTCTCCTGAACAGCTCAAGCTAAGCCTCAGTTTCACTCACTGGTTCCGTAAATGCATCGGGTAGCCTCGTGGAGTGCCTTTAACGTCCTTAACAAGTCCATAAGACACTCAGCAACAACTGTTATATTTGAGAGGTTTAGAACAATGAAAGTTCTTTGTGGGGCAAGGGCTTTAAAAATGTCATTTATCACTGAAACATGCGCACTGCAAGACTGACCTTGAGTGGTCAACAAACTGGTTTGCGAAAGTCAGTTTCTAAGAACTATTGTATTTATTTGCCATAAACAGTCCCAAAGAATCCTTTAAAAAGATATATTAGCATGACGAACATTCCACATACTTATAGGTGGTGCTGTTCTCAAAGGCTTTGCACTCAGTAAGCAGAGCCCGCACATGCAACAGCCAACTGTAGGTTCCAGCTGTTACCCATGCACCACATCTGCAGTACTTCTGGCCACTTTTCTCAGGATATCAGATTAAGCTTTCTCGAGTATTTGGAAGAACAGGTTTTACTTGCGTTTATTAACTGAGCTTGCACTCAGAGAGAGCATCCAGGGTTCTTTTCTGGACTATCACCGTGCAACGATGGCACCAACTGGACTCATGGGATCTTCCAAAGTGAGAACTTGGGCACCCCAAAATCTGCAGTGGATTTCTAGGATTCTGATGAACAGGGTAAAACTTGTGGTCATAGGAAAATATGAAATGGTACTGAAGCCACCATGCCTCCGAGCCACCTGCCAAGCTTCTCTTCTGTCGCATTCTTCAAGCCAACACGAGTTCAGCTTCAAGCGCTGGAGGACAGGCCTGGGGAGGTGGCTTGGTTAAGAGTGTTCACAAGTTCTTCCAGACCACACCAGGTGGTCCACAAATGCCTGTAACTCCAAGTCCAGGGGGATCTGACACCTCTGGCCTCCACAGATACCTCCATATGCATACATATGTTATTTCTAATATCTTTAAAAGAAAACATAGGAAAGAGAGGAAATAGTTCAGAAGGTAAGAACAGTGGTTTCGCAAGCATTAAGGACAAGATTCAAACTCCTAGCACCCATGCTAATGAGGGTTGGAGACACACAGATCCCAAGAGTAAGAAAATACAAGGTTTTTTGGTTCACTAAAGAGACCCTGTGACAATGTCAGGCAGAGATGACAGGGGGCAGGGAGAAACAACCTGACATTCTGCTCTGGCCTCCATACCTATGTACATGGCTGTGCACATGCGCAAGCGCGCGCGCGCGCGCGCGCGCACACACACACACACACATACACACACTCAGCATATACCACCACTCACCCACACACACACACACACACACACACACACACACTAAATGTCCTTGAAACAGACCAAGGGCACTGGGATATAGCACAATTAACAGGCTTCTGTAGAATACAGGAAGCAGCCTTGGTACTGATTCCCACTACTGCATACACCTGAGTAGTGGTGCATGTCTGTCACACACACACACACACACACACACACACACACACTGGAGAGGTGGTTGTACAGATCTGAAGGTCAAGGTCATTTTTAGACACACAAGGAATTAAAGGGCTCTATGAGTCCTTGTCTCGAAGAGAAGAGAAGAGAAGAGAAGAGAAGAGAAGAGAAGAGAAGAGAAGAGAAGAGAAGAGAAGAGAAGAGAAGAGACGAGACGAGACGAGACGAGACGAGACGAGACGAGACGAGACGAGACGAGAAGAGACGAGACGAGACGAGACGAGACGAGAGGAGACAAGAAAAGGGCAGCAGGGAAGGGAAGGAAAGGGAAGGGAAGAGAAGAAAAGAAAAGGGAAGGAAGAAGGGAGGAGGGAAGAAGTCTGTCCCACTCAGGGGTTTTGCAGCCTGCAGTCCATCCTCACTCATGCAGGCTCACTTCTCCCAGGCCTTACAATTCTAAAAGTACTCAGAGCTTTACATCCGCTGCTCTGTGCAAAGCTAAGAGGCTCAGATTGGCCACCACAGACTTACAATATAGAGTAACACAGATGGAAGCCATGAGCCAAAGGAGGAGGCAAAGAAAAGGGACTGACCTAGAGAATGCCAACAAGAGGAAGGAAACCCCACTAACCTCACTGGTAGCAGATAGGAACACCCAGGCGCCATGTCACACTTCACCCTACCACCTCAGCCTGGGATCACAGGTGGTTTATGGTGGCCACAGGAAGAAACGGAAAACATACAGAAGTCTGGTCTACGGGGCAGTCCCCAAGCCCTGAGAGGGACTTCACTGCAGCAAGGCACTGCATGGATCAAGGAAGTGAGCAGAAAAAATAACAGCCCTCAGTTCATTCCTAGTCATAAAGCCATAAAGCAAGTGCGCAGATCAGGAAAAGGGGGATCTGGAGCCGACCGTGGAGCTAGGGGGCTAAGGAGCAGTCTGCCAGGCAGGCAGAGGCGTCACCCTGCCTCCATCAGTAACCCAATGTGTTTACAGTTCCTGCATTACCATGCCACTTCTTAGATAGGATTTCATATAGATTTGTAATTTTCTTTTAATGTTATGTAGTTTCTGTAGCCTGGGGGTCACAAAAGATATGATTTTCTTTTAGTTATTTTAAAAAAAAGAAAATCTGGAGAGAGAGGCCCCACACCTCCCCCACATGACTCAAAGTGGTGGCCTGGAATGATGCTTTTACAGTCTTTCTGGTTAATGCCTGTACTTTCTTGAGGTTCTTCTGACCCACTAGTATGGAGTCTTGGAATTCTCTTTATTTTCTGAATCTTTATCATTCTGTTCAGATTCCAATGGAGAATGAGCTGAAATTTCATGCCACCCTCTGGGACAGGAAGACAGTTAACTAGAACCCCAGACGTGACCCCTTTCAGAGACTCAGCTTTTCTGTCCACTGAGAACTGGCGATTAGTCCCCCTGACTAGCTTCTTTGACTAGTACCCTGATTAGTCCCCTGACTACAAGTCCCCTGACCAGCTTCCCTAAACATCTGCTTTCAGCCTGAGATGAAAAAGTTTACCTTGGGTTTGACACCTTCAGTTTTTGTTTTCATTGCTATAGATTCTGGCAAAGTAAAACCCTTATTACCCTTGAAATATAGTTACTAAAATTAAAAACACTGCGGAATATTGCCTTTTCCTTTGACCAACTTTTTCTGGCTAGTTTTCAACAGTTTGAAAACCGATGAACCAAAAGAAACCTTTATTTAAAGAAAGAAAAAGATAATCTAAGTCAACAGTTCACTCTGCTATCTAAGCATTTGGACACAGTCTGTCCACATAAGGATAAATGCAGTTTTATTAAAGAAAACACAATAGCTCTACACTTTCCAAATACTGTACAGTGTACACATAAGGAATCCACAGGGGTGGGAGAGGTAACAGGGTCTCTGGGGAAGGATCACTGTGGCTTACTCAAAAGTTGAACTCAGGTGGAGCCTGAGCTGGACCCAGGCACCTGCTTTATCTTGTCCAAGGTAAAAAGCAGCTCGGGGGCTGGCAGAGAGGGCAACATGAAGATAAAATCTGATATACTGAGCTCAAAATAGCTGTGTGTGTGTGTGTGTGTGTGTGTGCGTGCGCGCACACATGCATATGGAAATACCTGTGGCTGGCGAGATGGCTCAGTGGGTAAGAGCACTGACTGTTCTTCCAAAGGCCCTGAGTTCAAATCCCAGCAACCACATGGTGGCTCACAACCACCCGTAATAACATCCGATGCCCTCTTCTGGTGTGTCTGAAGACAGCTACAGTGTACTTATTATGTATAATAATAAATAAATAATAAATCTTAAAAAAAAAAAACTGCCGGGCAGTGGTGGCACCCGCCTTTAATCCC